>NC_053158.1:72446950-72804450 GCF_016835505.1 Polypterus senegalus
GAAACGAATCGATTAATGAAACCTGTTATCTTTACAACGATTGACAAACACGGAATGTAACTTGAACATAACACATCCTACAAATACGAACCTGATTGAAAAACATAATGATAATCAAATCCTTGATGACAGCAACACTCATAACACTCACAAAACAATCACTGTATATTGACAATCATGTTATGTTGTTTTTAAAATGTTCCCTTTTCTTTTTCATAACTTCCTTAACACACTACTTCTCCGCTGCGAAATGCAGGTATATATATATATATATATATATATACCCTGATCTACATACTCTCAAATAGACAAGCCACATGCCATGGCACAATGGTAGAGGCTTCGCCTCTAGCGCCGACATCTGAGGTTCGATTCCCGTGAGGGGATGCACTGAGTATGTACGTGCGCTTGCCGATTCATTTTACCTTTGCATGCCCTTGGTTTGAGATGTATGAAAAAATATGCGGTTAACGCAGAATCATGTTACGTTATTTTTAAAATGTTTCCTTTTCTTAGCACAAGCACAGCTGAGAAGCTTCGATGCATGTACTCCATAACGTTAAAAAAATAACGCATTTAATCACACTTTCAATTCCAAGCAAAGGGGAACTTTTGTCAATGCATGATTTCCTGGTACATCGATTACATTGATGCACACATCAGAGCTACAAAAATGTTAGAGTCTGAATAAAGCGCGTTCCTAAGACTGATCGGAGCCAAATTTCATTTAAAAAGACTACCCGACGGAAGCCTTGATAAAAGCGTGGTTTTGTGCACACTGAAAAGCAAGCAAAATTAGATGCATTACAGAAAGCGGACTTTGTGAATCTGGGGAATCATTGGAGTTCCGTGACCGTTAGTAATTCTAATTACATCTAATTACAAAATGTTCAATGATCACACTGTTTTAGCCTAATGTACAAAATAATTTTGGCTAAGGTTACTCAGAGTTTAAAGATGAAGCTGGTCAAATTACCTTTTATGTTTCTGACTTATTTTTTTAAGAAGAAAAACTGCACTTTATGTTGAAATTTTGGTTATTATTATTTAAAGACAATACCATTCTGAAAATGTGCTTAAAGTACTTAAAATACCACTTTATTTTTAAGTCTGCCCAATTTTAGCCAGGGATGATATTTTTGTTTCTGTTTTTTTTTTTTTTCTGAAATTAAAAGACCTTGAGTTTACAATATTCATGTCCATGTCTATTATTTGATTCTGTCGCCCACTAAAACCCTTTTAAATTAAAAAAAAAACATTTGTGATTTGGGGCAGATTTTCATGTGTGATTACATACGATTAATCAAGATTAATTATTACACAGCCTCTAATTAATTAGATACATTTTTTTAATCGAGTCCCACCCCTAATATATATATGTAGATATATATATGTAGATTTGTATATATATATGTGTATATACAGTATATATGTAGATATGTATATATATGTATGTGTGTATATATATGTATATATATATATATTTGTATATATGTGTATATATATATATGTTTATATGTGTGTGTGTGTGTGTGTATATATATATATATATATATATATACATATATATATATATATATGCCAGCAACACTCATGACAATGACAACACAATTACATTGTCAATCATGTTATGTTATTATTAAAATGTTTCCTTTTCTTTTTCATTACTACACTACTGGATTTTTTTTTCTCCCTAAATAATAAAAACCATCATTTAAAAACTGCATTTTGTGTTTACTTGTGTTATGTTTGACTAATGGTTAAATGTGTTTGATGATCAGAAACATTTTGTGTGACAAACATGCAAAAGAATAAGAAATCAGGAAGCGGGGAAATAGTTTTTCACACCACTGTATATGTACATAAGTAGGTTCCAGTTATGACCGTTATACGTAGAATTTCGAAATGAAACCTGCCTAACTTTTGTGAGTAACCTGTAAAGAATAAGCCTGCCAAATTTCAGCCTTCTACCTACACGGGAAGTTGGAGAATTAGTGATGAGTGAGTCAGTCAGTGAGTGAGTGAATGAGTCAGTCAGTCAGTCAGTGAGGGCTTTGCCTTTTATTAGTATAGATTATGTTGTTCTTGCATTCTGTAGTCTTTTAGGTATAGCTGATAGGTCTTGTATTTGCTGTTTATTTTGAAATGGATGCTTTTCTAAGTAAAGTGCCTTGTAATGATATACTACAAGAATTTAGCTAGGGCATTTAAATATAAAATAAAGATTGACTGATTAATTGATTTATATATTTCTGCATGTCCATACTGGCAAAAAATGATTTGTTATTTTTGTTAATGTTCCTTTTTTTTAAGAAATTAAATGAAATGTACATCTGACATAATTTCAAAGCTGAGACATCTTTTGCAATATTTTCTGGTGGTTGTGGGTTTAACTCACATTAGATTTTGCCCCCTAAAGAAGCTGTGATCACTGTGTTCCCTGAAGTCCACTTCCAGGCCATAGTCTTGCTAGTTCTTCTATTTCTTTCCTATTTGCATTCAGTTTGTGAATACAGATTAGTACAAAGACTGTGTCGTCAGCAATTTGGAATAAATTAATTGTAACTATATTCGGCTGTATAGTCCTGATTAAATATGGATCAGAGTTTACTGGCAAAGTTTTTTATGTATTCATTTTCTTAAGCCATATTTTGAAGATGATGATGATTATTATTGTTAATTATTACATCTAAATAGCCCACATTAGAGGTGTCTGCAAAATGTATGAAGTCCTTCCATGCTATCTTTTAAAAGTTCAAAAATAAATAAAGTTATTGTTAGCCTGTACCAGTGGCCATTTCAAGAAGTGCAGACACATCTTACAACATTTTTTTTCAGATTTAGGAAGCCTATCAGTAGTTTGTTAACATTCTAGTCAAAACAAATGTATCAGTTATGTGGCAGTTAGTTCCTTTCTTGCTTTTTAACGTACTTTATGCTAATTAAGGATAATATACAGTACAGTATGTTGATAGTAAATGTACATATGTACTTTAATTTCTTCAATGTTTATCTTAATATTAGCTGCTTTCAGAGGGTAAATGAGTGTAGTCCAAAAGCATTTTTTGTGATTTCCAATCAAATATTAATGTAATGCAAGTAGTTCTGTTTCTGCCACACATGTTGACATACTGTCACACACAAACTAAATAAATATGCTACAATAAACTATTATTATGAGTGTTTGTTCAACTGATGTGATATTTATTATTTTTTCACAATAATAATATATACAACATTAAGTATATCTTATCTGTGCACTAAGGATTACCTTTTTGTATTTTATGCAAGAAAATCTTGATGGCTATTTTTTGCAGATTATTTCTTGGAATTTGTTAGTAAGGAGTATTTGCCACTAATCTGATTTATTTTTTTATTTTTTATTAATTTCCAGTCCTGCAGCTCTGGGTATTACCGAGTAGATGGAATTTTGTTTGGAGGCATATGCAAGCAATGTGAATGCAATGGCCATGCTAGTGAATGCAACAATCATGGTGTTTGCTTTGTAAGTTTGGATTTATTTTTGCATTTATCAATAAATTAATACTTTTATGATAATAGATGTGAAGCATACTGGCGTAAAGTTTCTTTTATTTTTACCATTATCCCCTCTAAATCCAGAAACTTGATATAACCGAATTAACAGAGTTATCCTTAAAGAAGTACTAAAACAGAAAATTTGTTCCAGGCTGCATTTTTCTTATCAAATTATTGCATTTTTCACCTTGAATACAGTGTACTCTCTCAAATCACTCAACTTCACATATGTTTGAGCCTAAAAAAGTAGCAGAAAACATACAAATATACATCCCCATTTCAGTTTTATTTTATTTTTTGTTGAGGACTTGATCAGGCATAGGTGAATCTCAAAGCAACTGTAATTAAAAAGCTACAGTAGTATGGTGGCATTAATGATTATAGTAATTCTTGTAGAATTCATTATTTAATCTCTTACTTATTATGTATGGTATATATGAAATGGTTAAACTACATTAATGGTTTAAACACATTAAAAACCATCTTCCTTCAATGAGAGTGACCAGTCTTACTGTAATTTTAATGAATACGTATGTGATTATTTTGCATCCTCCCATAAAATATTCAAATGATACAGTACCTAGATGGTTCATTTTAAAGTCTTAGCTGCATAGTTTTATAAATGGAAAGACTTTTTAAGAAAGCACTTTAATTTTAGAGACATTACACTTAAAACTTCCATTTGTCCATTTTCTGACTCATTATGGGAGCAAATACAGCCAGATACAGTTCTAGATGCAAGACAGAAAATAGTAATAAATGGCAGTTTGGGATAAATTTAAGGTATTTTCACTTATATACTTACATTTATTCATTAATTTCACAATTTTCTATGCCTGCCTTTTCCATTATATGATCACAGGTAGTATATTCTTACAGCACTGGCCACAATACATTGACTATCCCTTGATGTAACCACAGTCTGTGAAGTTTGCATTCACTCAGACATACATAATCACTTAATTACAAGGCCAATTTTAGCAGTAAAATGAATAAATAAATAAATATGGCCATATTACATTTAAAATTGACAGGATGAAATTGCACTTCATTTGAATGTGGAAGGAAATCATACTAACCCACATGTGGATTTTAGGTAGGTTTTTAAAATGTCTGTTACAAGATAGTTCATTTCTGAAACCATTCCACTTTAAAAAGAGTTCAAAATTACCATAAAGCCAAAAAAAGGCTTTACTGACAGCTTTACTGGTACTGATTAGGAAGCATTCCAAAACAAAGAAAGAAAATACAATTGTTTGTAATTTACTAAAAAAGTGAAAGTTTTAATAGCTTTGGTAAAATGGTTTTAGGATTGTCAGGACAACACCACTGGACCTCACTGTGAACAGTGTATGCCTGGATATTATGGTGATGCTTCGAGGGGCACAACTGAAGATTGTCAATTGTGTGCCTGTCCACTTGAAACAACAACCAACAAGTAAGTAGGTTTCAAAGTTTCATTCCTTCCTTCAAAGAGTATCTGTTGAATTGTTGCCCATTTAAATGTTTCCAAATATTTCCATTTGCAGCAGACCTCTTTGTAATCAGAAGCTAATTCCTGAACAATGAAGATGGTATTTAGTTCTATTTTCAATATGGCAGTCTTAATAAATAATCCATCCATCCATTATCCAACCCGCTATATCCTAACTACAGAGTCATTGGGGTCTGCTGGAGCCAATCCCAGCCAACACAGGGTGCAAGGCAGGAAACAAATCCTGGGCAGGGCGCCAGCCCACTGCAGGGCTCGCACACACACACCAAGCACACATTAGGGACAATTTAGAATTGCCAATGCACCTAAAATGCATGTCTTTGGACTATGGGAGGAAACCGGAGTACCTGGCCGGAGGAAACCTACACAGACACGGGGAGAACATGCAAACTCCATGCAGAGAGGACCTGGGAAGCGAACCCGGGTCTCCTAACTGCGAGGCAGCAGCGCTCCCCACTGCGTCCTTAATAAACAGTATATATATATATATGTGTGTGTGTGTGTGTGTGTACATATATACTAGCCGTTCCACAAGGCTTAGCCCACATAGTAGTAAAATAGGACAAATTTTAAAAATCAATGAACAAAGAGGTATCACTAGCTAAGTGGAGGCAAGTTATGCTACAAAACACAGAGGTAGACCCACTCCTCACTCCTGACGTCACGCTTCCACCTCCCCTCGGCCCGCAACCTCTGTCTCAGATTAACGCGAATATATCACTCCTGCAAGCGAACTATGATTATTAGCGCAATGAGAGAAGTCGTAAAATCAACCAGAATGTTCAAGCAAATTATAGAAAAAATCCCAATCTAAATCTGTTAAGTAGTTCTCTAATAAAAGACAGACAGGCAGACGTTGGATTTTATATATATAGAGATATATATATACTGTATATATATATATATGTGTGTGCGATACAGTATCTGCCAAACAATACAAAGAGTGCACAACATGTGTTTCGCCCTAATAGGGGGCTCTTCAGGTGTATGCACTTTAGCATCCCCTTATGGGGATTGAACCTCAGACGTCAGTGCCTGAGAAGATCTGGCAGATGAGAGGATTGAGAGGATGTGATGGATGTTTGCTCACTGGCTGACCAACTACAAGTGATACCTGGTAGGTAACTGCCTAATAATCACATTGCAATTCAGACTTAAAAAAGAATGTAATACTCTGATCTTTACCCTGCCAAATAAGCAAACCAGCTGCCTCTGTGCAGCGTCAGAGGCATCGCCTCAGACGTTATCGTCCAAAGTTCGATTCCCCATAAGGGAATGCTAAAGTGTTTATACTTGACTAGCCCCAGTAAGGACCAAACACGTGCCATGTTCTCTTTGTATTATTTGGCAGATACTGTATCATATATCTGTGAGATGCTACTTCCAACTAAGAGGACTTGACAGATGTTTGCTGACTGGCTGACCAACCACAAGTGTTACCTGATAGGTAACCACCTAATAATCAGATTGTGATTCAGACTTAAAAAAACAATATATATATAAATAGTTTTTGCAGTGATTTATGACTATATGGTCCAACTATTAATTATTGTATTAAAGTTTATTGGCCATTCCTTCAGTAATAACTCTAATGATTCATGACATTTCTATATGTATTTTTCAAGTCAGTATAAACTAAAAAAGTAATGCCATATATCAGGCATACTAAGTGGCTTACGGTCTGGATTTTGGCAGTTGTTTTGGGTTTCTGATTTATACTGTATTGATTTACATGCATTGGGTTTTCCCCAGTAATTTAAATCCTGATATAAAATTTAAAAATATATTGATAAATAAAGCACAGAAGAGGTCAGCACTTTAACCTAAGTGTACATAGTGTTCTGTACATACAGTAGAACAATGATATACAATGAAATACTCAGAATACTGAATGCAATACAAAATCAACAACAAAGCACACACACATAGAACTAAAACATATATACAATTATACAATATATGCAAACAAGAACAAGTGCATTACTATTATTATTGTTATTATTATTGCAGCTGCTAAGTAACCTTGCACGCAAAAACATGTACAGTATTTGTACTGTACTCAACTGGCTGTTCAGTAATCTTACGATCTATGCAGAGGAACTGGCCCAGAATCTGCTACTGCAAGTGTGTTAGTCTTGTACTTTTTGCCAGAAGGGAGAAGTAAGGAAAGCGGCTGTGCAGGATGGATAAGGTCCTTAATAATACTTTTTGCCTTTCTAAGGCAGCATGAACATTATAATGATATTTATTATCATCTAGCAGATGATAACCTTCACAAATTTTTAACAAAAGGAGAAAGCTTGTGCTTCAGCTACACAGGTGTGCTCAATCACAGTCTAGTCCTATCTAGATCTTTAAGGCTATATCCTGTGGAGACCGAAAGGAATGGAATTACTGGCAGGTAGGAAGCAAGACCACAGATATTCTTCCAGTTTGGGATCTCACAGCTACAGAGAAAGAGTAGATTATAATTTTGTGGTACTGCCTCAGTATACAGTACATCCCTAATGGTACACTTAAGGCTTTAGACATCCCTTTGCCAGTGAAACTGTGGCTGCCATATCTTTTCAAAATTTAGAGGCTGACATTGTAATAAAACAGAGACAAAAATCCATTGGTAAGGCACTGAGGGAAGAGGGTAGTCATTAAAGGCTTTTGATGGTCTGAGGAATGGATGTAGAAATGAAAGTGAAAAGGACAAGGCATATTATTAAAATACAACACACACAAATGCTTTTATTAAAATAAATGTGTCTGAAGTACAAGTCTGCTTGGGCTTCACCTTTAAAAGGGCAACAGTGTCCATTGTCTCAGGGAAGATTGTGTAATATCCTTTGATGGGTGGGATGTGCTCTGAGCCATCAACTTGCTATGACCTTTTTCTCTCCCTCTGATTTCTGTTACCTCTCTGAGATGAGGTAACTTTGAATTGTGTTGCCCTGCAAACTAGAGTATCCCAAGTCTACTTCCTCCCAAGTCTGTCTTCCATGTACGGCCTGTACTCCCCATTGCCCATCCAGTGCAATCAGTACACTTATAGTGTTTACTGTCAGCTGATACCTGAGGAAGTACATTGCCACTCCTGTAACACATTTTCCTCTCTCTTAGAACCTTCCTGGGCTGTATCCCTGACTTTTGCCACCTGTTTCTCCTTGGAAGGTCCTTGCCCATAAAGGAATCCATTAAAACCTTTAATTAAGACTTGATTACCCTTATATTTTTCTGTGTAATTAAGTTTGAACAATTAAAATCAAAAGTGCAAATCTGAAGTATATTATAGTGTAGAAAATGTAAAACATAAAACAGAAAGTAGTGGTAATAGTATGTTAACATTTCCACATTTTTGGAATAACCAAACCAGACTACCTAGAGCACACAGAAAATAAAGTAGTCATTCTCCCTCTTCCTCACCCTGCATTGAATCAAAAGGCAATGAACTGCATCCAGGTTCCTTTGGCTTATGGTACCCTATTATTCATTTGTTTTCTGAATCTGCTTAGTTCAATACAGGACCATAGGGAACATAGTGCCAGAAACATCTTCAAGGCAAAAGCAAAGCCTGGATAGTTATCCAGGTTATCACAGGATAGACTCATGGAAACACTCACAATAACTCAACTTAGCATGCTGGAGGAAACTCAGATACATGGAGAAAAACCAACATATGCAGGAAGAAACCACACAAACTCCACACAGAAAGAGGCCAATCAGTAATTGACTATGGCAGCAGCAGCAATAACAGCCATGACCAACAAAGTGGTACAGTGGTTTCAGCATCTTGATCTTGAATCCCATGCCTGATCCCATGCATGTTCTTCTGGTGTCTGCATAATTTTTTTTCACATACTTCAGTTTTCATCCCACATCTATAAATATGTATAGGTTAAGTTAACTGGTAACGTTAAATTGTGTGTGAGTGTAAGCTCTGATATGGACTGGTACCGTGTCCACTGTTGATTTCTTCCCTTTCATCCAGTGCTGCCAGGATAAGCTTCAACTCCTGGTAACTCTGAATGGAAATTAAGAATTAACATTGGAATTAAGAATTAACATTGACTATAATGTTAGTTTAGAACTGTGACATTACGGCAGCTCACACCTTGCATTAATTATTATTGTTACTATCAAAGTAAGTTGGGGTATGTGAAAAATAAATTCCGTATACAAAAAATTGTAAATGGAAAATATTATTATTATTATTATTTGAATAAAACATTTCATAGAATTTTCTTCTTAGTTATTCACTTTAGCTGAGATGATAACTTGATAATTTGTTTTATTGTTTTGTGCTGCCACCTTATGGTAAAAGTTTTACTAACTTAGCTTATTCATTAAAATTAAAAGAATTGGATGTTTTAACCATGTTAATTGGTCTGTGCATAAATGGCATATTTGAGCATTAACAGAATAATTAAATGTTGATTTATGTGAGTCAGCTCTTTGAGTAGCCATAATTATTTACTGAAAGTTTAATATCCTCTGAGTACCTCATACATTCTAGCTCATTATAGCATATACTTCCTTTCGCAACTTGCCTTGTTTTTGATCTCAATTCTTACCTTATTTCTTTTGTAAGCAGTCATTATTTTTCCTCAAAATCCATCAATAAAATATGAGATAAGTTTATTGCAATAATATGAAAAATGCTGTATGTATTTAAAATGCTTTCCTAAAAGTGAAATCTGGAATAAAATATAAAATAGCAAAACATATGACATGATGTAAAGCAAAAATATAAACATTTACATTTTCTACATGCAAAATGCAAAGGCAACTGATTTCCGGTCACATTATATGTGAATAATATGCCTAAAAAGACTAAAATCCTTATATCAGAGGAGACAAGAGAGGAAAAGAACACTATCATTACATAGATAAAGGAGAAAAACATTCTAGATTTTGTTCTGTAGGATTCATAAAATACATCTGCTGATGTATACTTGGGATCATAGGGTGTTTAGGGTCTTTACACCTGAGATGATAGGGTCTTTTGGGTTTTTTGACATCAAACACCCTTGTCCAATCGACCTAGGTGGGTTGATCAGGGTTTGTATCTAAGTAGTAGTTGTCCATGTGTTGCCCCTCCTTCACCATAGTAACAGAGTCGCTCTCTGCTGCCTCTCAATAATTCTGATGGCTGTTTTCTTGAATGTGCTTATGATATCATGAAAACCCACTGCAAACACAGTCAATGCCACCCCTTCCTAAAGCATTCTACCAGTTATACCTGGTTGTGTCACCAGCCGTTCCCTAGTGCAGCAGGGCAACACACGTTTCATGGTCCCAGACTTACCACACAGAGGCATGTTGGAGTATCTGCAACAGTAGAACGTAAATAAACTGGAGCAATTTCATTGAAAGAACCTGCAATGAACTTGATGTGAATAAGCTCACCCTTCTAATAATTAGACCAAGATATCTTATGATCAGCAGCCTTCTTCGATCAAATTTATACTCCTTCCTTACTCTTCCCCTCCAAGAGCATGTCTTCCACCTTAGATCTCACCTCCTGTTGGACTGTTGGTGCCCAATCTCTTCCTTGGGCCTTGTCAAGCTGCAGAGTCTTAACACTACTTAGCCCTGTCTTTGCTGATGCCACACATCCTACCAGTACTGTATGGCACTTTAATATTTCCCCCTGCTTCTCTGCTTCTACTGTCCTCACCTGAATGCCAGCCTCCGATGTTTTAATATTGATAGACTCTCTGTATTGGCCAGGGTCTCCATGAATTCCTAAAGTTAAATTATTGATTAACAGCTTGAGTTTGTTCTACAGAGTGATGCAGCTTAGGTTATGAGGGAGGTCCATCCATCTGCAAAGGTGTTGATTCATTTTCCTCTCAAAGCTCCTAACCATTGAGAGAGCGAGAAGATAATTATTTAGCAGTCTGTCAAAAGGATAAGAGAAAAAGGTCTCAGGTGATAAATTGCAAATAAAAAGCGTAAATGTAATAGTTTACAATAGATGTTACATTGAAGAATACAGAGAACATAACAAAATATATACCTTATAATTTTGCATCTTTAGAATATTATGATTCTCCCTTATACATCATATCCTGTGCCACATCATACTTAGCACACTGACAGTGCATATTTAAAGGTTCTTTACAGCTTTTAAAATGTGTTATCCATAATATAGTAATTAAAGTAATTGTGGAACTTATGTGGATATTTCCACAAATGTATTACTGTGCTACATATAATTGTTTTTCTTTTTTTTTGTGCTATATAATAACTAAGAGACAGTTTATGTCTTACTTCCAGTATAATTTTGTCATTTATTCTTTTGCTAAAACACATACTGTATTTGATGCAAATATGGTTAGTACAGGGCTTTGACTTTGATACACACACACATATATATATTCTGTATATAGCATGCACATTATTTTTAAACTGCTAATGTTGCATAAGCATTGAGAATCATTTGCTTATAAGCTGTGTAACTTACACTTATTAGTTTGAGCTATAGTTTTGGACAAATCTATTTTCAATGTCCTTTTTTCTGTAAATGGTCACAAAGAGTCAGAACTCAAACAAAGCCTGTCCTTTACATCATTCTATTACCTTACAGGGCATGCTCAGTCACATACCCAAGTTCATGATAACAGATGAGACACTGTTGTCTGTATTTTTCTGTGCTTCTGCTCTATATAAGCATACACTGTATGTAATAGGAATGACGACAACAAAATGCTTTACTATAATGCAGTACAGTACTGACAAATATGTCATAAATTACATTACTAACTTATAATTCAACCCTCTGACAGTGAGAAGCTGGGCAAATTGCTTAGCCTACTTGTGTAAGTAGTGTTAAAAATGTAAATATATGTAAAAATATGATATGAGACTATATTGGTAAATAGCTTTATAATCGTAATAACTATGAAAAAGGCTTCAGTATATAAAGTACAGATTTTTCCTGTTTTATTCTGTATAAATAGGTTAAATAATGTTATTTATTTTTTAATTAGCTTTAGCCCTACCTGTTACTTAGACAATTCTGGAGGAGTGATTTGTGATCAGTGTTTGCCAGGATATGATGGGTCACGATGTGAAAGGTGAGTTAATGCCGTTGTCTTTAATGCTATATGTGGAATAGTAACGTATACATTATTTTGAAGTTATTTTTCCTAAACTATAATATATGTTTGTATTTCTATTTCAGTTTAATTTTAAAACTGCAAACAAATTGATTTAATGTTGAGGTTCTGTAATCCCACTTTAAAATTTAATGTGTGGTCTTTTAGGGATCCTTAAGTATTATATCCTCATGCGCTCTAGAGTAAACTGTTTAGTTTGGAGTTAGCCTACTCTATAATCTCACAACTGAGTGGGGATATATGTTGAAAGAGAAGAAAGAAATTTCTTTAGAATAGTGATTTGAGAATAAACAAAAATATCATTGAATGTGATCTACGAACTGTTGATCCTTTTAAAGCAAGATTTAAGATTATATCCCTTAATTAAAATCAATTATAAATTGACTGTTTAAACCCAGGAAAACTCACTCACTTTTTTGCACTGTCCTCTAACCTTCAGTCACATCACAGCCAACTCCTTGAATATGCTAGAAATAGGATTGGGTAGGTGCTGTATACAGTTTATGCAATTCAATAGGCAACCATCTTCAGCTGAGGAACATACCTTGGCTAATAGAAGCTTTTGAAAAAGGAAATTCCTTCCTTTGCATTCAGTCTCCTTTACTGATAATAAAGATGTCCAAAATATGGAATAGTCATTTAATAAACTGAAACTACTAGTAAGTTTAAAAGGTAAACACTTTAAAATATCATCAATAAGTAGGTTTTTTTATTTAAGTGTTTCTGTAGCGTTAAGAAATTTTATCAATTTTATTCATAAATGTTCTCCAGACACAAAACAATATATCTAATCAAATCATTTTGTACTATTGTAGCACCTTCTCAGTGTCTTTTGATCAACATCAAAAGAAAAAATGCTTGACTAATTGGCAAAAAAGAACGTTATGTTTTAAATGAATTTTATTTAAAAGTGGAAAAGATGTCACCAAAAAGGGCAAAAAGCTTTAAATGTTTCCTATTGGAAAGGAGAAAAAGTTTGATGACCTTTAGAAGTGATATGACAAAGAAGTGGTTCACCTGTATCCCTGGAATATTATTATTTCTATTCTACAGACAACAAAACACAAGTGATTTACCACAGAAAATTTTGTAATAACTTGTAGCATATAAGATGTTACATGGTATGTACAGTTGTGCTCGAAGGTTCGTGAACCCTTTAGAATTTTCGACCTGTATTAATTAATATTATTATACAGGTAGTCCCTGGGTTACGTACGAGATAGTGACTGTAGTTTTGTACTTAAGTTGAATTTGTATGTAAGTCGGAACAGGTACATTATTTTAATAAATGCTATTGTTGACCGACTGTAACCAAGTGCTCTGATGGATGATGGAGTTTCACCTCTCTCTGACTTTTTTATTATTTCTGCTTTATTTTCAATTGTGATGGTTTTTCTCTTCTTCACTGTTTCACCAGCACTTGCATCAGATTTGTGTTTCAGAGACTTTCTTGAAGGGTGATGACAAAAGGTTAAGATGAGCTCTTCTGCTGTACATGCTATCACAGCAGGAAGGCACCCGTCGTCAACATGTCTGTTGTACTGACAAGAAACGACTTCCTGCTATGTGCGTAACAGTACAAGCAGGCTTGCTATTGAGAATGAATGGGGGCAGTGAGGGGTGGTTCACCACCCGCCCACCACACAGTCACCTCCACTACAGTATGCTGCCTGCAGTGTCCACCCACCGAGAACGAACATGGTACGGCCAAAGGCGGATAGTGAATCGCCCACCACCGCCCCCATTCAACAGGCAGCCACCCGAGGCACACTACAATGCCACCCCCTGCCGCCCCGTTCACCCTCAATGGCCTCTGTTCAGCCACAATCGGGTCACCATTTGCAGCATCATCAGCCACCCACTGAGAATGATCGGGGCAGCTGTGTTGTGGGCAGGCAGTGAAACGCCCCCCTCCGCTCCATCCAGTCTCCATCCAGTTAGGAGCAGTAGCTGCGTCGGCGTGGTAGGCGAGCAGCGAACCGCCTCATCCTGCACACAAGCGATAGCTGTGGCCCCGGTGACTATGGATCACGGGTCACCTCTTGCCAGCGGGAGCCGCCTGATGGACACTACACTGCGCGAGCAGCGAAATCGCCCCCTCCAGCCTCCGTCCAGCCACTGCTTGCAGCATCCCCAGGCCGAAGATGACGGAGTGGCAGTTACTGAGGCACATGCGTCGCAGCTGCAGCCCCGTTTGTATGTCGTAGGTGGGATGTCCGTAACATGGGGACTACCTGTACTCGGCTCATTTACGTATAACACATTACAAATAGCCTTTAGCTTGCAATTGATTATATAGTTAGTGCATAATACATATCCCTCCAGTTTTGAGTAAAGCATCTGCTTTCCCAGTAATTTTAGATTTTTTTTGAGTAAAAATAATAAAATATTTAAACATATGTATTTATACTTTATGAATATTTAGAGTGGGATTGCAGATTTGTAGGTTAGGACAGGGATTAGACAGTGTAGGTTCCTCAAAAGCATGGTGCAGAGGGAGGCCACCCACTTTGCCTCTCACTTTGAATTGACTCCAAATATTCTGTACTTTTTAAAATACTGAACACTGTATTTTCAATAGTGCAATCATCATTTGTAATAATTCAAATTAAAATTGTTTCATCAGTTTAAATTCAAGCCATATGTTTTCAGATGTGCCGATGGCTTCTATGGAGATCCCACAGTTCCAGGACAATCCTGTATCCCTTGTGACTGTAATGGAAATGTGAATCCTGTTGAGCCTGGTCGGTGTGATACACAATCAGGAGAATGTCTCAAGTGCATTAATAACACTGCAGGCCGCAACTGTGAAATATGTGCAGAAGGATACTTTGGAGATGCCATTGTCAATAAAAACTGTCAAGGTGAGAGAATATTGTTTCCAGATACAATCATTTACTTTGATTTAAATACAATGAAAGCAAACAAAAAATTTAAAATAAAAACAAAGATGAAAGGATATTACACTAGATGTTATAGGTCTTTGATTTTCTGAAACAAATACTTATCACACATTGATCACTGGTGGTCATTGTCTTATGTAACAGACTGTATGATAAATAGCAATCTTTACCACACTTTTTGTTTACCTAACAGAGATACATGTTTTACTTGTTCTGCTTCAAAAAGCATATCACTTTTTTGGCCCCTAAATTGAATAACTCTAGATTACTTTGGTAATCTATTAAGATTTTAATCCCAGCTGTTAAATTCAGTGTTACCCACAATAATATATCCACAAAATGTTTCATTTTATTTTCACAATCCTTAAAATTTGTGGTCTACCCTCTTTAAATATTTGTGTCAGCTCACACTAAGTTTGCAAATTTTACCTACAAATACAAGTATTTTCGTCTTGGCTCTGTAAAGGCATTATGCTTATTTGTAACTACAGTTCAAAATTAGCTCTGTGTAAGTATTAATGAAGGTATATGTATGAGTGAGCCCTGTGTTGAGCATGTTCAGTCTGATTGACAGGCCACAACATGAATGCTCAAACTAAACATATACATGGCCCCAACGGACAGTTTTACACATTCAAAAAAACATGATGGCAACACCTTCCCAAAATTTCAGCAAAGAAAAGAGCTGCATTCCTGTCTCTTGTTGTACTGTTTTCTGAAAGTACAAAGAATAGAAAAAGACTTAACTGGGCATGTGGATGTTTGGGGCGTGTATAATAAAGTCTGTCCAGTTAACAGAGAATTAAGAGGTACATAGTCTATTTAATGTACTGTTTTGTGTGTTTATTTTAGGTTCTTCCATTTAAAGGTTTCTTAAGATGCTTTTGTCATTTACAGTTTAGTTGTATGTGTGTTAATACATGATATTTAGATTTTTTAAATCAAAAAGGTGAAAATGAACATAATAACAGCCAGACCCAATATATAGTATACTGCGATCAATGCAAAAGAAAATTTCATTGCAACATCAAAAAATAAGGTCTTCGGACTGCTCACTCTACAAGACATCTGAGTTGAATTTTTGACATGACCGAAATTCTTCTTATAGTACAACAGCCCATTCATATGAGGCAATAAGGCATCTCCTTTCCTCTCATAATGCATGTGAAACAATGTCCAATGAAACTGAAACTTGGGTCGACTGCAGTGACTACAAATGAGACTTAAAATCATATTCAGCATAAGACCCTTAGTTGGATTAAGCAGGATTGTAATTGTCGTTTTATTTTGTATTTGTCAGTATCATTTGTAGTTCAGATTCATATAGACATATATATTAGATAAATGTGAAATAAACTTTAAAATTAATGCAATGAAATTTTGAAGTTAACAGTTATAAAATATATTATTATGTTAGACCAAAACTGACATCTAGCGGTAGGAATTTTAAATTATTTTCTTTTTTTAAATCACATTAGTGAAATATTAATTGAGCTCAAGAGTGAATAACATTTTATATGATATTTTCTCTGTTATTTCTAGCCTGTGCCTGCCATGTTAACAGCTCTTACTCTAATATTTGTGATTTGAAGAGTGGACAATGCCAGTGCAAAGAAAACGTCACTGGTCTGAAATGTGACAAATGTGTGGTAAGTACCTTGCTTTCTTGTATTGATTATTAAGACATATGCATCAATGAACATTGTCCCAAATTTACTGAGAAAGTTTGTTATAAAATTTCAAATGATAGAAAAAAGTGTGTAATAAACATCTGAGAGAAAAAGAAGTCATTTTTAAAACAATCCTTAATTTCTATGTTTCGATTGGTCTTTAAAAATTAAAAATATAATGCATAAATACTAAGATGCCTATGACTATTAAGTAAAGAGACCAGGCAATAAAATGATCTGCAAACAGCTATTGGACTTAAATTCTCGTATTTCACCATTTTCAACATCACATAACATAAAATTTGTAAATCAAATCATTCCAATTTAGGATTTGGAGGAGGGCGGGGGGGAGTGGTTTGCAAAACCGATTACAGCAGCATGGCAGAAAGGGAACAGCCAGAACTTTTGCATGTTCTCACTCTCACTCAGACCAGGCAAATTTAGAAAGACACAGCAGTAATTTAAGGAAAAGCACCAGTAACTTCTATTACCCAAGACAATATAAAGTACATTAAAAAGATAAACAAACCTAAAAAAATCTTAACAATTTTAGCAACGAAATTCCCATTTTTAAAAGGAAAGCACACAGTTCACACTCTAAAAGTCCGTTAAAAACATGAAGTGGAGGATACAACCTTTAGTGGTGCAGAGTTCAGTTTGCTCACTGTGTTACCCCAACAATTAATCGTCCAACTGTCCATGAATGCACTCTATTCACCGGATACTCGTTTCCCAACAGACGTTTTCTCAAATTGTTGAATCCCTGTCAGCGTCTCTTCATCATTCTTTTTTTCCACTCTGGGCTCTTGTTGCTGCGACCTAGGCATGCCACACTTCTCATCCGCCAGCTTTGCTCAGTCCTTTCATGCGGCTTCCCTCTCTCGCTAGACCCATAACTGCCGTCTTCTTGTGGAGTTGTCTCTTCCTCCCTGGAAGTAAGTGTTGCTGTCCTTGTGCCTCACGTCCTACCAGCCACGTATCAAAGTCTGCCTGCAAGCCCTGGTGCTCTGTGCGAGTGACTGGGCAGCGTTCTCAGTGGACTGTCTACTTACCATTGCCTTCTCCTGCCCAGAAGTTTAAATCTCCTTCAGTCCCTGCCTGGATCAACAAAATTCCTGGGTTTAACAAATAATGTAAACAGAGGTTAACAAAAAGTATTGTTACCAACTATCAATGAGTACAAATATGCTGACTAGAAACCACTATTTTCAGACATGTTCATTTCTAGGTCAGGTAAATACAAACATTTTCCAAGGAAGGAGCAGTCTTTTTATCACAATTTTGTATTGTTTGTATATTTAAGCAGTTAAAACTTCAAAGCGGTGATTCTTTTGCAAGACAGCAAATACCTATATCCTGTAGACAATCATCACAATAATCAATAACAGTATTACCCAGGAAATTTGCCTTTTAACTTCTCACCCCAGTCCCAACATTGGGTGCCTATTGCCTTTTCATCTACTGTGTTTTAAATGTAATATTTACACGTTCCTTTGCCTAAGAGAAAAATTAAACCACCCAGTGTACAAAAAATGCCCCCCTCTGACACAACAAGCAAATGTTTGGGGTGTGGCTAAAACTAGAGTACTCAAAGATAGTCATAAAAAGCACATGCAAACTCCACATGGATAGGAGGTGGTTGGATTTGAATGCAGTCATCTGGCATTATTAGGTAGCAGTGCTAACTACTGCACCACACACCAGTCTCAAAGTAGTTTCTCTTTTTAATATGTTAAAAATGTCTTATTTGTATTTAACAAAGGATAATAGGTGCAATATTATATTACATTTTTTTATTTATTTATTTTTTTTTGCAATTTTTTATTGATGTCAAAAAAATATAATAAGGCAATAAAGAAGGAAAAGACATTTTCATATATGGATTTTGAAGACCCTCCCCACTGATTCCACCCAAAACCCACTCACCTTACATTGTTTATTTAAAATATGTTTCAAAATTAAATTACTGTACACAGCCAAAGAAAATTTTAAAAAATACAGTGATGCTTTATTTGGCAGTTGGTGTGAATAAATGGAAACTTTTATTTACCTATGATAATAGAATTTAATTCTTGGACTTCATTATTGCTTGTGTTTTTAAAAACTGTTTTTCACATATCTAAATATATTTACTTATGCTAACAATCTTAAGGATGTCATATATGTTTAAAAATAACCTTTGAACAGTTACTTACTATTTTTATTCATGTATTAAATACATGGTTTAGACGTTGTGGATCCAGTTGTTTCAAATATTTGTGTCTGAAACAGCAAATTTCTTAAAACAAAGAACAAAGTTATATTCGAATTAACTGTCCAATGGTTTGTGACCGTATTACTTTTTTAGGTGCTGAATGAGGTCAGCCAGTCTTGAAAACACCACATTTTCAATGTAACATAACACAGATTGAGGTATAATGACCATCAGTGATCAGAATTTTTTTCTTTTTTTCCTTTCTTTTTCTTTTTATATTATATACCTCATTTATGTAAGCTCTCTGCATGTCTTTTAAGATCTATTTATTAAATAAAAGTACAGGTTCAGAGCATACTTTAAGCTGAAGACAACAATGAGGACAAAAAGCCATAACTGTTCATTGCTATTCTAAATAGGTTACCCTTGAATAAACCTGTTATAATATTGATGTAAAACCATCTCGTTGAACATGCACCTGCTGCAGTGCCATTTGCTGATCTAATGTGCATACATCCCCTGGGATGCTTGTTTACAGTAGTCTGTTTTGTTCCACTAAACCTTCCTGGAACTGATTACAATAGAGAGGCATTTTTATTTTGAGATGCACAGATATTTGTGAATATTGAAGCTGAAATTGTTAACACAGAGAAGCATACAAAATGTAGCTGTCAAACATTTTCTTAAAGCAGTGTCATCAGCGTAGATATGGATGGTCTATGTAAGTGATATATTCTACACTTTTGACTGACTTTTGCTGTAAATATGTTAAACATCTCCCAGTGCCTTCTTTTGACAATGGTCTGTCATCATTAACGTAACTGTAAACATTAGAATGCCTTAATTAGATAATGTCAGGGCTAATTAAGATGGAAATGACCACTTATATTCCCGAGAACTTGAGGACAAATTGTATCTATTTCACATCCCATTTAATTTATTTTTTCTTTCCATTAATTCTGTTCTAGGATAAGAAGCTTACCAATTAACAAATGCATTAATTACATTCATTCTTCTGTTTTGATTCATTTTTGAGCATTTTTGGCAGTGGCAATTTTAGCAGCACAAGATTCAAGGCAGGCCACACACTCTCATGGTGCAATTGTCAGTATATATGCTAATTATCCAAAGGAGAACTTTGAAGCGCAAAATGGACAATGACCAGGCTCTGAACATTAGAGGCAGGTCTCTGAAGATTTGAGACAACAGTACTAATTGTTGCACACTACTTTATTTCAATTTTAAAAAATTATTTTGTAAAAGCTAGAAATTTAGTTTTACAATCTATAGCTGGTATGTGCTACAGTATGTCTGTTTCTCTGTGCTACACAGGAGTTTATTACCTTTATATATGACTTTTCACATTAGGTTTCTCTTCTTATTCTATAAGTGCATTAAAAATATTCAATATTAGATGGTATGATGGAGCAGTGGTTAGCTGTGCTGCCTCACACATAACTTTCACCTTGATGTGCAGATTATGCGGATGTTTATCTGAGTACACAATGTGATTGATCCTTGGTTCAGTTGATGCTGCTAGGATAAACTTCAGCTTCCCGCAGTCTTAAAGATTAAAGTTTAAAAAGTTTCAGTACATTGAAATGTGTTTTTCTTATGGAACTTTGGTGCAAAAGTTAGCATTTCTTCATTGCAGTATTTGTCCCCAGTTTGATTCCCAGCTGTGTGGAGTTTGCACATTCTTCCTGTGTATGTGTGGGTTTACTGTACTAGTTTAGTTTAGCCTGGTGTGAATTAATTTAGGTCTGTGCAGAATGCCAATAATTTTGTGCTCATTATGCATAAAAAGCCTCTACCACAGTGTAACCTTAACCAAAATATGGGATAATGTATGATTGAATTAGTAATTCTTCTAGCTGGAAAAATTAACACTGTTAAGATGAATATTCTTCCTAAGCTCCTTTTTTATTTCAAAACATTCCAATATACATCAATAAATCATTTTTTAAGCAATTAGATTCAACAGTAACCTCATTTATTTGGAACTTAAAACATCCACGTATCCAAAGAGCGACCCTACAAAGACAAAATGCAGAAGGTGGCATGGCTCTACCTAACTTCCAGTTTTATTACTGGGCAGCAAACATACAAGCTATAAAAACCTGGACACAAATAGATGAACATACACAAGCTTGGTCCGCAATAGAAGTAAAATCCTGCAGTACTTCTTTATATTCCCTGCTCTGTGCCCCAATAAATGCAAGTTATCGGCAATATACTAATAACCCAATTGTGCTTCATTCACTCAGAATATGGAACCACTGTAGAAAGCATTTTAAGATGGAGAAGCTTTTATCTGTGGCACCTCTGCACGGGTTTTTAATATCTGGAACAGTTTTTAATATCTGGAAATAATTTGGGATTAACTTGCTTAGAGATCTTTATACAGACAATATCTTTGCATCCTATGAACAATTACATTCCAAATTTAATATTCCAGTTACACATTTCTTTCACTATCTTCAAATTAGGAACTTTGTTAAACAGAACCTTCCCGATTTTCCTTATCTTGCACCCTCATCCATGCTGGAAAAAATATTGCTCAATTTCAGGGACTCAGACACCATCTCTGCAATATATAAAATTATTTTACAGTCCCTCCCTTTCAAAGATCCAAGAGGACACTGGGAAAAAGATCTCTCAATTAATATATCAGAAAAGGAGTGGAAAATAGCAATGCAGAGAATTCATTCGAGCTCCATATGCGCAAAGCATACAATTATTCAACTCAAAATTATATATCGAGCACATCTGTCTCGCTTAAAACTCTCCAAAATGTTTCCAGGGCAAGATCTAACCTGCAAACGCTGCAATCAAGTCCCAGCCTCACTGGGTCACATGTTTTGGGCCTACACTAAATGAACATCATTCTGGACCAAAATTTTTAATTATCTTTCAGACAGCCTTGGTCTCACAATCCCTCCTAATCCATTAACAGCTGTGTTTGGGGTTCTTCCAGATGGGTTTAAAGTGGAGAAGGACAAACAAACTGTGATTGCACTCACTACACTTTTGGCACGTATTTTGCTAAACTGGAAGAATCCTAACTCTCCTCTTTTAAATCAGTGGGAAACCGATGTTTTATACTATTTGAAATTGGAAAAAATCAAATACTCAGTTAGAGGATCTGTACAGATTTTTTTCATGGCAGGATCTAATCAGTATTTTTTTAGAATAAGTTCTTAAAGCACAGAGGAAGCAATTATTTCTGTATTTCTCTTTCTTCTCCATTCATCTCTATTGGCTTATCAAACTCATCAATTTAGGTATGTTTACAAGCCTTAAATTTTACTCTGTTGGCCTTGCTCTTTCTCTCAGGGGTAGGGGTCGACTTGTTCTCAATCCTACATTTTGTAAAAATTGATTGATTTGTATGGAATGATTGCAATAAAATTAATAAAATTAAAAAAAAAAAGAATTAGTAATGCTTTTTTTGTATTAAAACAGAACTAGTTACAAATCAACTCTCGGTTTCAGTTCCATCTCAGGAGGGTTTGCTGGGAGTCCTAATTGTCCTGGCAGTAAATGTAATAAAGTAGGGCTCAAAAAAGGCCACTGCAGAACAATATACTTGCATTAGGTGTAAAAACTAAAATGCATCCTTAGCACAAAAAATACCGGGGGTGAAATTCAAGTACAGAAAATAATCAAAAAACCTGCACAATATTGACATGTCTCATTGTTACATTTTAGTAGATAGTCTGGTTTAGGAAGCTTTTGTCCTTTTTCACTTTTAGCCTGGACACTTTGGGTTGAGTAGCGGCCTTGGCTGTCAGCCCTGCATGTGTAATTTGACTGGATCTCTCACAGAAGAATGCAGTGATGACGGTCAGTGTCACTGTGTCGTAGGAGTAGCTGGAGAAAAATGTGACCGTTGTGCCTATGGATTTTACAACTTCCAGGATGATGGCTGTACTTGTAAGTTTATTATACCAGACTGTTTATCTTTTTGTTTTTTCTTGCATAAATTTATGTAAAATTTTTAGAGAATAAATGCTGCTTATTAAAAGGATATTCCACTCAAAGATGATACATTTTTATATGTTATGTACCCAGTGTTATTTGTAGTGATGGTTAAGAAAAAATTTTAGTCTCATGTTTTCATGAAAAATGGAGATCACAAAGTTTATGATACAGTGTGCTCCAATGGGGGCTACTATCGGGCTAATACTGTATAACAGCAAACAATATTAAAATATGCATGAAGAAAATCTTTAGTAACCCGTGTTGGAGAATCATCATGTCAGTTTACCAGATGTATGTTCACAATGTCCAAAGTGCAGGCATTTTTTGGTAAAATACTTTTAAATAAATACCTCCAGAAAATAAGAGGAGTGCAAGAACATTTAGAAGAATCAAACATTTAAACTGTATGAGCCACAAAATTTTAGTGTGTTGTCTTATTTTCTGAAATTTATATTTAATTGTTCGTCTCTCATGTTCTAATGAGGTTAAAGATTTTCTGCCCAGAGTGAGCTCCCACATTCTTTGTAAGTTTATAAGCTGAAATGGAGTAAGGGATTGTGAATGTGGTAAATTGGTGTCTTATTTAGAATTTATTCTTACCTCCACTCAATGCTGCCAGTATAAGCTTTGCACCTCAACACCCTATAATAGATAAATCAGATTAAAAAATGAATGGATTATCATAGTTTAAATAAAGGTATTTTTAATTTGTATTTTGATGTATTTTGTGTACTAAAGATTTACATGTTAGGATAATTGGTCATACCAAATTGATGCAATAATGGTGAGTGTGTTGTGTGAGTAAGAGTGTATTTTGTCATGTGTAGCTGCTTTTTTGATCATGATTGGTTCTAGCTATGTGCCTAATGATTTTAAGAATATGCTTTGGCTCTCTGAAACCTGGGACTGAAAAACTAGGCAAAAAACATTTACATTAATTATTCATTGTTGAATTAATAGCAACATTGTTTGTTTCTTATAAAAGCTTGCGACTGTTCCCACACCCATAACACCTGCAATGCCAAGACAGGTGAGTGTATCTGCCCACCTCACACTATTGGTGCCAAGTGTGAAATCTGCCAGGAAGACTACTGGGATCATAATTCTCTGACAGGTTGCAAGGTATGCTTTCTATAGTTTCAGTTTTTTTACAAAGATGTCATTACTGATGTTGTTATTATAATGTGCCCCAAGCCATTGAAGACTTATATTTATTATATATTATTCATTTCACATAATATAAGGAATTGCTCAGTGGACAACTGTTTACCAAGAATGGAAAGGCACCTGATTTAGTAAAAGTTATCACAATGTCAGTTAGCCATACAAAAAGAATAAAATCCACACTGTTTGAGAAAGTGACACTGTAGGTATGAAGAGGTTTAGGAAGACTAGAAGGATGTGCTGGAAATCTTCCACGTCAGCAGAAAGCAGTGACGGTTCTGTCGCATGTGTTAGCTGGAACCTTGTTGTGTGATATGGAGGGCAGACAGCTTGAATGGTGCATAAGTCCCTGGCCCTTTATACAGAAGATTATAAATAAGGACTGCCTAAGATCACTGTGGCCATGCAGCCCTGGGACCTTATAGAGGTGTTCTTGATCATTAAATTAACTTAAGGAATGTTTCTGAAAGTAACCCTAGGCTGTAGTTAAAAGACCACTTTACACTAGACTAGAACTAAGCTAAGTCCAGAATCACAGACTAGATGGGGTAAACATTTTCTGGCATGGAGCTCGAGAAGCCAGAAGCAAGAATGAAAGCTGATAAGAGGGAACATCTTTTGTGAAATATGAGATGGGCAGAAAAGTGAGCCATTATATCAGGTAGACAGAAATAAGTAAATTGTGAGGTACCATGGGGAATTCAGAACGTGCACAAGGGAACATCATTTACAGCGAGAAGACAAAGTAGCATAAGAACAGAGAGTGTTTGGAATACATGCCTGAACAGCAATGGCTGCCTGGTTAGGTGATTTTTCAACTTTTGTACTTACTAAGACATTTCTCACTTCCTTTCTCTCTCTCTCTCTCTCTCTCTCTCTCTCTCTCTCTCTCTCTCTGTCTCTCGCAATCATTCTTTAGCTAGTAAGTCATTTTCCAGTTCAGTTCTCACACATTTATTCTTTAAGCTCAATGTGGGCTCCATATTCAGGCTCAGAGAAAAAGCTACAATATTACTGCTGCCTTGTGCTTTCTCAGAAATGTTTGACATTCTCTTGGCACCAGCTCAGTAAGTGGGTCAAGGAACCCTATTATTTTTGCTAGTTTGACTTCCCTCCAGGTTTCTTACAGACTATACAACCAATCTCCTGTACCTACAATGTGCCTTTCAGGATTCATCCTATAGGATTTAATTTTTGAGAATTCTCTCTATAGAAAGGGTTGGACACCCTCTGGTGGCCACTGTTTGTCTATAATTGATATGTAATAGCAATACGTTTGTATAGTGCTTTACTGTGACTGTAGCTGCTAAGTCAGAATATTTTGTTCCTTTTAGATTTCTTTCTTTTTAGCCATTCTGGTGTATATTTGAGAGGGGTTTGTTATTATATTATTTATTTATTTGTTTTTTTGTTTGTTTATTATGTTTCCGTAAAAAGCCATATTTACCCTTGGGGACAAATAGTTTTATCTGTTTGTTTATGAAGAAGCACTCATCCATTATGCACTGATTTCATTTAATGTAATTTATTATACAGTATACAGTATATTTATATGTTAAATAGCATCTTTTGTTATTGGCTTTAGTTAACATTTGAGGGAAACCATTGAATCATTCATGACATTTGCTACATAGCTTATTCTTTTGCATTTGTGTTTTTTAGGCATGCAGCTGTAGTACTATAGGATCAGTCAGTTCTCAATGTAACCTCTTGTCTGGTCATTGCCACTGCAAACCTGGATTTGGAGGAGACAGGTGTGATGAGTGTGCTCTAGGATTTCGGTCTTTCCCAGAGTGCATTGCTTGTAACTGCAACATAAATGGGACAAGACAAGAGTTCTGCAATGTAAAACATGGCATTTGTAGCTGTGAAGAGGAAACTGGCAAATGTGTTTGCAAGGTAAGGTAATTTGAACTATTGCACAGCTTATCTGCCATTCAATAAATATTGTTCGTTGCTTCTGATTAGAGTGCTGCCTTTTAATAGTACAGTATTTACTGTTCATCTTTACTGACTTTGCTCTAATTTTCATTTTGAGAAGCTCACTTGATGAAGACTATAGGGGCAAAACTTTGCGTTATTAATTATTTTCCTTTGTGAAAATAACCTTTATTTCTGTTTAACTTTTAGTAAATGTTAAGATTGTTTAAGACAAGGTTATTTTTCAACTCATTTAGTTTTGTCTTTCAGCCTGACTGAAAAACTCCTTTTGCTCATTCTGTGTTCACCCATTGATTCTATTTTTATGGTGATGAATATCAAATAGTTTGCAGACATAACTTTGTTTTTTCAATGGACATGTCTGTTTTCACCATGTTCACTACCCTCATATTGACATACATTTTGCTTGGGGGTTGATGAATCTATTGTTCACATAAAACACTTCAGTTAATGACTGTAATTAGTTTCTTTAACTTGAGATACAGAAAAACAATTAGGTATAGAAAACATAGAACAAAGTTTGGTAATGTACAGTGGTTTTCATAACTATATGTTATGATCATCTCTTTTGTAATTTTATTGTTATGTGTACATGCGTTTTTGCTCATTTTGAAAGGACATTGTTTCAGTTTATGGAGTTTTATTGTTATGATGATCTATTGCCACCATTTTGTAGTGCATTCTTTTAATAGCCACTGACAGTTTTTGTGTTTGGCCATTTAATTGGTAATCACATGGACATGGCAGCAATTAGATAGATAGATAGATAGATAGATAGATAGATAGATAGATAGATAGATAGATAGATAGATAGATAGATAGATAGATAGATACTTTATTTAGTATGGCTGTGTGATGCCTGTCTACATCCTAGCTTTGTAACTAAGGAAGTTATATAATTAGGACATTTTTGTACCTTTGAATTTGTTTTTCTTACTGCAAATTTTTCTTTCTTTTGAAACATGGGTATTTTGATTTCAGTGAATAGACCTCTATCTGACAATGGGATCACAGATGTATTCTCTATAATGAAAGATTGCCTTCTACTAGTCATTGCTCCTAAATAAAATCAAGGTTAAATCCTTAGAACTTGCTGTTTTTAGAGCTCAGAACATAACACTCTAAAGCAAAAATAGAATCAAAGGTTCTGAAATGAGAAAATTTGAACTTGTTTCATTTGGAAAATTAACAGGAATGTACAAATGCAACACCATTAATCAGCATTATCAGCAAAATGCAAGTTTCTCAACTATAAACTCAAGTTTGACAAGAAAGTCATAGGCTTACAGTATGTCAGTTAAAATATATCTTTAAATATAACTTAATGTTAAATGCAGTAGCATTAGTAGTAATGCTTTCTCCAGCCATCATTAAGCTCACCTAAAGGATAATTACAAGATCAATAACATAAAAACTAATTATCCCTACAATCCCAAAAGAAGAACTTCTGCAAAACTCCATTTTGAAAAAATCTAAATTATGCAGTCAGGTTTAGTTTAGTTTTATGCTATATGTAGTAAGAATACATGTATCAGAATTCTTGTTAACATCTGGTCTGTTTATTAAAAAACTATTTCTATGCTAGTTAATAATTCAGTGATTGAGAGCCTATGAGGAACTGGACTCCTTACAATTGAATTGCATAAATTATTTAAAAAATCTAATTTAAAAACCACCATAGAACTGTGTCCTCTTGTAGATAATCTAAAATAAAGGTGATGCATGAAAGTGACTTGAAATGTATAGTCTCTGCAGAATCACTAGCTTATAAGCTAATGTATTTTTTAACCACATACTTAAGTCACACTCCTGCAAATATGCTCACATGTATAGTTTTTAAAATGACAACTAAGAGTTCTAATTAGTCCCCAGGTCACACAATTGGAAATAAAAAGCAAAATGGGAGGATGAATACACATAGGCCTGCAGGACCGTTCTTAGGCATAGGCAAACTAGGCGACCGCCTAGGGCCCCCACTGCCAAGGGGGCCCGGCCAGGCGCTTTTTTTTTAACCAAATAGCACTACAACTTACAGGTCCATATATTTCAGAAGTACAAATTTTCCCTGGTGGTGAAATTATCAATATGGTTACGCGCGAGCAAAGAGGAATCAGTGACGATGACAGGCAGAATCGTGGTGACGGAGTGGTGAGTGGGGCCCAAATGGGTGGGCACTGATCATCCATCTCACCTGCCTTCAAGAATCTGTGCAACAAATTGATCACGCTATAAATAGCGGAAGCTGGGAAGATAAAAACCATTCCACAAAGGGACTCGACAGTGGGTGGTTATAATTATACATGTAGGCTATCTTTTCCGTAGAAAAAGGAAAAGAGGTAGTGGGGGCAGACCCCCCCTTCTGGATCCCCCTACCTACACTCCATGCCTAGTGCCCCCAAAAAGCTAAGAACTGCTCTGAGGCCTGCTTGGTAGTTCTTCCAGCTGAATGTAGGTTTTCATCATACACCAAAAAAGCCTATTAAATACCATATTAAATACTTTGTAGTATAATATGAAGTATTTTAATATAGTATTGCTCGAATTGGAGCCAGAGAGTGGAAACATGTTGCATTTTGGTTGGGCATGCAATTAAGAACTTCACTGTACTTTATATTCATTCATGAAAAACCTACTGCTACCTGCTACAGTTAAGTATTCACAAATGCTTAATTATCATAAAGCAAATTGTGTGATAAATATTAAATAATTTATATAGAATATTTTGATTACTGTATTTAATAAAAATGTATATTGTTACAAAAGTAGCATACTTAATTTGTGTCTTGTTTGTTTTCTTTTAGGAAAACGTGGAAGGTGATAGATGTAATCAGTGCAAACCAGGGACTTTTGCTCTTTCTGTAGAGGACCCCTTTGGCTGTAGGCCGTGTTTCTGTTTTGGAGTATCTGAAGTATGTGAGGAACTTGACGGACTTGTGAGAATTCCTGTAAGTTTGCAGATGGCTGTTTTACCAATTCATCATAAAAAATTAAGAAGATTGATTTTTAAGGCTTATGCTGCTGTAATTTGTATTAGAACTATTACATTCTCTAGTTTGAGATAAAATTATTTTAAAAGCATGGGAAATTTGACACTGATTTCCAGTAACCTGTTAGGTTATATGAAGGTAATCTGGACACCAGGTAGGATCCCACATTAGCCAAACAACTGGCAAGGAATTAATCTGAAACTTTCTGGGATTTCTTTTATATGTCCTTCCTCTGCTTTAACACTGATTGGTCACTCTATTAGTTTTAGGTTAAGCTATCTCAGTAGGGAACCCTTTAAAAGGGGTGCAATTTCAAATCTTATAATACATGTTACTTTTTTGGAGAATACATTTACAGTAGCGTTCTTTTCCTTTTATACAACTATAGATAACCTCTTTTTTGTGTAAAGATCTCTTTGAACCCAGATATTAATATCTTGAGAGTGGTCAGTCAAAGTGACCTTTCGGGAACAGAGGAGGGTGTATTCCACCATGCATCAGACACCCTATTGGATGCTAATTTGATACGTCATTCCACACTTACTGAACCATACTACTGGAGGTTACCAGATGTGTTTCAAGGCAGTAAGGTAAGAATGTATATACTTCTATATCAAATCAGTATTTATCTTCATACAGGTCTTTATTGAGATAAAAAAGAAGTTTATCTCATAATTGAGATAAAAAAGAAGTTTATTTCATAATAAACTTTTCCAAGTAGTTATTAGCAAATCATCAAGTTGGCATGAAATAGTATACAAATTCACAATATAGTATTAAGCAAAATTGAGGAAGTGCATATTATTTAATCAAGTAACTGAAATTTTTGGATTGGAGGGAAACATGGGTTTACCCCATATGCAATAAGGGTTTTTTGGCATTATTGCGCCTAAATTACATACACAAAAATAATTAATCTGTTTAAGTAATAAGGACGCTGCAAATGGCTGAAGAGTAGCAAGTATAACACCACATTTTTAAAGAAAGTATTGCATGATTAAAACCTTTGTTTACACCAATATCAATTAAATAAAACACAAAATTAGCGCTTTAGGTAATTCTTTCCAAAAAACTGGATTTTGCAGTATATAATCAAGATATTTTATGAGGCACAATCCTGGAATCATTTAGCCTGCATCACTTGCATCTAAACAGTCTCTCAAAACAAGCATAGCAGTTGCGATTACTGAAGTAAAAAATGAAATTATGTTCATACTAATTCCTGGCATTTTTACTATTGTTACATGGAGTCAAACTTTCTTTCATTTTTAATCATTTTATTAATAAGTTACAAAAATAAATCTAGTTAGCAACAATTGTTTTGCCTAAATGAGCTTAGCACCGTATGCTGTATTAATCTGTTCCGGGTTTCTTACACCAGTTACATAAAATTTTGTGCAATAGACGGCCTAAGTGTACTAGTTTTCTGAGATTGTGAATGTTCACACATTTTCCCAACACTTTTCAAAGCCAAATTTTGTTATCAATTAGGCCAGTTAAATACTTGTTTAAGAGAATACTGTTATCAAGGAGGTATATTTCTGAGCAAAGTATTTCTATTTCAATTTATTTAACAATCACGGATGACGTTCTGTTAGTCTACTTTATAATAAAATGACTTGCTAGTAATTTTGAATACGCACTATCTAAGATATAAGAGATATTTACTCTTTAGACCATGTATCTCTATATACTTAGTAATTGGAAACAGGAAATCTAGGTACTTCATAAAATGAAAAAAATAGCACATGAAAATGGTCCTGTTAACATAACATAATGTCTTTTTTTGCTTTTCTTCAGCTTCTTTCTTATGGAGGAAAGCTAAAATATACCTTGGCTTTCTATGCTCTTGAAGGCTCTGGGATCTATGATTTTGAGCCTCAAGTGCTCATCAAAGGTGGACGTGTTGGCAAATTGGTCATTTACCATGACTTGCCTCCACCGGAAAATCGTGTAAGAACACCCCAGGAAATTGACTTGATGGAGGTTAGTGATGCATCCTTCTTCAAATTACTCTAAGATTTTTTTGCTTTTATATATTTGTTAAACAAATAATTTTAATTTGACATATTTTTCTACAAGAGGCGTATAACATTAAGTATCTGCATTTTTCTTTTTTCACAACTTATTGTAGCATAAATGGAAATACTTCAACTCTGTCTCTGACTGGGCTGTCACTCACTCAGACTTCATGTCAGTACTTGGGAATATTGAATACATTCTTATTAAAGCATCATTTGGTAGTGGTCTGCAACAGAGCAGGTAATGTCTTTATATTTTACTTCTCTTTGATGAAATTTGATGGTGACAAGGTGTGTTCAGTTGGTTGTACTTAGTGATTACATGTAGTAGTGAGCCTCCTGCTAAGGAACAGTCAAAAGTAACATACTGTATACTGTTCATGACATAACAAGGGTAATACAGTTTTACCAGTGAGAGAAAAATCAAGAAAATGTAATAGTTAAAGGTTGAGGACAGCTTAAAGAAAGTACTTTGTAATACACTAACCTTGGTCCATCTACTGTTATGAAAATGGCAAGGCTGTCTAAAGGAGATAAGGTAGTATTCCCATGTAGTAAGTTTTCAACTAGAAAAGGGTTCCAAGTATTTATCCTTTATATGTTTTGCTTGGGAACACAGTAATGGTGGGGGATGCTCAAAAGCTGCACCACATAATAGTTTTGGACAATTTAAAATGCTCTATTGTTTGAGTAATTAAGTCCCCACATATGACATTGTGTGACACACAAATAAATTAACAACAGAAGATACACATTACCATGTCATTAAGCTGTTCATACCAATTTAGGCAGGCAATGATTGTCTCATTTTGAAAATATGGAATATTAATGTATTTAATGTGAAATTTTGCCATTGATCAATACAGTAATGGCTAAAACATTAAAGTGAAAGTAAAAAAATGTTAAAATACTAATTCCATAATTATTCAACCATTTTACAATACCCTACATAAGGTATTGTGTTGAGAAGTCACATAATTAATTGGGTGTAGTCCACCTCTGTACATTTTAAGTAATTGAATTGTTATGAGGTTATATAATGTACTGTAAACCACCTTAAAATGTTCCACAGCAGATTTCAACAGGTTCTAACAGAAACTCCCTGAGACACTCAGAGAAAATCTCAGTTAAGTAAATAGCACTTAGCTGGAAAAATTAGTAAGAAGGTTAACAGGGCATCACAATCATGCAGATAACATAAAATTCTATTATAAGGAAATATAGAAAATATTACACAAGTCTGAATTAGTATGGAACAAGGAATTATCGAAAAAAAAATAAAGTAATAGGTGTAATTGAGAGGGGCCAATGGCAAAACAAACAAAATACAGATACATAAAAGAATCATAACTATAATTTCTGGCAAAAATGTCTAAATATGTAATAGACTGAAGGGGCAGTAAATGTTGAAATTTGTACTTTTCTAATTTTTGTATTGATCAGTGTGAAAAAAAAATTCCAAATATTTCCAAAGTTGCTGTTTAAAGATATTGCTTTGTCACAGTCCCCTTAAATACTTACCTGTGACAATGCTGCAGAATGGTTTGTGATGCAACAATTGATTAGTGTCTACAAATGACATTTAGTGGGAAGTGAAGGCTATTAAAGTTAATATAATCCCACATTTGGATTAGCATGGATTCCCATAATCAATGTGGTGGATTGGCATGAAAAATCTGGTTGCTTAAAGTAAACTCCTTGTGATTCATGAAGGCCATGGTATGATTAGTATTGGGTATCACCGCTTGTTGTTTACTGTATCAGTGATGCCAAGCCTGCTGTACCTTTTGTTGTTTGCCTTGCCCACACAGTGGAAGTGGAAGGAGTAGCCTTATGAGTAGTGGAAGGAGTAATGAAGGGAGTGTCAACTATGCACTTTGCAACCCCTGATGAGAAAGAACATTTCTCATTACCTAGATGAAGATTAGACATGGTATAATATGTATCCTTTTATTTCTTCAACAAAGCAAACATCTCTGTGTCATAATTCTAAGTTACATAGTGGCATTCACAATACAGGAAAAAACCTAGATACAGTCATTTGTTAAGCAAAATGTTTCTCAGTGTCATCTACCTACATGAGTACAGAGTTGCATGAAATTATATTAAGCCATACAACACTGAAAAACTAAAAAGGTAATAGAGAACTAATCAGTTGACACAGCACTTGTACATGTTCACTAATAGGTGTACTAACAGCACAGAATGTAGAGGTGCAATTGGTGCAGGCTTTAAGATGTATCGTGGTATGAAGTAAAATTTTGAAATTTTTTAAAGAAATTTGTTATATTCTGTCTCACAGAGAAATCACAGCAAATCCGTAAAAGGTAGCTTAAATTAAGATTTCACCTGAAAACAAGTACTTTATAGTCCTGAAATCCCAGCAGTATTTGTCATGATCTTGAATTGTGCACTTCTTGGTGTAGACATTATGGTAGTGCATAAATGTATTTTCATCCTAAATATGCCAGCCAATGTCAGTAATATGTTCTGCTATTTGTAGGAGGGACTGAAATATTAAGTTTATTTGTGCTTGAAGTGGACATTATAATTTCTTCATGTATATTTAACCAAGTATTCTAATAAAAAGTCATAGGGATGTAGAAACTGTCCTGGCAGTATCTTTTTCTTGAGAAAATAAATAGTCCAGTTATAGAAGACTGAGATTAAAAATTAGAATTATTTTGATGTCTGTCCAATTTTTTACAGAAACATTTATTAATCATATAATGTGACCAAGCTCATCATTTTAATCCAGCTATGTTCTTATTTACTTCTTTCCCAAAATATTCATCCTGAAATATAAAAAAACCAATGATGTACAGTGATCCCTCGCTATATCGCGCTTCAACTTTCGTGGCTTCACTCCATCGTGGATTTTAAATGTAAGCATATCTAAATATATGTCATGGATTTTTCGCTGGTTCACGGATTTCTGCAGACAGTGGGGTCTTTTAATTTATGGTACATGCTTCCTCAGTTGGTTTGCCCAGTTGATTTCATACAAGAGATGCTATTGGCAGATGGCTGAGAAGCTACCCAATCAGAGATCGTATTACATATCAAGTAAAACTCCTCAATGATATACGATATGCTTCCCGCGCAGTGCTTTGCATACTTGAAAGCCTGAACAGCACGTATTGATTTTTGATTGTTTGCTTTTCTCTGTGTCTCTCACTCTCTCTGACATTCTCTGCGTCTGACGGAGGGGGTGTGAACAGATGGGCTGTTTGCACACTGGCCTAGAGGATATGGACGTTCCTCTAAAAAATGCTGAAAGACTACCTTCACATTGCTCCTGTCCTGGCAGCTGCTTTGTCCGGCGGTGCTTTGCATACTTAAAAGCCCGAACAACCCTATTGATTTTTGATTGTTTGTTTTTCTCTCTCTGTCTCTCTCTCTCTGACATTCTCTGCTCCTGAGGCGGACTCCTTTGAAGAGGAAGATATGTTTGCAGTCTTTTAATTGTGAGAGGGAACTGTCATCTCTGTCTTGTCATGGAGCAGTTTAAACTTTTGACTAAAGGGTGTTATTTCATGTCTAGAGGGCTCTAATAATGTTAAAAAACGTATTTAGATGGTCATAAACAGGTTTTCTATGCTCTAAATGTGAAAATATTCGATTTATAAATAAAGAATCCTACTTCGCGGAAATTCATTTATTGCAGTAGAGTCTGGAATGGATTAACCGCGATAAACAAGGGTTTACTGTACATTATACACATCAAAACGTCTATCTGAAAAAGATAGACGTGTTACTTTAAAAGATTTACTTTAAAACATAGTTTATTTTAAATTCATTCATCCACTTATTGTTGACAATTACAGGTTCAAGAGATTGTCTTAATTGCTACACATTTGTTTCTTTCATTCACATTAACTAATTTTAAAAATACACAATGTGTATTTATAAAATAAATTGCCTTTTGGTTTCATACAACTCATGCATGCTTTCAGGTAGACTGAAGGCTAACACTACACCCAGTGGGTGATTTTCAAGCAAATTGTGTTTTTTAGCTTTGTCTAATATTAGATGGCAGAATGCCATAGCAAAGAGCTCTACATTCTAATAAATGAATGAATCGTTGAGAATATTTTATCATAGTCTCCTCTGCATAGGGTATGTGATATAAGTATGCAACATGACAATAGGCATGTCATGTTTTTAATGTTTTCATATTTTTATGATATAGCAGTTTGGTCTCTGATAATTATTTAACTTTTGAGATAGGCATCAAAATTCAATAGTGTTGTAACCCTTCCTCTGCAAAACAGTTTGAGGCTAGAAATTAGGTTAGAATATTGGAAGAAGTCACTTTTATATGGTATCCCACAACTGCCAGCCCACAACATTGAGTCTTTATCCTTGTCTTTTCTAATTATTTTGATATTGATGTGACTCTGTAAGTTCTATCAGAAATACAGTACAGGAAGCCTTTTTTGTTTCTTCTTTTTAAAATCATTTGTGACAATGCCCAGTTTTGAAAGGTCATATGTAACATGAAAATAAATTGTAATGCTGCAAATTTTGAGAAAGCATCTGTGATTCTTCTTATTATGTCTGCAACTAATTCCAGCCTAACATTCTTTTTTTTTAATTTAACAGTAAGTATACTATGACCAGGTTATACACATTATCACATTTCTTTTCTTTTCAGCATTTTAATTTAATGTATACATATATCACATTTTCATTTATAACCTCACATTTATCTGTTAATTGCATATTTAGCAGAGATATTTTTACAAGAAAATTTACAAAACTGGCATTTGTTTACAGTTGGAACAAATGAAAATTAATTAACTTTCTTGGAGTTACACATCGAGTTGGGGATTTCCGAAAATATAGCTTAAATAAAACAAGTATAATATGGTGTATACACAAAAAATGTACAAATGTAGATCTATGTCTAACTGCATCTGTAGATTTATCTATTTCTAATTGTACAGATATTTTTCTTTTAATAATAAATGTAGTTGAAACTCTGGTTATTCTTTTCTTTATTTTTAGGATTTCCAACATTTCAATGGATGTGGCAGTTGATATGGATGAAATAAGTTTTGACAGGGAAGTTGCCCATTACATTGAAAGCTGCCATTGCCCTTCAGGTTATGCTGGTCTTTCATGTCAGGTATACATTTTCTTAAATTAATATAATAATCTTTACATCCCTTGAGATCATGATTCAAATCCACTGCCTGTGAGGTTTTATTCTCTGAGACTGTGTGATTTTTTTTAGGTACTCCAGTTTCCTCTCACATCTTAAAGATTTGTAGATCAGTATACTGGTGATGCTAAACTGGCTGTACATAAGTGTGTGTGTATGTCTGTGAAGGATTGCTGTCCCATCCAAACCTGGTTCGTACCTTGTGCCCTGTATTGAAGGAATATGCTGTAGCTTCTGTGACCCAATAATTGTACTAACCATGTCTCAAGAAGAATGAGTAAATGTTTAGATGAGAGCAAAATTATACTATAGTTAGCACTAATGGGAGCAGGGTTAGAATCCTGACCCAGTCATGGCGTAGACTTTGTAAGTTCATATGGTACTTTTTTTTCCCCAAACAGATGCATGAGTAATACCTAAGTTGTTCACTATAGTGCTGTAATAAAGTTCCCTCAAGTCAGTAATGGACAAAGTCATTTCAGAAATGTGAGCTTATCACATTTTTGAGGGTAGCAGTTTATGCTAGTTGTGATTTTTTCCAGTGCATTTATTATTTCCATCTGTATGCATTTTTGTAACTTTTGTGCACTATTTTTACTTAATATTTTTACGCAAATGCTGATAGTAAATGTTGATGCATCTGATATATTTCTGCACAGAAAATTATACATTTTTATAACATTACTCTTTTGGTCAAAAGATTTTAGAGATATTGTGACCATCCCACAGCAGTGCTAGCTTCCTTTCTAATATGAGATTCATATTCAGCTTCCACTAAGAAGAAGATTAAGAGTCAACCAGCCTCTCTTTATTCTGGATTAATTAAATAAATTATTTTTTCAGAAAGTATGGTCTACAGCAGATGTTTATTAATTGAACCACTCAGTCAGTGTTTACATAGTATAGCACCTTTTCACAAGTGATGGGAATTTTATGTTGCTTTATCTTTACCATGTCAGTCTGTAAGCTTAAATATATTCTTTCTTCTTATTGAAACTACTATCATAACAGGAGTGTGCTCCGGGATATCATAGGCAGAGACTTACAGAGATAAATGTGAGAGGTCCTCGTCCATTTATTGAGCCCTGTGTCCCATGTCAGTGCAACAGTCATAGCAAGATCTGTGATTTGGACACAGGAAAATGTGAGGTAGGTACTTGAGTTGTAGTATTTATAACCAAAGTAAAGAGAAAAGAATCGGTAATTAAAACTGTATTTAGAATAAAATGTAAATGATTGCTAGGTACATTTTATGTGGATTTTCAAGGTGCCCTTTGGTCAACTTGTTTCAATACTGAAGGTTAAAGTAATATTCTTTTTGTTCTACATATTCTAGGGCTGTCAACACAATACTGTAGGTGACCACTGTAATCTATGTGCCCCAGGATATTATGGAAAAGTAAACGGATCCATTAATGACTGCTCACTCTGTGCCTGCCCACATGGCAATGTCAACAGGTAGGATTTGTTTACAATATTGCCTATGAAGAACTACAGTGATCCCTCCTCGATTGCAGAGGTTGCGTTCCAGAATCCCCGTGAAAGGTGAAAATCTGCAAAGTAAAAACCATATGTTTATATTGTTATTTTTATATTTTCACTCTTGGGTCACAGATTTGCACAGAAACATAGGAGGTTGTGGAGACAGTGACTTTAAAACACTGCAAACAAACGTTTGTCTCTTTTTCAAAAGTTTAAACTGTGCTCCATGACAAGACAGAGATGACAGTTCCGTCTCACAATTAAAAGAATGCAAACATATCTTCCTCTTCAAAGGAGTGCGCATCAGGAGCAAAGAATGTCAGAGAGAGAGAGACAGAGAGAGAAAAGCAAACAATCAAAAATCAATAGGTGCTGTTTGGACTTTTAATTATGCAAAGCACCGCGACAAAGCAGCCGCAGGGAGCAATGTGAAGTTAGTCTTTCAGCATTTTTCAGAGGACTGCCCGTATCCTTTAGGGCAGTGTAAGAACAGACCCTCAGCTCACTCCCCCTTCGTCAGGAGCAGAGAATGTCAGAGAGAGAGAGAGAAAAGCAAACAATCAAAAATCAAAAGGTGCTGTTCGGGCTTTTAAGTATGCAAAGCACCATGCCGGAAGCATATCGTATATCATTGAGGAGTTTTATTTAATACGTGCTCTGATTGGGTAGCTTCTCGGCCATCTGCCAATAGCGTCCCTTGTACGAAATCAACCAGGCAAACCAACTGAGGAAGCATGTACCATAAATTAATAGACTCATTGTCCGTAGAAATCCGCGAACCAGTGAAAAATCCGTGATATATATTTAGATATGCTTACATATAAAATCTGCGATGGAGTGAAGCTGCGAAAGTTGAAGCACGATATAACAAGGGATCACTGTAATCAAAACCAGGTAGTAGAAGCCTTGTGGTAAACTTTATATGAACCATCACCATAGAATATTTACATTGTACATAAACAAAAACTAAGAGAGTGCAATTTTTGACACACTTACTGGTGGCTAAAAACTTCTGGTAACAGAGATCACGCAGACTAGACTCAATTGTTTAACTTTACATTTCCACATCTTTCTATTTTAACTATTATAAGTTTTAGGTTGGCCATTTTAGTCAGTTCACATTTCTGTTCTTTGCATTTTTGTGACCTCGTTACACATTTACCTAGATCTATCTATTGACATTTAAAAATTGACAAACAAAAAGTAAAGTTTATTCTCTATTTATTATTCTATCTGTTTTCACCCACACTAAATCCATTTACAGAGAAATGCTTAAGGCTAAAATTTACTTCCTTATAAAAAGTTTTTAAAACATACTGGTTGAAGTAACAAAGGTGCAAAATTGTTTTTGTTTTTTTTTTTAGTGTTTGTTGTAGTCAAAGGTGTCATAAATAAGATCAAAGATTTTTCTAGGAACCACAGATAATTAATACTGCCAAGCAGAGGTGTAATAACAAGGTTATTGGATTTATTGTATATCTGTTTTAGTGCTGAGCTCTAGAAAATACTTTCATGTCCTTTATAATGATTTTTTTTTGTTATTGAACACATAGATTAGTTCCTCTTTCTTTTGAAATGTATGTAAACAAATTACATGTAATAATCTACAGTATACTAAGGAGTTTTCCGTAATATTTTTGAGGATTCATAATTGTAGACACAACAGATGTTTATTAAGTGAATCATTCAATCAGAGTCTGCGGTGGGTTGGCACCCTGCCCAGGATTGGTTCCTGCCTTGTGCCCTGTGTTGGCTGGGATTGGCTCCAGCAGACCCCCGTGACCCTGTGTTCGGATTCAGCGGGTTGGAAAATGGATGGATGGATTCAATCAGAGTTTACCTAATAACCTGCGATGTTTCATTTTTTATACTGCAACTAATGGTAACAGACTAGAAAAATTGAAAATATCAAAAAAATCAAATATCTTGACTGCAACAAATCAGTGAAATTTAAATAAGGTAAAGACATCTATCCATTAGTGACTTGGTATGAAACAGTAACCTTTTCCTTTTCATTATTCCATATCACATCAACAAACACATATGTAATTTTTAAGAAGCCAAATTTGACTTCAAAAAGTACTTCACCCAAAAATAATTTATTTAATATATGTTACTTACCCTGTGGGATGTGTAGTGATGGCCAAGAAAAATACTCTATCTCATGTTTACATTCACAATAGAGAGAAAAAAAACTCAAAGTCATAGTAACCAATGCTGTACAACAGCAAATGTTGTGCAAAATTTTAGTGTATAGATTTTAAAAAACACATTACTAATGTCACATAAACTTAACATAAACTAATTTAAGTTATCCAGTCATGTTTTAAAAAAATGAAAAATGCATAATTTATTTCCAAACTATTGTAAAATAGTAACTTAACGGAATAGTCAGCACTGGCCGTAAACACAAAACTAAACTTTTGAATTAAAGGCAAAACTCTTGACTAATGAATCATTTTCCATTATACATTGGTCTCTATTGGCTGCTGTTATCAGATATGTGTGTGTGTATATATATATATATATATATATATATATATATATATATATATATACAGTATATATATATATATATATATATACAGTATATATATAGTAATAAAAGGCAAAGCCCTCACTGACTGACTCATCACTAACAGTAACATTCCTTACAGCTTACTTACAAAAGTTGGGCAGGTTTCATTTCGAAATTCTACGCGTAATGGTCATAACTGGAAGCTATTTTTCTCCATATACTGAAATGGAGTTGAGCTCGAAAGCCATGGGGGGGCGCAGTTTCGTGTGACATCATCACGCCTCCCACGTAATCACGTGAACTGACTATCAACGCAGTATGTAGAAAACCAGGAAGAGCTCCAAAAAGTGCTAAAGAAAACATGCATTATATAATTGAGAAGGCAGCGAAACAATAAGAACTGAGCGATTGACATATACAACCATATTCATGAGTGCTGCTATTTCGGAAATAAAGAACGGTGTAAACCTAAAGTTTAAATTAACTTCATAAACAGGCTGCCGCTGGCGTTTGTCATGCCCACGGGTAATGCGGGATACAAGTTTAATGAGAGGACACAGGATATAAACGAGAGTTTTTATCACTTTGTAACTAAGTTAAAATTGCAGGTCAAGGGCTGTGCTTATGCAAATTCCGAGAGATTGTGTTTGTGGGGGATTGATAGTAGTATTTCCCCTCCCATTCACCTCATTTCTCTGTGAGCTGAGCTCTGCAGCTAACGCTGTCTTGAGGAACCAACTTTGCGACGCTGCCACCAAATACTCACAGAAAAATCCACAAGTTAATACACACGCTGTCTCTAGAGTTTCTCCACACTGAATCCTCCAGGCACTACTTACAAAAGGTTACATTGACAATCGTGTTACGTTATTTTTAAAATGTTTCCTTTTCTTAGCACAAGCACAGCTGAGAAGCTTTGATGCATGTGCTCCATAACGCGTTAAAAAATAATGCATTTAATCACACTTTGCATTCCAAACAAAGGGGAATTTCTGTCAATGCATGATTTCCTGGTACACCGATTACATTGATCAGCGTTTCCCGATTCATTTTACCCTTGCACCCCCATTTCAATTCAGATGCCTCCAATTTCCAGTAAGGCTCTGCTGCGCGATGACAAGTAATAAGTCTCAGGGACAGACCCTACAAAACGATGCCATTGATTTCAGGCAAGATTGCTTTTCTCCTGGACAACTATACTTGCATTCTCAAAAGTGAGCTCACGCAGCTTCATCATATTACAATCGTAGTGCAGCCAGAAACTTTTATATATACACACCCCGATCTACATTCTGTCAAATAAACGAAGCACACACCCTAGCGCAACATGAGAGGCTTCGCCTTCAGCACTGACGTCTGAGGTTCGATTCCCGAGAGTGGGTGCAGTGTGTGTACTGCCTGATGAGCCCAGAATTAGGGCGAAGCACGTGCCGCGTACTGTTTGCATTATTTGATAGTAAAACTATTTCAATATATTCAATATATCTATATCAGCGCTTCCCGATTCATTTTACCCTCGCACCCCATTGGTTTGGGAAGAAGTATGAAAAAATATGAGGTTAACGCAGAAAAAACAGATCACCAATTGAAGCTTTATGAATAATAGATACTTTATTCACGATCAATAATTGTTTTGGTAAAGCCATGCTCAGTTTAATCCTCCTTCCATGTTATCATTTTTCCGCGATTAGCCATGGTTAAATAAACGGTAAAAAAGTAAGAGCGAAGCGAAGGTGACTTATTCAGGCAGGCACGCGACAGCTCAATAGCTCGAATTTGGATATAAGTAGGTTCTATTTAGTCTCCAGAAATATCTTTGGTAGGAATGGAAGTTGGATTTAGTCTTTAAATTTCAATGGTGAAGAAAAATTTATGCAATGATGATTAAATTTAACTTTCATTCCTACTAAATATATTTCTGTCAACCAAATAAAAATTACTTATATTTAAAATTTAAATAGAACTTGAACAAATACGATAGTTCATAATACCCATGCAGCACTAAGTGCACGTAAGATTAGGAGTCATCCGTTTGAACAAGCAGCGTATTGCACTGATACGAAATAGCCTGCCCATTTAATTATTTAGGAATGGATAGATAAATTAAGATTTTGTACAAATAATGTTTTTAATTTTTCTTCCTCGATGGATTCTGGCACCTCCAGCAACAGCTGCTCGCACCCCAAAGGAGATATATATATATTTATATAGATAGATAGATATAGATATACATATATAGATAGATAGATAGATAGATAGATAGATAGATATATAGATATATATATATATATATATATATATATATATATATAGGTGTATGTATATGTGTGTGTGTATATATGTAGATATGTATGTGTGTGTGTGTGTGTATATATATACAGTATATATATATATATATATATATATATATGCCAGCAACACTCATGACAATAACAAAACAATTACATTTGGTATTTTGCTATATATGTATATGTATATATCTGTATATGTATATATATATGTATATGTATATATATATGCATATATATGTATATATATATATATGTGTGTATGTGTGTGTGTGTCTGTGTCTATATATATGACAGCAACACTCATATCAGTGACAAAACAATTACATTAACAATCATCTTATGTTATTTTTAAAATGTTTCCTTTTTTTTTTCATAACTTCTTTAACACACTACTTCTCCGCTACGAAGCGCGGGTATTCTGCTAGTATACATATATTTTGTTATCATCATCCATCCATCCATACATTATCCAACCCACTATATCCTAACACATGGTCACGGGGGTCTGCTGGAGCCAATCCCAGCCAATACATAGCGCAAGGCAGTAACAAATCCCGGGCAGGGTGCCAGCCCACTGCAGGGCACACACACACACACCCACACACCAAGCACACACTTGGGACAATTTAGGATCGCCAGGGCACCTAACCTGCATGTCTTTGGACTGTGGGAGGAAACTGGAGCACCCTGAGGAAACCCATGCAGACTTAAGTTGTCTTAATAAGTACGGTCTTCTCACCAATACCTGTTACAGTTCGATTCCCCGGCATATCAAATGTCATTGGCGTTTCATCCATGTTACCAGTGTTGCTGAGATCAAATGCCTTTGTCTTTGCTTGATAATAAATTTATTAAAAGAACTGACCTTTTCTTCTAGATCTTTCGGCAGCTTCTGCGCGATTTTTGTTCGCTGACGAAGGCACAGCCCATATCTGTTCATAAACCGCGTACACCAGCCAGCCGATGCTTGAAATTCCAACAAAGGCTTATGTGGTGTTATGGGTCCACAGCTCTCTTAGCAAAGGCCATTTTAGTTTTTAAATAAATAATCACCGCGCTTATGACTTAGCGAGCTAGTGCACAGGTGAGGGACTGCCCACGTCCGTGATTGTTCCTGTGGCTAATGTGCTGCAGCTGCTATGTCCTCTCTGCATATAAAGAGAAGCGCAAGTCAGTTAGAGAGGAAGGAAAAACGGAGTAAAAAAAAAAAACAAGGAAGAGAAAGAAAGACGGAGGTGGCTGGAGAAAGCAGGAGAGAGAGAGGCGGTGCGAGTGGGCAAGCGAACGAGCGCTTGCAGGCAGCTGTGTGGAAGCCTGGGTATTAGGCCGGGTTTTTAAAGGATTGTTTTTCTAATTTATTGATTTTTAAACCTCCATGTTTGCTTTATGGATTATTTATTTAATGAAGTGTTCTTTTGAATCACTGCACTGTTTACTTTGAACACTGATTTTGATTGACTGTTTTAAATAAAAGCACTGTGCACTGTGCCATTACCAAAATTCTATGGAAAATTGTGTTGCCCCAGGGATAAGTCAACCCTGTTTTTTTGAATGAATTTTAAGGCATAAATTTTTCGACTTATACTTGAGTATCTACGGTATCTTTAGTTAATTCATTTAGAGGTGCCACCAGATTTGCCATTTTTGCTCTGTAGAATTGCCTGTGCGTCTACTTTTCTCATCAGGCAAATTTGTTGATTACGTTGTGTTGAGTACTGAAATCCGCATCTCATATGGCTCTTTGTTTTTAGCTCTCTTATTGGCAGTCCCTTTCACCACTTTTGATGGTGTGTGACACATCATTTACATCAAATGTATATTTTACCATTCATATTTTCACAAATATATCTGCCATTTCATTCAACCTTAGATTGTCCCTGACACTATTGTTGCAACTGATCAACAGAGAACACACCCAGTATTTGTAACAATGTATCATATGCTTTTACTACTAGTCCATCAGTATCTTAGAATTCCAATGTATTATCCAAGTATACAGAAAGGTTTTTGCAGTAGGTTATGTTTATTTTTAAGATGTGCTATGTGCACAAGCAAAACTCATATATGTTTAATAAGGGCCTTTTTAGGAGACATTTTGGTTCCAGAGAGTTTATAGTATTTAGAAGCCTGCTCTCTGTCTGACCACAATAAAAGAGCACCATTGCACTTTGAAGTTCAAAATCATTGAGAGCCTCCTTTATGAGGCTTTGGATTGCTCTGGGAATGTGATATTCAGTGAGCCATCTTATTCTTCCCACTCAGTTTTAAGCAAAATTAACTCATGGTTGTCTTCAGACATATATAAACTGCTCAACAAATTAAAGGAACACTTTGAAAACACATCAGATCTCAATAGGAAAAAATCATGCTATATATTTTTACTGATATGGACTGGGGTAATGAGTTAGGAACAAAAGGATGGCACATCATTTGATGGAAATGAAAATTATCAACCTACAGAGGGCTGAAGTCAAAGACACCCCGAAAATCAAAGTGAAAAAATGATGCGCCATGTTAGTATATTTTGCCGAAATTTCATTACAGCAAGTGAAAATCGTACTCAATAGTTTGGATGACCCCCATGTGCTTGTATGCATGCCTGACAACGTCAGGACATGCTCCTAATGAGATGGCGGATGGTGTCCTGGGGGATCTCCTCTCACATCTGACCAGGGTATCACTGAACTCCTGGACAGTCTGAGGTGCAACCTCAAACATAATGTCCCAGAGGTGTTCCATTGGATTTAGGTCAGGCGAGTGTGGGGGCCAGTCAATGGTATCAATTCCTTCATCCTCCAGGAACTGCCTACATACTCTCGCCACATGAGGCTGGGCATTGTCATGCACCAGGAGGAACCCAGGACCCACTGCACCAGCATAGGGTCTGACAATGGGTCCAAGGATTTCATCCCAATGCCTAGTGACAGTCAAGGTATCGTTGTCTAGCCTGTAGAGGTCTGTGCATCCCTCCATGGATATGCCTCCCCAGACCATCACTGACCCACCACCAAATTGGTCATGCTGAACGATGTTACAGGCAGCATAACATTCTTCACGGCTTCTCCAGACCCTTTCATGTCCATCACATGTGCTCAGGGTGAACCTGCTCTCATCTGTGAAAATCACAGGGCGCCAGTGGTAGACCTGGTATTCTGGTATTCTATGGCAAATGTCAGTCAAACTTCATGGTGCTGGGCAGTGAGCACAGGGCCCACTAGAGGATGTCGGTCCCTCAGGCCACCCTCATGGAGTCTGTTTCTTATGGTTTTGTCAGAGATATTCAGTGGCCTGTTGGAGGTCATTTTGTAGGACTCTGGCAGTGCTCACCCTGTTCCTCCTTGCCCAAAGGAGCAGATACCGGTCCTGCTGATGGGTTGAGGATCATCTACGGCCCTGTCAGGCTCTCCTGGAGTAACTGCCTGTCTCCTGGGATCTCCTCTATGCCCTTGAGACTGTGCTGGGAGACACAGCAAACCTTCTGGCAATAGCACATATTGATGTGCCATCCAAGAGAGGTTTGATTACCTGTGCAACCTCTGTAGGGTCCAGGTATCGCATCATGCTACCAGTAGTGACACTGACCATAGCCACATGCAAAACTAGTGAAAAAACAGTCAGAAAAGATGAGGAGGGAAAAATGTCAGTGGCCTGCACCTGTTAAACCATTCCTGTTTGGGGGGTCATCTCATTGTTACCCCTCTAGTGCACCTGTTGTTATTTTCATTAACACCAAAGCAGATGAAACTGATTAACAACCCCCTCTGTTACTCAATTGACCAGATCAAAATCCCAGAAGTTTCATTGACTTTATGTTATACTCTTATTAAAAAAAGCGTTCCTTTAATTTTTTGAGCAGTATATTATACAACTGGCTCAGCCAGACTATGTTAATGCAAGATTTTGTACCATTCATTTCTTTATTTTCCCTGAATGGGCAGCGCATCTTGGCATTGACCTAAAACATAAATAAAATAGCTTCAGACCCCTGTGCGATAAAATATACCTCATTACAAAAATAGTAGTAGTATTAATATTGCGTGTGCAAGAAGACAGTGAAATTATTATTTGCATGTCTGACCAACATGTAACACATCAGCACTTTCTTGTGCCATGATAAGAAAAGATGATTCAAAAAACTTAAAATAATGAAACTTTGGATTTCCAGTGCTCTAGTCTTTGGGTACCTATGCCTGTAATAATAGTAACTGGTGCATGTTAATATATATATTAAATATTTTGTTTGAAAACCCTCAGAGACGTGTCCAAAACACAGCCTACTTTTTTGTTACAACTACAGCTTACTATTCTGCCTTTTTTATAATTGTTTTCCAAACTATATATTGCACTGGTAACTGATCTTAATCAGTATGTTATGAATGAGTGCTATTTCATGCATGTATTTATTTTCTTTTCAGTAATCTGCATCAGTAGATGGCAGTAGATTCCCATGAATGTTGGTGAAGTTTTCTATAGTGCTGCAGAGTGTCTTACTTGAGTGTATTTTCAGTATTTGTCTCCTGGCCTAAAATGCTTGCAGGCAGCTGGAAAATTGTCTTAGCTAATAAATCACTTCATAATATGCTTGACAGACGAAATATGAGACAATATAATTAGCAGCTATTTTGGAAGTTACCCAGAAAAAAAAATCTAATGTGAAGTTACTGACTTCAGCGATTATATCTTTTATATTCTATAATCCTTTAGGTTATGTCAGTTCATTTCTGTTTTACACTGAAAGTCCTTATTTTCCTTACTTTTCTTTTAGCTTCAGCCCCACCTGCATCTTGGAAAGTAATGGTGACTTCCGCTGCAATGCCTGCATGCCAGGTTATGAAGGACAGTACTGTGAAAGGTATGGGTTGATGTTATCAATCTGAGAAGTGCACTTCAGTTAAAGATAATTTGTAAAACCATAAAATGTTGTAGAAGAGGACAATATTATCCCCTGATATATATTTCTAATATATATTTTATTTTCAAAAATAGTCTACATGGATAAAATTCTGTATTAAATTCTTTTTGTATACCGTATTAAATTATAAGTATGATACATTGGTGGGTGCTGATGCTTAACAGAAGCAGCATCATGGATTCCATCCTATACCTGGTTGCTGTCTGGGTTGGGCTTACATGTTTACCTGTGTACATGTGGGTTATCTTCCACATGTTCTGGTTTTCCTCCAATAATCTCTAAAATTTATTTGTGTTAGATTAATTTAAGATTAAAAATTGGCATTCTATGATTGTAAGTGTGAGTGTGCGCATACAGTAAATGGGTCCTTCAATGAACTGGTGCTGTCACTGCCCCACCAAGACCTTGAATTTGATTAAGAATTTATGTACAATATACTGTATATGCATGTACAACTTTATATAGTGATAATTCAGACAAAATGCAGGAATTTATTAAATTATCAGCTTTTGTACGTAAGAATAGTATATATTTTGTTCCTTTACACTTCACAATGTTTTTTCTTTGTGTTTTTATGAAGATGCTCTGAAGGTTATTATGGAAACCCAAAAGAGCAAAATGGCATATGCCAGCTGTGCACATGCAATCCTGCTGGATCGGTCCACAATTACTGTGATCAGCTTACTGGCCAGTGCATATGTAAACAAGGTGTGAGGGGTAGGCTCTGTGACGAGTGTGAAGTGCGTCACATATTAATGGATACAGAATGTGTTTGTAAGTACTCATATTTGTGGGCAATTATATAGTATGCATATAGTTAAATTGTCATGAATTATTTAATGTGTTAAAATGTGAATCTAACTGAAAGTAAATTATCAAGCTCTATTAATAGCCATTTTATGAGGTGGCACATCATTTAATAATAGTGAATTAAACAACCCAGCTGCAAAATGATCAAGCAGTGTCCAGGAGCACGTTCGTGTTTAATAAGGGTGAATTTTTCTTACTAGATAGCTTTTATCCCATTTGCAGAAGCTTCCCCAATCTAGTGTTTTTTTACACTTTACACAAGTTGGGGTTTCAGGGTGACAATTTGAATAAAATATTGCTCAATTTTCATTAAAATAGACTCACTTACTTAAACTTATACCTTGTTTGTCTACTACATTACAGCCACAATAGAGTGTAACTTTATCATGAAGTAATATACTTTTTGATGTAAATATCATTCTATCATATAATTGGGAAGTAGAGAATGATTATCTGAGCCTGTAAATTCACTTCTTAGAGCTACAGATTTTGTTGCATTTTTTCGGGCACTTTGGGCAATATTTTTTCCAAAATATGTCAGATTTGGCAGGTACTTTTAATATTGCACAATGGAGAATTTATGTGCCCAGGTATTTATGTCTAGATTTCTGTATTTATCAGACGTAAACTTTTTAATGCATTTACAGTTTTATTGTGACCATTGTGTAATTCAGTGTTTTTAAGACTATTTTTTTTAGCTTGTAAAAATGCTGAAAGAACTTAAAAGTCAATAAGTCAATATGGATTTCATTCACACTCATGAATGCAATTTAATTCATCAGTCTTGTGTTGTCATTATTCAAATATTAGTGTGCTTTTAGGCAAGAAGCATGCATGCCTATTCTGTAATATTGACTTCTATTTAGTAGAATAACTTAGGTTAGGTTACTGAGGTATAGTCTAAGTATTGAAATTAGGCCTTTTACATACATTTGTTTAATAAAAGAAAGTAACATTAATCCATTTTGCAGCTTAGTTAACCAGTCCATGACTTTAAAATTTTTAGCAGTTTAAAGACACATAAGGTGTATTGTTAAAACATCCTGTAAAAAGTATGCAAAAGCAAATTTTACAAAAATATTAGATGAATATTGGCATTCTTTATCAATATATATCTGGTATAAAGGTACTATTAACTAATATTGCGACATCATACTAGTAATATTTGCTCTTACAGATTTTAAAAGAATAAGCTGTCAAGGATTGTATTTTTCATTGTTTTATTTATTTTTTAATAAAACAATATTGCTTGAACACAAAAAATATACAATGTGTGATGTCTTTCTACAGCATGTGATGATAACTGTACAGGAGTACTGTTGAGTGACCTTGATAACATGATGGAAACTCTGAAAGCTGTTAACTTGACAGGTGTCATCCTAGCTCCCTATAACCTTTTGGCTTCTATGGAAAATAACACTAATGAATTAAAGGTGAGGGATGAGATGGCTTCATGTTCAAAATGATACTTAACCCGGGTTGTAAACTTGATTTTTATGTATCCATATTGCAAAACAAAGTTTAATAAACACAATTTTAAGTCTTTTCTCTATCCTTCTATTCTCAGACCCTTATTCATCCTGGCTTGCATCCAGCAGACCTGATAGCCAAAGAAGAAGAGTGGATGCTTGAGATCCTGGAAGATATTAACCAGCTTCATAACAAAGTACTGTTTATGTTTTTTGTGTGTGAACTTGTAGGATGAGAGGTTGCACAGAAATATTTTTTTTCAGAATAATGTTAATTTGTCGATTAGAAGGAAACTTTGTCCCATTACATTTTATTACCATTTACTGAAAAATACAAACATTCCAAATATTACTGGTGAGCAACTGACTTAAAGAAAGACAATACGAATGACAACAACTTAAAAGAAATTGCCTTTTGTAGCACAAATATATCATCTGAGGTTTTATAAAGGTTTTACGTAGCAAGGAGACCTGGGTTCTCTTCTCGGGTCCTCCCTGCGTGGAGTTTGCATTTTTTCTCTGTATCTGTCATGGGTTTCCTCTGGGTGCTCCAGTTTCATCCCACAGTCCAAAGACATGCAGGTTAGGTGCATTGGTGATCCTAAATTGTCCCTAGTCTGTGCTTGGTGTGCGTTTGCCCTGCGGTGGGCTGGCGCCCTGCCCGGGGATTTGTTCCTGCCTTGCGCCCTGTGCTGACTGGGATTGGCTCCAGCAGACCCCCGTGACCCTGTGTTAAGATATAGTGGATTGGATGATGATTGACTGACTTGTATATTGTGGATATCAAAAGGAAGAACCAAAATCAAGATTGCAAACTACCAAAAGACAAGCAGGAACCTGCCCTTGGAATAGCTTCTTTAAGCAGATTAAGAATTTATTTGTGTAGCTTCACACTTAAAATGTGTTGAAAATGTTATGTGAAAGAATGCATCATTTTGTGTTAATAAGATTGCAATTGCTTGTTTCAGACATCACAGTTTTCCATTGATGGGAAGGTACTTGAGAAATTCACTGAAAGGACCTTAAACCAGAGCCAGGAAATTCAGATGTTCATTTTAAAAATCCAGACAGCTGCTGAAGGTATTTTGTGGGCAGGAAGAAAGTAAAATTCATTCATTAATATAAAAAAATACTTTAATCATATATACCACAGCCTAACTGTTTGCAACCTTTTTTTTCCACCCCTCCCAGCTCTTGTGGAATTAGCAAATCATTTAAATGATACTTTGGGGAGTGACGTGGAACTAACAAATAGCACTCAGTTTCAAGATGAAATTTTGCAAGTTCTCCAATTTATGAGAAATAAAGATTTTACACAGCGGCATCAGATCGCAACTAATGAGTTCAAGTAAGCCATTTCTTTTACTTTTGTTTACAATAAAATTGTTAAAGAGCTGGATTTCCATTGTTGCTGTCAGTTTCAGAAACAGATTGGCAAACGTGTTTCACTTCTTGGCTGTTGTCTAAATGTGCTAATTGCCTTGCTGGCTCCATGGCATGCATCAGTACTTTGCTAACTCATTTATCTCTGCAACTAATAGAAAAATTGTTGATTTTAATGGTACATTTTATTGTATTTGATACTGTAGTTTATTTGCCCCCTTTCTCTTCAGCCATATTCTGCACGTTCATCTGAGTTTATTTATTCTTTTATGTGAATTAAAGAGCCCCACATTCCTTTTTGCTTACCACTGGGAAATTTGTGTTGCTGGCTTTGTGAGTGCTTGAGTGTTGATTAAATGACACCACATTCAAGTTTACTTCTTGTCTTGTGTCTGGTGCTTCAATGATAGACTGCATCGCCCCTTGACCCTGAATTAGCTAAGTGATTCAGTAAACAAAACAGTCAGATGTTTTAGAGATCATGCTCTACTGAGGCAGATCTGCTGGTCATAGAAGAAAAGATTGTGTAAGAACCTAAGCAGAAAAGGTCCTGGAGGGAACTTTATGGGGACACTTTCCCTTAGTCATGTATACTTTGCCAAATTAGAGTAACCAATTAGCATAAGGTGCATATCTTTTAAATGTGAAAGAAAACCAGCAGAGTGTAACTACAGCCCACAGTACTTTTGAGATGAATCACATAGCATGCACAACATTATGTCAACGGCAACAAAGTAAGTCACAAAACATCCATCAGATAGATGTTAATAGATTCTAGACGCAGACCTCCAAAGCTCCACTGAGAATGTTGTTAGTGTTGCGTTGTATGTCTGCTTACATTATGGTCAAGATTAGGGTTGTGAAAAGGTTATCTGACTCAAATAATGACAATTGTCATATAAACTAACTGACATAAATACAATGTTGAGACATAAATTAGAGAACATTTCATTAATTACATTGTGGGCGTTATTTGATTGATGTTATAGGTATTGCAGGCTACAGTTAGAATTATCTCAAGAAAACTGGAGTATCTAATCCACCCAGGGATTGGGAGAACTTGTAACATCTGCAGAGGCACTGACCGCCATGACTCAAATACAGCTATCTAGAGTAGTTATACCATGTTTGCCCTGGTATAAGTAACACATCTCTTATTCATTTGGACACATCCTCCAGCCCTTACAAAGTCAGTGTTTGAAAGGTTACTTTACAGGTATGTTATTAGGAGTAATTAGTCAGTGATATCTTTAAGACTTATATGCTTCTCTGTCGTGTCTGGCTCAAGCACAGTAGGTATATGCTTAATGCCCACCTCAGTTTCTCGTCCATGTGTCACAGTGCTGTGTAAGCACATGCACACTTCACTTTTAATTTTGTTCTACCCTTAAGAGACCATTCTAACACTTAATTATCACGTCAGTTCAGTGTGCTATTCAAATGTTTATGAGCCTATGATTTACAGTGAAATAGTATATATTTAGTACTGCCAGATCTTTATTGTAACACAGGGTGTGGGGCTTTTCATGACAGCATTAAATGCAGAACAGTGGCCAGCTATATTAGTCTACCACATAACACCTATAGTCATAATTGAGAAAACTGGATTCATTTTCATATTCAATATTTTACACAGAGACTTACATGCAACAAACTGAACCTAGATTCCTTTGGCTAAAAGGTAAACATTTTAGGATCAGTGCCAACTTGCCCCAGAGTGTAATATACATAATGCCAGGTATAAACTGAGAAAAAAATATTCATATTTCTACAAAAAGTAAAATTTGGTTAATATAAACCTGTCCATCCTATGATCTTATTAGAAATTTCAGTGTCGATATTTGGTAAATTAACAGCATGCCAGGAAACTGCCCGATCCCTCTATAGGCAATATAGTGTCTTCCTGTTGCCCTAACATCCCTTTTCCATAGTCTTTCCTTAGAAAAATTAGTGAACCTCAGAATGGATTATATATATATCAATAAATATATCAATGAAACATCTAAGTATTTGTACATTACATATGATGATGAAGTCAAATTACAGTCTTTATCTATTTACCAGTGCAAACATGCAGTTCACTTGGTAGTCATGTTGGGCACATTTCACTAATGTACATTACTATCCAAGAACTATGCTTATTATTTGAAAACATACTAGCTTGAGCTCATTAGAGTGCTTTAGTTATGAGATATCAGTATACTACGATCCCATTCAAGGTTAAATCCTGGATTCCCCCAGATCTCCGAATTGGGTTAACTAATTTAATGGTGGAAGGATGGATGGAAGAATTAAGTACGTTGTCTGTGTCAATAAACCTGCAAAGGTGAGATGTGTGAGGTTATTTGGTTGTTTTTGGAAACTTAATATGTTTCAGATTATTGTAAACTTCCTATTATACTGATATCTGATAATCAGATCAGGGATTTAGCATTGTTTGTCTATAAATACTTTCCATTTACCAAATTTGCTCATCTGGTTCCTCAAGTGGTTGGTGTACTGATTTATCTTTTGTTCGTCATTTGATTGTACTGTATTTAAAATGGAAGATAGTTGCTTTTACTGCTGTTGCATGCTGACATTTGCTTCTTCACAGTGCTGCTGAAGCATTGCTGTTGCAGATCCAGAGGGAGCTTATGAAACTGTGGAAAGAAACGGATGAACTGAAAACAAAAATCAGTCTCACCCTATCTGATCATACCAGTAAATTGTTGGACTCCCAGCTTCTAGTGTACAGTGCGCAAAATATTTCTGTTGAGACCATCCGACTTCTTAAGGCCACATCAAGCAATATGGAACACATTAATGTAAGTTGCTATTAACTACAGCTTATCTTCAGTCTCCAGAAAAAGAAGTTATAGTTTAGCTGCTGGTGAATTCTTAGAAAACATGCAGAAACAAACCTAGATATCATTTCATTATTTGTACCATATGTCCTGTTTTAGTATTGCTATTGAATTAGCATTTTGTGGACAAATACTGTAGTTTCTTAGTTGTTACAGCTTGCATTCCCATAGTAGAAAAAGAGAATCAAAATATGTTGTAGCTCAGTTGTTTCTTCATACAATAAGTAGGAGAAGGATGTAACAAGCAGGGGCTGTGACACAACCATCATTAAAACATATTGATTAAATCTAATATTACATGTAAAATTTGCACCTGCTTTGTGTCTGGTGTAGACAGGTTGAACTCCTGTAATGAACTAGGAATATTCAAAAAATGGACAAATAGATAGATTTATTGTATATATGTTTGAAGGATTAGAGGCTTACATCCTTGTGTGACGCTTCAGTGTTACAGAAACAGGTCATTTTTAGAGTTTAAACTATAAACCTAAACTGTGCATGCTTATGAGAAAGTCTACATGCTGACAGAATCCATATGAACGTTGGAAGATCCTGCCATCTATGTTCAGACAGTGGACAGACTGGGATTTGAGGTCAGGATAATGGGTTAGTGAAACTGTAGCACTAAACACTACTCCACCATATCATCAATACATACCTTGATTCTGGTCCTATCAATATTTAGTTTTAATTGCTTTGGGAATGCCATTAATAAAGCAAATCCAAGCGTGTAGTAGTTTGGTTAGGGTTGTATAAATGGTTATAAATGGGTATAAATGGTATAAGTGGTTGTATAAATTAAATCTGCTGCTTCAGTTTCTATAAAATCAGGATGAGGACAGATATTGTAACCCCATTTTCCCCTCTCATTTTCTCCAAATGACACGCTCATTTATAAAAAAAATTGATCTGGCATGGGGTCATGCAACTTTTGGTCAGTTGTTATGCAATGACCATATTATTACTTTATGAAAAAGTTGGCACCTAGTAAAACAGACCATGTGGTACTAATCTTATAATACATGAGAAGCAAGGGCCCATGTTTAAGCTTCACTTGAACTACTTACTCTCCATATGTCCGTGGGCTTGACTTCTAGATCAATGTCAAAATCAACAGGTCCTGTGCAAGACAGTTTTATTTGGACTTGCAGTCCCATCATTTCTTCAGTTTTCTGAATTCACTTCTTAAATTGAAGTTGATCTTAGTTGAAAAGCTAGTCAAAATATTTAGTATTACAGTGTACATGTACAGTTATTTTAGTCGCTACGTACCATTATGTATGTCTTGGGACTACAAGGTGAACCCAAATGAAAATAGGAAGAGTGTGCAAATTTAAAAATGGTAATGGCCTTCTGTAATAGATAAAGTGTGTTCTATTTTATTTTATCTTTAATTTAAAATAAATTTTAAAAATAAATTATTATGCACACCTATTATTATTATTATTATATAGCTAACATGTTTCCCAAAGTAACTGAAAATTCACAGCTAATCTTATTGCAAGAGACATGGAAAATTAATTTTCATTCTTGGGGGTTATGTGCCTATCTTAATCACCAGTTCACATTGCCTGACTATATGTTGAAGCATGACCACCAGTTATAGCTATATTTATAAAATTGATGTTGTACTGATTAAAAATCACCTCCAGTTTTCAGTTTTTACCAGTCCAAAATTTTGTGTATCTTATTTGTTCCTTATTGACATATACATACATTCTTTGATTTGATTAACATTATAAACCATCAAAATGACAGACCATCTCCTGAAGAAGATTTGTGTACTGTATATGTTAATAATTTGACATACAGTGTTATACCTGTTAAATAAGAAAACTATAATTTTTAATCAATTCATTCGTTTTCTTATTGGAATACAGACCTTTGGAGTTGGGGAAGGGAATGTGGATTTTATATACAAAAATCACAGGACACATTTCCTTATACAATCACGTTGGACCAGTTTAATTACCACAGTTAACATAAATTATATCTTGTTGGCATAAACTGCAATATAAAGGAAAAAAAAATAAAGCTGGACATAAAGTGCAGAGGATTCAGGAGTTTTGAGGCAGCAGTTCTAACTTCTTCCCCACTGTGTCAGCCTTTGTTTAGTATAATTTAAAGTGTAAATTCCAAAGAATTCTTGAATTACCATAATAATGTAAATGCGAACATTAATTTTATTTTAATTCTTTTCATTTTTATTACTATTTAATTTAATATTGTTTCTTTGTATCAGTATACTGCTGCTGGATTATGTGAATTTCCCCTTGGGATTAATAAAGTATCTATCTATCTATCTATCTACAGTATCTATCTAATACTTCAATGTAAAGATTTCTGTCTTTTCAGCAAGAATGGTTGGAATCTTCATTAGAAATAAAAGGTGTACTTTTTAAGCATTATATATCAGTTTTAAACATGTAATTAGTTGATGTAATGTTGCAGTTCAAAAGTAGATGTAGATTTCTTTTATTGCCCTCTGAGTCTGTCTGTAGTTAGGAGTGTTATATAAGAATGATTTAAACATAATCTTGTTTTGCCTTTCTGTCCTTCATACCCTACCAAAAGCCAGGTATTTCTGTCTGTCTGTCGTGTCAGGTGTCTGACTGTATATTTCTGCTACTCTGATGCTTATGCTGTATAATACCTTTACCAAGATATCAATAGCAACAATATCATTTTTTATTGCCTATAGGTTAAAGGACAGGAGACCATTAACAATGAGCGTCTGGCTGCAAATACAACAGAAGATGTGCAAGCATTGTTGTCTGATGCATTTAACATTACTGAAGATGTCATTAATGGAACGTCTGTAAGTTCCCTCATTTCAGAAAGTCAAAAACCAATGCATACCGTAGATACTCGCCTATTAGTGGATCTCGCAGATAAGTCGAGTGTATTGTTTAAGCCGAAAATTCTGAAATTTGTTATGACCCGTGTATAAGTCGAGGGTAAAGCTTGACAGCCTATCAAATTCTTTGAATTTCATAATTATACCCAATGTACCTAGGCCCAGACTTTCAACATTTTAATCTTTGAAGAATTTTAGTAAGCCAAAACTAAAACTCCAAAAACATTTTTATTCATTTACTTACAGTTAGAATATTTCAATTAAATTCGTATTCAAATCCCTCGCATATAATAAAGAGGCCCTAAGTGTCTTCTTCAAATCCTTCAAAGTCTGACTCTTGTTGGGATCAGAGCTTAAAATAGCAGCCTGACATCCCAATTATACTGAATGTGGGATGTGGGTGGAGTTGTCGGGGTTTTGGGGGGTGGAGTTTTGGGATTGAGTGTTTGTTGATGGCGTGGTGGGGCTCTTGTGTTTTTGGTCTCTGTTAAGCTAATACAGGCACCTTAAACAGAAGGAGATAATAAAGTCAACCATTGAGCAGTCAAGCCTTGTGTGTCACTCCCTGCTGTAAATTAGGAGAAGGGAACTCAGGGACAGGGTTTTACCCCAGAGCATGTTGCTCTGGTCCTGGAGCTTCACACCACTGGACACGAAGAAGGAGAAGCTCCCCTTCACCCGACCACGGTCCGAAGACAGGCAGGAAAGGTAACACTGGGGACTCGTCCGGGATTATTCCTGCCAGCACTAGTGAGTGACACGAAGCTTGTAAAACTGAAAGAAAATTGGTGCATTCTCTCAGTGGAGTGTGTAACTAGGAAACTGTGAATGGCGACAAAACTATGGGCAGACGCTGACCTGGAAGCAGAGTTTTCCAAAGCCACCGCAATTAGCACCAACCCCTTTAGGACATCGCCCACGCAAGAGGAAACTATGTCCCACCATTTTCCACTAGTAAACTGGGAGAAAAGTGTTGAGGATGGGATTGTCGGACGCGAACGTGAGCGCCATTGTAACCCTTTTGTACAGACGCCGTGGACCGAACTCCGAGAACATGTGGACTTGGTCGCTATAAAGCCTGAACTGTTTTGTGAAGAGTATTACTCAGCGATTCGACCGCACACCTCCGGTACCAATCCGTTTATTTTGTATGTAACAAACGAAGATCGAGACCCATTCATTGATATTGCACTTTAAAAGCCGGTACACCTTATGGTCCGAAATACTGTATGTTTCTGGTTACCGGCATCTACTGGCAGCTAATGATATGTTTGTTATCCACAACCTGCAAAAGCTAATGCTCAAATTCAAGTGCGGTATTTCACAGTTTAAAGAATTATTTAATGAAATTAGTGTTGCCCCGTGAATAAGTCGACTTTGTGTTTTTGAATGAATTTTAAGGCATACATTTTTCGACTTCTACATGAGTATCTACGGTAGTTTAAAGAGTGAGAAGTTAGACCTTTTTAATTATTAATTTAATGTTAAAAATCACCTTTCTGAGTATAGCACTGTTTTTTAGAAGCATCATGGCACAGGATTTTAAAGGTACAGGTTTTAAACTAATACATAGCATAATTTTAAATATTTAAAATATTAATATGTACTATCTTCAGCAATTGGTTGTATTAAGTTAAAGTAGTTAAGAAGTTGCAGGTGATTTTTGGGTGAAATATTATTAGAAAAATTATAAAACCTTTTATGGTCTTTTTCAACTCTCACTATTCAGGCACAGCTCTAATTCACCTCAAATACAGTATTGGGCATATATTCCTATGAGCTTTTAATTCTCAGAGATTTTGATTCTTTTATTAAAAACTACTGCTTGGAGCTTGCTAAGTTGGATGACTATTTTCTTCAGTGAGCATTCCAAAATGTACTTTCTTTTCATTATATAACACAATGTTTAAGCATCACTAAAGTTTTTAGTTCTGTTCATGTTTTCCTTCAGCATTTAGAGGAATACATCGATGAAGTAGAAATCTGGAATCCAATGCTACGAAAACATGTTGATAACCTTGTCATGAATATGTCAACAAGAGGAGTACTTGACTTGGTGTTCAAGGCTGAAGACCATGCTGCTGGGCTGAAGAAACTGGCAGAGTCTCTTCACAAGTCAGTGTAAATTAATACAAATGTTATTGTATGCTATTTTGATACAAAGTAACTGTTTGTATTTGTGTATTTTTATTTTGTTTACTTAATAAATGCAAAAGAAAACACACCAGAATAGCTGATCAGTGAATCTGCGTATTTCAAATTTATGGTGATGGGAAACTTAGCATACATTAGCATCAGACATAAATCAATAACCAAGCCCAAATATGACACCAGTCTATCGAAGGAAATAACACCACTCACAGACCAATAATGAATCATGTATCTATGGAATGTATGAGGAAAAGGAGCACATGTAATCCAAATTAACACTGCAGAATTTGCAATGGGCGCCTCGCAGTTAGGAGACCCGGGTTCGCCTCCCGGGTCCTCCCTGCGTGAAGTTTGCATGTTCTCCCTGTGAACTGGGAACACCGGTTTCCTCCCACAGTCCAAAGACATGCAGGTTAGGTGCATTGGTGTTTCTAAATTGTCCCTAGTGTGTGCTTGGTGTGTGTGTGTGTGTGTGTGTGTGTGTGTGTGTGTGTGTGTGTGTGCACACCCTACGGTGGGCTGGCGCCCTGCCAGGGTTTGTTTCCTGCCTTGCGCCCTATGTTGGTTGGGATTGGCTTCAGCAGACCCCCGTGACCCTGTAGTTGGGATATAGTGGGTTGGATAATGGATGGATGGAATTAACAATGGTTAGTCAACAGTGCTAACCACTACACCGTTATACTACCCAAGAAGAATTGGTATTTTGTTATACAGGTTGAACATTCCTAATCTGAAACTGCAAAATCTGAAGTACTCCAAAACCTAAAACATTTTGAGTGCCAACATGACGTTGCCTGTGTTGCCTCTAATTTTTATTAATCTGCTGAGCATATGTGAACAACATCTGTGCATACTATAAATATATTTATTCATTATAAGTGGGGTTCTACTGTTCCCCCATAAAGAATTGAGTGCCTCAAATCTACAATCAGTGACGTGCGGTGAGGTTCATACCTGGTGAGGCACTGACTCCTTCAGAGTCAGATTTACAAATACATGAACTCAAAGCAGTAGCCTATTCACATTTCAGTTGGCAGCTTGCACATTGACTACTGATTATGTTTCATATCTTATCAGCATTCTTTACACACACATAGGTAAGGTACATATTTAACATCAGGCTTCGTCCTGTTCCACCCGGCTCTAGCTCTCGAATGGAGGGAGGCAGCCCCTTTTATATCCACCCAGATGTGCTCCAGGTGCCTTCCAGTGAGCTCCTGCTGGCACTCCCTGGTGTGGCGGTAGTGCCGGCTGTGCACCTGGAAGCACTCTGGGTGTCCCTGATCTACTTCTCCCCAGCACTTCCGGGTGTGGCGGAAGTGCTGAGGGCCAGGGCTCCTCAGGCATCTGGGTGCCCCCTGGCAGTGACCACAGGCCCCTGTAGGGTTGAGCTTCCATGCTCCTTTCCCGTGGTCCCCATAGCCACCAGGGCGGTTGCCCCTTCATGGTCTGGAGGAGGCTCATATCCCTCCTCCGGTCCTTCCAGGCATCCTAGCTTGGTACCACCCCGAACCGCTCGCCACAAAGTATAGAGTGGTGTGCATAAAAAATATGGCTTTTAATTTTGACCTTAATTATATTTAGTGGTTTTAAAAGCGTTTAATTCTGATGTTTTAATCACTTTTAATACAGACTGTTCACCAAAAGGATAACAAGAAAAACAAAAGAATATTTTATTTAAGGTCAAAATTTAGTTTTTAAATATTGGACTGTTTCTTAGTCTGATCCCATTTTTTATAAAATTGAAAACCGTTTATGGTCTTACCTTTATTTGTAAATGAAGTCCAAGCGCCTATCCTTCTCCACGAAAGTACTCCTTATTTTCCTTTAGTTTTAAAAATCTTAATCTTCCATTTTGGCAGTCAGTCAGAACAAAGAATTAAAATAAACAGACCACTGCAGTGTACTTGACTTTCTGATATTGCTAACTTATTGGCGCCCAGAGCTTCTGCGTAGAAGAACAGCAGCAACAAGCACCTGTTGGGCTCACATCTGCCCCCTTCAGTGTGGAACGGTATCGGCTGCCTCACCTTGTACCTTTTCACTGCATTTTTATGTCCGATAAGCAAGACTAAATATGTCACACACATTCATTAAAGATATTAGCCTGACTGTGGAAAGTCAGGGTGTATAATAAATGTTTCTGCAAACATTATATTGGCGACATACAGAGAGACAGCAACAGGTACACGCCAATTGCCTGCATCAACCTAGTGTGTGAGGTGAGGGGGAGTGCAGTCTGAGGTGAGGCGAAGCTTGTCACTGCCATACCTTGCGTTTCTCCCCTGTATTTGAACAGAAAATGCGCCAATTCAGCGATTTTGACTATAAAAATTAATGGAATCATACAGAAAACAAATTTATAGCACAGACCAGTGGACAAATTTATTTTATGTTATCATTATTAGTTGTTTTACTTTTCATGATAACAGGTGAGGCTCTGCCTCCCCTGGCCGCACTTCCCAGACTACAATACACGAAAAACAAGGGGGTTTGAGGGGGTACGGTGGCACAGTTGTTCCTCCATGAAACACCATGAAGCTAGGTCAAACAATATAGATAACCAATGTTGGGGTCCAACAGATACTGTGTTGGGGAGCAAAACAATAACACCTGCACAGCAGTTTTAAAAGTGCTTTGCAGAACCCAGCTTTTTGGATCAGATTTCCATTCTAGTCATCCTCTATGAAATACCTTAAGTCTTCATTAAATAGATGCACAGTTGTATGCTAGTGTAACGTATGAGATTCATAGATCAAAGTGAATTCCAGGCACTGTGAGGCAGCAGTGCAACTCATTGTGCTTCTCTGTTGTAGTTCAAAGGATGTCACTGTGATTTATTTAAAGCTCTGCCATTCAACATTTGGATTGCAAAAATGATGCATCAATCCACCTTACAGTCTTATGCTCAATTCCCATCTAGAGTGTCTGCTGTGTCAAGTTTTAAGGTCTCTCATTTCCTTGTGGGTTACCTGTTTCTTCTCAAAGACAGAAGATATTCTGTTACAATGGTGATATGAAATTGGTAGAAGGACAATTATAGTTGCTGCTTTATGTTTGATTGTGTTTAGATGCCATTCTTTACCACCATCATGCATTCTTTTGACTTGGTGTTGATCTAGTTCATACTGCAGTGTTAATGTTACATCTCTAGAGCAGTACCATTTTTACCTTTATATAAATCATTGAACCTGCACCATATTAATTTATTTGTAAAGTTGTCTCTGATATTAGTCTTTGGAGGTTTGCTCAGTCATGCTCTCATTGCAGTTTTTTTTAACTTGTAGTGCTCTTGAGGATGTAAGGAATGTTTCAGTAAATGCAACAACTGCAGTCCATGCAAACTTGAACATCAAAAATAACATAGAGGAAGCAGAGAGAAACGCAGAACAAGCTAATAATACTGTGGCTGTTGTGCTAGATCTGGTAAAGGTACTGCTTGTTTTTAAAAGTAATTTTTTCAAATAAATTTGGTTATTCTTTTTATCTCTTACATGAATTTTGTGAGAAAATGTTAAATTAACACTTTATACAATTTATATTTATGACACTGATCATTTAGCTTCCAAATCTGATTGATTAAACATTTTACATTTTACTTTAAAATTGTCAAGTTATTCTAATCTGCATACTGACATAATGTGATTTACCTGGCTAGAGGAGAAAATAAAAATATTTCCTTTAGTATCGTAACATTTTAGAAAACATTTACGCTATGATTCCTGTTAATGAAATGATGATTTTTCTGTTAACATGTCTTATATTTATATAAAAATATAATCAGTTATTTAAAAATGAAATGTATTTATATAAGCATAACAGAACAATCACTACTTTCAAAGGTCTTTCACTAAGCTGCAACAATGGAGTTAATGAGATTTAGAACTTCGAATGTGCACAGGAACTAAAAACATAAGTGGTAACAAAATGTTGTCTCTGTTTCAGTCACAGTTCAATGAAGAATCTTTAAATGACAGTGGAATTCAGTCACTGCACCGTAGTTCCAAATTTCTGAATGAAGCAAAAAATCTCAACATCAAGACTGATGGTAATACCCTGCCTTCTAAATAAATCAATTAATCTGTTTTATCTAAGTTTTATACATGATGTCTTATAATGAAACTAACTTCAAAATGAAAAATATTTTTTTTGTTTTTCTACTTAAATACAGTCTAAATTGAGAAGACTATCAGGTTTAAAGGTCTTGCCATGTTTATGTAATAATGTGAGCCTTTTACTTAAATGTCTCCTACAGATTAGTGACAGCAGTATAGTACCAAAGAGAATAAACACACTATTTATCAAAAACAAGGACAGACAATATGTCCAGGAACTACGCATACATTTGGCAGTATGATTTTGAGTGGCCATATAAACAATTGATAAAAGCTGAGTCCAAAATCCAGTAATGTGAGTGCTAATGATCCTATACCATTAACCAGCACTAAGGGAAGGAAGCAAATGCACAAGATGGCTGAGGGTTTATCATACTTTTTACTTTCCTAAGGTAGCATGTGACATACTTGGTCTGTACAGACTTCACTATCCTCTGTAGTACTTTGTAGCTGAGCTGCGCAAGTGCTGAACCAGAATGTCATGCAGCTAGAAAGTATACCTAAACCTGTAGATGTTGGCAAGCTTCAATAGAGAGATTTGTAATTACTCCAGATATCTGAGGAGGTAAAGGAGATAGCTATCATTAAGAAAGTTGAGATTTGCTGTGCCAATTTCAGGTCCTCAGTGAGGATTACTCCAGTAAAATTAGAGCTGCTAACCCTCCTCTCAGCATTGCCTTTTTTGTACTGTAAACGGAAATGCCGTCTGTCTTCTGCTTCCAGAACTCTTATGACCATTTCCTTATTTTTGCTTAAATTAAGAGAGTGATTATTTTCCTTACTCTGCTGTTAGAATTTTCTCATCCCCATAAGCTTTCTTGTCATTTCTGGGATTCAAGCCTATTATGGGGGTGTCCTCAGCAAAGGTAGTGATTGAATTGGAGTTGTTTAGCTGCACAATCATAGGTGAAGGAAGGGTATGGCACGGGACTTAGTATACAACCCTGTAGGGCTCCTGTGTTGAGCAACAGTGTAGCAAAAATGATGCTGCCCATCTACACAAGCTGGGGTCTTCTAGTTAGCAAGATCTTGGCACTGTCACATATTCAGAGTGCTTTGTTATCAGCTTTCATGGCACAACAGTTTTACTAATGAGTTATACCCTATAGATCAAGCAGGTTTAATACATAAGTGTGCTAGTGCCTAAGCTGTTTGGAATATTAAGTTAAAGGTTTACAACAGTAGTCTGTTAAACCAAAACATCACAATGGGAGTGAGTCGCACTGGTTTGTAGTCACTAAGACAGCCAACTTTGACAGAGGAATAATTGGTTTTAAAAGAAGGCATTAAAAATAACTGTGATAAAAGACAGCTAATTGGATGCTGCAGATTTGTAAAATGTGTCTTTAAATTTCATTTTAACCTAATGCCTTATGGACTTTTAAATATCTTCATTTCGTCATCCAGAATTAATCATGTGATAATGGAGGCACTCTCATGGGAAGGATTTTTTATCATGGAAAATAATTGTAACATTAAATTCATCCAAGAGAGAAAATGTGGATGCAAATGGATTAGAGTTTAGTTTATAATCTGTAAATATCTGTATGCATCAACACCTTTTTACGTACATTACAAATGCTACTTTGTTCATTTTTCAGTGTACCTCACTAATGGCTTTTAGTAACTTTAATTGTTCTCCTGAGCCTGTATCTGCTTTTCTTGTATGCTTAATGTCATTGATCTGAAATTCATTTTTGAGAACATTCAGTAAATTACAAAAGTTTCGGAAGATCCTCAGTTTCTAATTAGTAGCTGAACAGATCACTTCAGGTAATCATCCATATGACAGTTGCATGCTCATGCAGATATGATAGCTAATCTTTAAATATGTCACAGTTGAATATAAACAATTCCTCAATATTTTCTGTATTGATATAGTCCAGCACTGAATATCTTTTGCTACTGACTCTTCATGCTTCAGTCTAGGTTTGTCACCTGGAATCAGAAGTACTGAGATTGCACTGTGTAGTGCAATGCTGGTGTTGGCTTATGGATGGGTGTAAATGGCAACAAAAAAAAAAAAAACTAAAGAAGTATCTGGGAAGGTAAAAAGATAGCCCTTGATCATTAAGTTCTCCAGATCAGTTGGGCAAATATTTGAGACAATTTTAACTCCGTATTAACATAAGACTGTTGCCACTGCAACTGCTTTTACCCGGCATTTCACTTAAGTCTACAGCAGATAGAAAAACCATCTATCTGTGTCAAAGTGGCACAGGGGTCAGCCACAGGCAGTTACCAATGTTTGTTTGTGAGGCTGGCTTTTCTCTGATATATCCTAATTTGTTATCCAATCAGTGAACTTTGGTCATAAAAATGCTGGGTAGAAGAGGTCAATGAATGTGTTGTTTTGTCTTAGCTGTATTCCATTTTTTATCCTCCTTTCCTGGATCTCTTTATCCAGATGTTCCCAGTTTAGTCATGATCATTGTGTTGGCTATAGATAATGGATGATAACAGCTATGTATTTAACAGACTAAAAGCTGAATCATTTATACTTACTCTGTTGTTTAACAATTCATATATAATACCCAAGGAAGATGACTACATAAATTTATCAAAACTCCAAGGACCAAAATACAACAGGTTGCTACTTTCAGGTGCCTTGGTATATATACTGTATTTTAAAACTAATTCTAGTTCTCTCCCCATCAACCTATTTTTGTAGATTTTCTTCAGAAATTAATGTTTTTCATGTTTCTTTTGACTGTGTTTCTTTGACTACTTTTTCTCATTTAGCTATAGGAAAAATAAAATAAAATACAAAATTCTGGCAAAGATACAGTAGCCCTCAAGTCTTGGATTTTCTTACTCAAAAATGCAAAGGCTAAACAGAGCAGTAGTCCAACACTAAAAGAAATAAGACCTGGATTTAATCTAGCACTGAAGATGCAGTGATGACAGATATTCCTTAGTTGAATGAAGTATTTTTTTTTAAATTAACAGCTTGAACACATGAATTCACATGGTTTAGGCCTTGTGTAGGCCTTTCATTTTGGGTCAGACAGGAAAGACTTTTGTAAACATTTTACAGTCACACTTACTTTGGGTTCAGCCCAAATCTGACACCACTAACGCACAATTATATAAAGTACCGTATGTCAATACTTTATATTAAGTCTCTCTTATTCCAGTGTACTGACACTGTAGGTGCTTGGTGATTGCTTGCCTAATTTACAGTGCCTATGCATTATTTATATAAACATGTAGAATACACACACACACATACTGTATATATATATATATATAATATTGTTAATTATAGGGCTGCTTATTAATAGCCGTTATTGTATGAGATTAACATGTTAAAATTTCAGTGATTAACTTTTTTTAACGTGACACCTAAATGTGTTAATTAAATCTAGGTAATTTGGCCTTGCTTCATTCATAGGGAGTGGAAGAAACAATGTCTGGTAAAATTTTTCACCTAGTTGCAATGCTACAGAATTCCTGTCTCTACACTGTGCAATTGTGTCCGCTTTAACCTTGTTATTGTTATCCCTGAGATCACGTGTTTACCACTAGCCACATGCACACCTTTCTTTCCCCCTGAGTTTCCTCCTCTCCAATGAACAGCAGCTGCTGATGCAGCGCTTGCAGCAGCAGGAGGAGCAGGATATGGGCTGTCAGAATGTGAAATATATAAAGAAGAAAGCAATTTGTCATGTTAATGACCGTTCTTCAGAAATGGCCAGTGACTACATTACAGAGTAGATTCTAGTACTAGTGATAGTGAAGCATATTCTGACGCTTCTTCTGAACATGTTTGGTGTAACAACAGCTTTGGATAACTTTCAAAGCTGCTATTCACTGATCTCCATGGTGCAAAACAGAGTCATCAGATATTGTGAATATACGTAGCTGCCAGAATATTCTTTTAATCTCCCTTTTTTTTCTGTCTCTCTCTCTCAGAGTAGATGGTTGAAGTGTCAGACTCATTGTTATTATTACATGATTTTTATTCAGCTTGCTCTTTCTGTTTGTCCTGGTCAAATTTTGCAGTTGATATACACCTAGGATGTGTACATTAATTTTGTCAAATTTAAATTTCCCTCAGTGCGCAGTGGACATTGTGTTCATGAGTGTTAGTTACTGTTATTACTTTTTATGGGTTTGTGCACTGATAACTTTGATTTCAAAAGTGGAAAAAAAGTGTTGCTACTACCTGCAGATTCTGTTTATTTATAGCCTTGTTTTTCAATATATTCATTTTTGTTGGTTTAAAATGTGTTATTACCTACTGCTTAATGGCTGCTCAAAATTTAAATTTAAAGAAAAAAAAATTCTATAATCATGATTTTCCCTTCTTTTCTTTGAAATATAGGTCTTATGAATGAGTTAAATGGTCTCAAAGAACAAGTGGAAGAAATTCGAGGAAACGCTGAAAATATTACCAGAGCCTTCAAGAAACCCTTAGAACTTATAAATAGCTTGCCAAAGAGTAAGTTAAAACCACTTCCCAACATTCATAGAAATTTTTTGGAAACAATAGTAGGATTTTCCATTTAATGTAATTAAAATGTAATTTAATGTGTCTTTAGTGTTTTTGTTGTAGTTTATTTTTCTGTGTTTTTAAAACATAGTGCTTAATCCTAAAGACAGAGTGAACAAAATATCACGTGTAGAAACAATGCAAAATCAAAGCTATAAAGTAAATACAAAGAAACCAAAGTGAAACCTGTTCATGTACTCTTAGGAATCCTTTAATAACCCAAAACAGCAAAGTAATTTCCTCTGTAAAAAGTCATTATTTTGAACATATCCTTATCTGTAGACACTAATTAAGTTCTGTATCCCTTAACTCCTCTGGTGAAAGTACTGTAGACAATCCATTTAATATGTTGAGCACTTGAAGTTTCACAAATTATATCAACATTTAATTACACTTTATCACATCTGCTACAACATAGTTTCAGTCCTTCTAAACCTACAACACTGTGTCAGATGAGTAACTTTAGGATTTGACATTTCAGTTCACTACAATTTTGCTTTATTATTTTTTTGTAACAATATGTAGTTCTACTATGATAACTGAGTTTAAGGAAATATAAACTTCATAACGAAGTTCTACTCTGAAGTAGCTCTGTCTCTGTCTTTCCTTCTCCTGACCCTAATCAAAACATGGAGAAATCAATTATTAATTATTAAATGTGAATAGCATATTAAAATTAACACAATTAGAGACAAATCAGCCAGTTTTTGATAAGTTTAACATAATTCCATAATGTGCAATTGATGTGTCAGCTTTGAAAGAAAGACATGGATTTTCAAAATATAATTTTAGATGTAGGCTGTATGTTACAGGATGAAATGTGTATTAAGTTGCTGATTAGCTGTGTCTGCTAAAGTTTCTTATTGATATTCCACCATACTGTCCACATTTAAGAGCTAATTGCAAAAACTTTTCCATTTTACAGGCAATAGCAGCTTATTCTTGGACCTGAAAAAATCTGCGACTGGAGCAAATTCTTCAGTAACTGCTGCACTTCAGCAGCTGGAAGGCTTAAACCAGCAACTGGAAAGCTCCTCGGTGACGGTAGCAAAAGCTAGAAAAACAGTAAACACTACAAGAGATCTTTTTAATGAGTCAGCAAAAACAGGTGAGGATGTCTACTACCTGAGGTGTACAGGTAGTATTTGCATAAGCCAGGCCTTTTGTTGCTGAATTAAAGTAAATAAAAATATAGTTATAAATATTGATGTCTCACATCTGCAGGGATTTTGAGTTGGACTCCAAATCTTGCAAATGTCTGTATAGACTTTTCTTTGGGTACTTCAGCCTTCCCATGTTTGTTTGATTGGCATCTCTGAATTGATGTATATTTAAAAGTACTCTACAGTTCAATGTAATATTATAAGTTGTGCATAGTATTGTAAAGATATTGCTGGCACGGTTAACACGTTCTTCTGTAATGGAAGAAGAGGCCCAACAGGTGAATATTTACTTATTTTATCATTACTTTTTTTTCCTCAGCAAATGCAGCTGAGAAAAAAGTTAAAGAGATTGAAATGCAAGCCAGTCTGTTGTTTGATCGTTTAAAACCACTAAAAATGCTGGAAGACAACCTGAGCAAAAATTTGTCAGAGATTAAGGAGCTCATCAACCAAGCACGAAAGCAGGCAGCTTCAGTAAGTTTGTGCTTTTTGTTTGTTTGATTCTAAGTTGGTTAATTTTATTTAAAAGCTGTTAACTGGGTATTCATGGCCCTAAAGTCTTGTTTGTTGTCTGGTACATGCTTGAAAACATTAAAGCCCAATAACAACATTGAACAATGTTTTGAAAATCTGGTTTAGAAATAAATGTGTTTTTAAAACATGTACAGCAGATAGGTTCAAAATACTTTGTGTTTACTAACATTTAATACATATTTGCATTATAATGTAAATGTCTTTTCTACTGTATGAAACTAATGCGCTTTTATGGACAGTTACATTTTGAATGTACATTTTAAATCCATTGACATTATTTAAATTTAAATCATTTCAAAACAAACCTCTCTGAATAGCACTCCATGTGTATCTTGAAATACTAGTGTCAGCTTTTTTAGGTGCATTTGCCTTTATTGCGCCCAATCAGTTAAAGGTTCATACACTAAGATAATATTGTTTTAAACAAAGAGACATCTACAAGAGGATTGTGTGTATGTGTAATTTAAATGGAGACTTTGTTCTTATAATTCCTGTTAATTCAGAATAGAATGAGGACCAGCATATAGTAAAAATCTATTGGATCTGTCTTTCCTCATCTCAAGCATATAGGATATAATGGGGAGTAATTGTCTAGAACATGTATTGGGCACATTGAAACAAGATAGGCCGCATTTAAGTGCCATAGGATATCTGAACATTGTTAAGTCAGGTAAACCCCTTAATGGAAGCAGAGTATCTATCTGTAAGTTGTCTTTTTCAGCATGTTCCATGACAATACATTCATTTAACGCAGAGATTCCCTCTGTCATCAAATCTCAATCCAGTCTAGCATCCGTAGGATCTGGAAAAACAATTTATTAGAAGAGGAGATCCATCATCAGCTAATTTTCAACAACTATGGGGCAGATTACCATTAGTACAGGCTCAACATATTTGTGCAGCACCTTCAACAGAATCCCTCAATAAATTCTGTGAATTTGAGCTGTCCTGAGGGTGTATTGGAAACCAGCTAGTATTAGTTGGATGTACATAATAAAGCAGAGACTTATTTTAAGGTTCAAGGTTCAAGTTTTATTTATTTACAGTAGTCATGTTTACACAAGAAACATTGTGCATCTAATATGTTGCATCTAATATCAAGACAGAAAGAAATGAAACAAAACAAAACAGAGACAAGACAGGTTAAGGTAAGGAAATTTGATAATGCATATTTACACAAAAATTGTTATAGGATACATATCAAAGTGTAATCATTTTCTATGATATTCTTTATTAAAAAGTTGTATGGCACTAGGAAGAAAAAAATTTCTGGAACGATTTGTGTGGGTTTTCAAAGAAACTATCCTTCCTGATTTCCTGAAGTTAAATTCTACATGTAATGGATGTCTGTCGTCAGTTGAGATTATTCCTAGTTTTTTAACATTGTCCTCTGACACACACTTGCCAGATAATCTACATCAGTCCCAGTAACTTTAGCTGCATGCTTAGTAAACTGCTGGAGTTTTTTTTTTTTTTTTTAATTTTTTTTGTTAGACTACTAAACCAGGCAATGAAGCTGTACATGATAACAGACTGAATTATACTGCGATAAAAGGATAACATGAGGTCCTTGTCTGCTTTAAATAGTTTGAGTTTACAGAGGAGAAATAAACACTGATTGCATTTAGAGAATATTTTGTTTGTATTTGCATTCTAGTTAAGATTGTTATCTAAGTTAGTTTCTAAGTACCTGTATTTATTTAATTTAGAATGTGCATTTGGAGTCAGGGACAGAATTGCTCATTATTTCTTATTTCTGGAATTACAACTACATACTCTTAAGTGTTATAATTAAAATTCAAAAAATTAAAAGTTAAATTAAAAATTAGAAATTTAAATATATGATACAACCAGCATGGTTTTACAGTCAGCCATTAGTATATAGCCTGAACAGGAATATTCACCACTAAATGAGAGCAAATCAGCCTTTATAATTGTTTTGTTCTGTGAGAGAAACAAAGTATAATAAATACAAGTGGGTGTATCAATATACGTAAAAATAATAAAAACTTAATATAAAAGTTAAGTTTTCAAATTAACTACCTGGGAACTGTACTTGCTGACTGCTGTGTAATTCATCTCTTGTTATTTCTTTTAGATAAAAGTAGCTGTATCTGCTAACAGAGATTGTGTACGATCTTACAAGCCAGAGATCGCCTCAAGCAATTATAACACTCTGATACTAACAGTAAAAACATCCGAGCCTGATAACCTGCTTTTCTATCTGGGCAGCAGCACCAATGTGAGTATGAAAATGATATTGAAAGGAAAAACATGGAAAAGTCAATGTAGACACAAATTGACATTTTGAAAATGTTGTTTGTTTTTTTGTGTATGTGTGAGTGCCTAAACATAAAATGTACTGCAAGAAAAGTAAAGATGACGTTTGAAATTAGTTGTGATTTTAACAAATGATCCTTGTCTCGATGGCATCAGTAAATTTTAGGATTCCTAACTTAGCCAATACTAAAACACTGAAAGACTGAATTTTGAAACACAAATGGTACTAAAGTACACTTTTTAATAAGCACTTCTTTTTGTAGACTGATTTCATGGCATTGGAAACACGGAAGGGAAAGGTTTCATTTCTTTGGGATGTGGGTTCTGGGCCTGTGAGACTGGAATATCCTGATATTCATATTGACAATGACAAGTGGCACAGTATTCATGCGACCAGGTAACAGATCACAATAAACCAATTTTGAAAACCTCCTCAACCTTTCACTGTTATGCATAAAGTTCTTGTTATGTAAAAACTGAGAAAAATACTGAGTGTAGTGTACTGTATTTGTTTATGTTTGGTTATTCTGTATATAACAGAATAAAAAAAAAATAAATGAACACCGTTCATACTAGCAAAGATGTAAATTGTGGTCTTGTTTTAACGATGTATTTACCAAACCACATTATGGAGTAATTATCCCAAATAAGATGCATAAAATGTTTTGTAAGCAAATGAACATTGTGTTAACAGAGTATGCATCTCACACAGTGAATAGGAAGAAAACTATTATTTGTTTATGTAGATCACAGTTTGCAAGCAGTAAATGAATAATGAGTTTTCAGTAGAAAGTAAAACGGTATACCATAAACATCATCTGATCACTTCTCTTACTCCTGTGATCAGTTTCTTCAATTATTTCAGTAGCAGTTCTCCCTTTTTCACTCCACTCGTGTCCTTAAAAATGCTTACATTATCACATACAGATATCTTGATTTACATTAAAGGTTTTAGTAAATATTTTACTGAGTTTCACACAAACCTTAATGCTTCTCTATCGCTCACTTTACACCTTTTTAATGATCCATTCCAAAAATGTTCCTCTCATTCATAGAACATGTTAATGACTGTTTTCTTTGATATAATACAGTTTTTATCTCTCCATACTGTTTGCTAATTTATTCTCAAAAACACTCCAAAAAATTCATAACTATTTGCGTTTTCCTAGTTATCATCTTTGCTGTCTAGTATATAAAGCTTATTGATCTTTGACTGTATCTTACATCTTAACTATCAACTTTCAGGTTTGGAAGGACTGGTTCCATTTCTGTTGTTGACCTCAAATTATCTGAGAAGCCAGCTGTGAAAACTGCAAGCTCACCAGGAATATCTACAGTTTTGGATATTAATAATTCAACATTTGTCTTTGTTGGTGGTCTTAGTGGTCAAGTACAGGTGTACTATTTTTTGTTACATTCTTTGCTATCTGTAAGGTGTTCTTTTCTCTCAAAATATTTATATTTTTCATTATGTTTTAATAGAAACCAGTGGCTGTAAAAGTTACACATTTCAAAGGATGTATGGGAGAGGCTTCTCTCAATGGAAAAAATATTGGGCTGTGGAACTATGCACAAAGGGAAGGTGCATGCAGAGGCTGCTTCATCACGTAAGTCACTTCTTTGCTAAAGTACTTCAATGACTGTAATGCTGGTCTGCTTTTCAGTATCATAAAAAATTTAAATCTACTATACAGTATACAGTAATCCCTCCTCGATCGCGGGGGTTGCGTTCCAGAACCCCCCGCGATAGGTGAAAATCCGCGAAGTAGAAACCATATGTTTGTATGATTATTTTTATATATTTTAAGCCCTTAGAAACTCTCCCCCACTGTTTATAAATATTCTCCGCACAGTTATACAGTAAACCCTTGTTTATCATGGTTAATCCGCTCCAGACAGAAATTCCAGACAGAATTTCCACGAAGTAGGATTCTTTATTTATAAATCTAATATTTTCGCAGTTAGAGCATAGAAAACCTGTTTACGACCTTCTAAATACGTTTTTTAACATTATTAGAGCCCTCTAGACATGAAATAACACCCTTTAGTCAAAAGTTTAAACTGTGCTCCATGACAAGACAGAGATGACAGTTCTTTCTCACAATTAAAAGAATGCAAATATATCTTCCTCTTCAAAGTGCGCGTAAGGAGCGGAGAATGTCAGAGAGAGAGTAAAGTAAACAATGAAAAATCAATAGGGCTGTTGCGCTTTTAAGTATGCAAGCACCGCGATAAAGCAGCGGCAATGAAGGGATCAATGCGAAGGTAGCCTTTCAGCATTTTTTACAGGAGCGTCCCTATCTTCTAAGCAAACAGCCTCTGTGCAAAAAGCCCCTCTGCTCACATCTCCTCCGTCAAGCGCAGAGAACGTCAGAGAGAGAGAGAGAGAGAGCGAGATTAAAGCAAACAATCAAAAAATCAATAAGTGAGCTTTTGGACGCACCTCGATAAAGCGGCATTTCTTAGAGGAGCGTCCGTATCCACTAGGCAAAAAGCTTCTGTGCAAACAACACCTCAGCACACACCCCCTCCGTCAGGCGCAGAGAATGTCAGAGAGGGTGAGATAGAGGCAGAGACAAGCAAACAATCGAGCACCGCGCAGGAGGCATATCTTATAGCATTGAGGAGTTGTAGTTAATATGTAATACGTGCTCTGATTGGGTAGCTTCTAAGCCATCCGCCAATAGCGTCCCTTGTATGAAATCAACTGGGCAAACAAACTGAGGAAGCATGTACCATAAATTAAAAGACCCATTGTCCGCAGAAATCCGTGAATCAGCGAAAAATCCGCAATATACATTTACATATGCTTACATATAAAATCCGCGATAGAGCAAAACCGCGAAAGTCAAAGCGCGATACAGCAAGGGATCACTGTATACCAAATATCTAATATGTGACTTAAAAACTTGATAACTACGTTTCTAACATTTCAGTATACATTTTTAACTTTTTTAACATATCAAGTTCTAAAAATGTTTTGTTACTGTATTTTTGGATTTGACGGGAAACCAAGTACAGTTATCCCTTTCAGTTTGGGAAGCACAGGACCCTTGCGAACGGGAAAATCCACAAATAAATTTTGGCTCCATGACTACTGAATGACTTTGTGAATTTCCCCTTGGGATTAATAAAGTATCTATCTATCTATCTATCTATCTATCTATCTATCTATCTATCTATCTATCTATCTATCTATCTATCATCTACTGTATAGTCTCAGTTTGTTGCATTAAAAAAGATGCAAAAAGTTATAAGAAGTGCATGACAGAAAGATCACTGTACAAGCAAATCATGTGTGTGAGGCTGGCTGCCATGACAGATATACGTAGCGTTTGCCCAGAGTGCGTAGTTCAACAGTTCTTTTGTAAAATGTAATTTTTTACAAAATTTAACTTATTGTAATAAAGTTGCATGTGTATTTATGATAGTAAGCAAAAAAAAAATATTATTATTACAGTTACAAAAAAAATCTAACAAAGCACTAAAAACAAAACAATAAACACAACATAGTCCAGTTTTGCAGATGCAGATGATAGTGGTGGTGTTATGAAATGAAATCCCCTGTGAACAGCTGTTATGTAAAGCTTTGTCCAATCTTGATGCCTATGTATGTAAAGATTTGTAGAAGTTGGGAGCACTTCCAGAAGAAGACATTTACCAACCTAGATGAAATCAGTTTTTTATTTTAAAATCCATTAGACTTAAAGATCATGTCAAATATTTTTATATATGTCAAGTTATTCAGTTGGGTTTCTTTTGATACATACAGCTTGTAATTATCCCAAACCTTGGCATTTAGTCCACAGGATGAAGACACTTCCTTCCACTTTGATGGCAGTGGTTATTCTGTTGTTGAGAAAGCCCTTTATTCAACAAGAACTCAGCTTGGGATGCTTTTCAAAACCTTCTCACCAAATGGCTTACTGCTTTACCTGTCTTCAAATGGAACGGTATGCATATTGTTTTATTAAAACTTTATTTATGAAGATACAGAATCAATACGAGAAGTTATAAGGCAATGCAAATTCTTTACATTAAAACTTAACCAATATCTTATTTCCATACGTGTTTCCCTGTGTTTTCCCTTATCTCTTTTTTCCATTCTTCAATCAAAGGACCTCTCATCCTTATAATCATTTCTATTGCTTCTTTTTTGCATGCCTTTTTTTTTCAAATCTTAACTTTTTTCTTTTCACCCAATGCAGTATCCTTCCAAAAGTTTTGCATGTTAAAAGTTATTCAAAAGTATTCTGAATTTTTCAAATCTGTATTTCTTCAGTCTGATAAAGGCTAAATTCTCAAAATCTCCTGATTGTTTAAAAGCTCACAATAAAATTATGTTGTAAGGTAAACTTGTTTGCTCTTCCTACCTTTATCAGTATTTCAGAAACTCTCTTTTGTATATTCTTTTCAGGTCAACATTCCAAAAATGTATTTAATTTATTTTATTTTTTAATCACGTCCATTCCTTAAGTACAAATTTATATATAATATTTGTACAAATTCCACTTTACTAACAACATCCCCATAATAATTAACTAGTTTAAATCTGTTAGCCTCTTCTCCACTCCATTGGGCTACACATCTTTCCAAACTCTCCTCACAAGCCCAGTTTATATAACTACTTTGTTCCCTTGATACTCTTTTACTTACTCATATTCTATAATAGAAGGCATATATCTGTTTTCTCAAAGATCTGGTACATATACTGGTACAAGTTTTGTTTTTCTGTATCCTTAGGAGCACTTGAAACCTGTAAAAAACTGACATTTGTATGCAACTACTGGACTTGGATCCAAAAATATAATTTAAAAAAATGGAAACCACAAATATTCTCAACATCTGTGCCCTCATCTAATATTCCTCTTTCTATATCTGACCATCTGAGACTTTATAACAGCCACCCATAATGAAATTTAATTTTTTGACTCCTTTCAATGTTCTTCAGAACATTTCTAAAGCTCATCTGAACATCCTGTAAAAAACTATTCATAATTTACTAATGCATTTATCCTATACCTTACAGTCCATACACCCAACATGCTTCCACATCCAAAAATGTATTATTGCTGACTTAACCTTATTTTCAGTTTACAACACTGATATAAATGAATGCAGAATGCTATAGTTGGTAGAGTAACGAGATTATGTCATGTTGTCTTAAATTATGTTTGCAAGATTTGTAGTAAGGATACTTTTTAGAGAGGCTCAATGAAAAAGACTTTATAAAACAACATGCTGATCAGATTTAAGGAAAATATGCAATCTGGCCATACATCTGTGTCTATTTAAATACTTCTACATACCAAATCATAGTGTTTCTGCTTGAGTTTGTTTTTTATATGAAATGGCCTTTACATCTGTCCTGGATGGCATCTATATATATAATTCACTAAGGCAAGACACCCATGGAAGGGCAAGACACCCATGGAAAGCACGCCGGAAGGGGCGTGGATTCACTAAGCCGCTGACAAGTAAAGCCTTGTTCACACGGGCGTTAAAATCGAGCGTTTTTTTTGCGTTCGTAGCGTCCGGTGAGCACAGATCAAGCGCCGAGTGTTTTCTACACTCAAGTCAATGAGAGTCAATGAGAGTGTTCACACGGGCTTTGGTGACGTGCGTTTGTCCGCAGCGCGCTATACGCATAAAAAACGTTGCATGTAGCTTTTTCTTGGCGTTCAAAACCCAACGAACGCAAGGAAACCGCTTCTAGTTCGTTTTCTGTGCGTTTATTTTACGAGGACCGGATATATATTTTCATATTGCTTATTTTATTTTATTGTCTCATGTAATTTGTAAACCATGAACATATTAATTTATGTTCTAATATACTATTTGATAACGATTGTGTAGGGGGGGCAATCCATGGCGGGGAGGGCATTTCAGTGCATAACACCGGTGTAAGCGCACACTCGACTACTGTTTCCTTACTTCAAAGTGACAAGTAGTCTCTCTTCGGGGCTAACACCAAGTCGCATATTGGTTGATCGGCATGCTACAAGGCCTCTGACACCTATGGCGCACACAGGAAGGAGCCACGCCCATCAACTCCAAGACCATTGGATACGATGACAACTCGCAGAGCCACACCCATCAACTCGGATGTGACGACACAGAAAAACCAGCGTCATTTATATTTGTCTGTCGTAGAGGCCACATGCACTTCCGAGCCACGTTGACTGTTCATAGAGGCATGTTTCTTGCGGAGGTGAATCGCCATATGCAGCATTTAAAACGGTTGACGAAGGGTATCCCATGGCATCCTTAAAACGATCCTTTGCAACTGAGGTTAAAACACAATGAAATAAGTAGTCTTTAAAAACCGAGTTATCGGTTATGACGCACGACCGCATGCACCATAGCAAACTGTTTTACACGCTACATACAGCAATTTGCATCTGCGACAAACATGCGTCTTCTTAGATGCTCCTTCAGGAACACGAAAGACGTTTCCCTGCCCACCAACACTCCTTTTTCACCGGCCCGCGTCTACCCTCGCTCTCTAGGCATTCACACTGCCTGCCCATTTGCCCAGACGCAAAAACTCACCGACCACCCAGTTAGTCCCTTTCGTCTGTGCTAGGAGTCCATATGCAAGTCTGAGCCACGTTGACTTTTCATTATTCTTTTCGGTTTCGACACCCAACCGCGTCCACCATGAAAAACCATGTGAAAGGAACAACGAAGCCCCACCTCGCTACTACCGTGGTCGGGTGTCTTGGTGGATTATATAGAAAAAAGTAGCCACAACCACACAGAGCAATGAAAACTCTACGTGAGTCACAGGTGCATCTGGACTGTGCGAAGAAGACAACGACTCAAGTGGCGAGTTGGAGGTGGGCTCATGAGCAGGCAGTGCATACTGAACGAGAAATTCAGTCACAGACGATTGTTGCTTTTCTTGCTGATTTATTACATTACCGATTTTTCAAATGTTAATTTTCTCCCTGTGCTTAAAAATCATTAAAAAACTGGCCTGATTATACGCCGCAGATTGGCTAGTTGTGTTTATTGTGGTATTGTATTTTATGAGTCACAAATAGGATTTCAAATTTTTAAAACATCTTTATTTATTTATATATATATATTTGCATGTAATTTATTATAGGTCCAATGGAAATTTTGTCCTTATATTTACTTTTTGAACATTAATGCAGTTAATTGTGGGTTTTTTTTCCAGAAATCAACAAATTGGCATGCATAATTTAAAAAAGAAATCATAAATAATTAGTATTAACATTTGTTTGACTCAAAATAGGCTCCTTGTAATCTACTGACCATATAAAGTATTGCTTTTAGGAAGGGCAGAGCACAGTTTATCTATACTAATAAAAGGCAAAGCCCTCACTGACTGACTCACTCACTCACTGACTCATCACTAATTCTCCAACTTCCCATGGAGGTAGAAGGCTGAAATTTGGCAGGCTCATTCCTTACAGCTTACTTACAAAAGTTAAGCAGGTTTCATTTTGAAATTCTACACGTAACGGTCATAACGGTTGACAACGTCCGCCATGTTGAACTTTCTTATTTATGGCCCCATCTTCACGAAATTTGGTAGGCGGCTTCCCTGCGCTAACCGAAACCGATGTACGTACTTATTTCGGTGGTATGACGCCACTGTCGGCCGCTATATTGAACTTTCCAACAGTCTTTGTTACCTATGGGCCCATCTTCAAGAAATTTCGTACATGGCTTCCCAATACTAACTGAATCCAACTTACGTACATATATACGTCCATAGCCTGCAGCTCAGTCACCGTGTGAGACGGCGTTGGGTCCCCCATCCCAACGCCTCCCACGTATCCGTGGCTCCAGTCTCTACATTCCCTTCCTTGCTTCGCCATGGGATTCACGTCTCCCTGCTGATAACTGCAGCCTTTTTATTTAATCCACGGCTTTGCCGCTGTTTGATTGTTTGTTTATTACGATTATAGTTATTGTGTAGGTATTTTAGACTTGCTTTACATTGTTCAGGTACCCATTTCCTTTATCGTTCCAACCATACCCCTATTAACATGTCTATCGAGGTGATCGCCATCGATCAAAGAACTGTTACTTACCGAGTGGTTTCCATGCCCGGAGATGGCACCTGCCGTTTCCATTCTCTTTGTTACATATTGCACGAACATATCAGGCTCACTTTTGATATCCTCAGGGACATTGTGTCTTATGTATTAAATGACTGGGACAGGTTTTAAGGTGTGGACTGATGATGGTACAGGAGATAATTATACTACACAGTAGCACTATAAGAGTGAAATGCTTAAGCCCTTCACCTATGGTTCTGCATGTGAGTTGATGGCTGCCGCTGAATTGTTCGGTTGTCGCTTTCAAGTGTACCAAAATGGCCAAATATTTTACACCTTTCGACAATTGCTAATGCCTCTTAAACATCTTAGATTCACAGGTGACGATTTCAGTAGTGGACACTTTGATGTTTATAAATGTTTAATCTCTCAAAAGCTGGATGTGAAGTTATCGATGAAACCGGTTGTAGGCTTACAACTCTTGACAGATGCCAAATGTCACTTCAACACAAGTCTTGCAAATACTGTCGTAATTGAAACAAACCATGAAACTCAAACCGATTATGACAGCAGCAATCCAAGCTGTGAGATCTGAGACAAGATTACTGTTCACATGGCCAACTGTACGTTGCATGCTCAAGAGTAAGCTCAGTGCACAGCTTGGTCATATTACAACAGGAGGGCTGAACTCACAATGTGGTATACAAAGAGATCCTTAACAAATAATTATTGGTATATTTTCCCTTAGTTTAAAAAGGTTTACTTTTCTTCTTAATAAAAATTTTAAGGCAGTACTTTGCCGCTGCAAAGCGCGGGTATTTTGCTAGTTGCCTTATAAATCTTAATCAATCTAAAAAAACTGCTGTTACAACAAAAATAATGTTTAATCTAACAGAAACAATAATATGTGTTCCAGTGTTTCTCAAAAAAGCAGATTGAAATGTGTAAACAGCGAGTTTCATTAAGCAACAGTCTGATTTTCAGTCATGAACTGGATAGGAAACAGATTTCAGAGAAAAGCCTACAGGCCTCTAACTCTGACATGTTACATATTTACAGGTGTTACTAGAGAGCACTAGACACAGAAAATGACAGTTTAGCTGTGGTTAAGAGCCAATCTGAAGAGTGCCTTAGTGGTTATAGTTTGTTTGGCTTGTTGTGATTATGTCTTTGTGATTAGCTGAAACTTTATTCTTTTATTATTGTAATAGCACATTTGTGATATTATAACTAGAAACTACTTAAGAAAACATTTTGAGATCAGTATGTAAATTATTTTAGCATAAAGTTTATTCATCCTGCATTTCTATAATAAAACTTAAATTTTAAAGTATACTTTATATATCACTGCTAACTGAGATTAACTGCATAAAATCTACTACTAAGTAATTCATGTCTTTCCTTATTTCAAAGAAATAAAACCTCAATATCTATATCACTTTTTACATTTATTTTGTAAGTCTATTTTGTGAATAAGTCATTCTTAACTATTGTCCACTCTTTTTCAGAGAGATTTCCTGTCTATTGAGCTGGTAGATGGAAAAGTAAAACTAACCTTTGACCTTGGAGGTGGACCACTCACCCTTGAAACTGACAAAAGATACAACAATGGCAACTGGTATAAAGTTGCTTTCCATCGTAACAGAAAAACAGGTATATTATAAAATGTTAAGAGATGTAGCTCACAGTCATACTTTCTATTACACTAAATTTCAGACAGGTTTGTTAATTCTTGTGGGTTTTGCTGCTGTTTTTGTTATTTTGTTTTTCAGCATCCCGTAGAAAAAGGGAAAAAGGCTAGTTTTCTTGTAAATGTCTGTATTAATTCAATATATTGAACTTAGTATCATCTAAAAGATATTATATTTATTAGAGTAGTGGGGTCAGTAGTTGAGGGTGTTGCCTCATAGTTTCATATACTTGGGTTCAGTTATTTGATCAGTACTTTAGTGTCTTTAAATGACCCATTAATTAATATGTTTGGTTAACCCGGAGTTGTAAAGTACTTGGTATAAATATATATCTTGTTTGTGTTTATGAATGTCCCCACTGATGGACTCGCATCCTGTTGGATGTGGATTCTGCTATATATTTATTGCAAAAAATGGATGATGGATTTTTATCGCGGACCTGAAAACCTTAACAGAAAAAGAGATTTATTTTGGCACTAAAATACAATTACTTTACTAGTCTTTTTGGATGAAATGCTTAACATTGAGTGCTGCTTGAAGTGTATGCAAAGATTTTGGGTATTGGACTTTATGAATGAAGATGACAAGGCCATGTATTGTATGGCAAATTTGTTTTACCAGAATGAATTTTCTGAGGTACTACCCTTTTTCATTAAACAGACTTGTATTCAAGAATTCTAACAAATATACACTTCAGATTTTTAAGATTTCATTTACATAAAATAAGAGTATTTAATTACTATAGTGGTGACTGAACTGGTGCAATGAGTACAATCTCTCTTTGTCTTTGTTGGTATAACATGCATTTTTTTGGATTCACCCAGATTGGCCAGTTGCCCCCTTATTACAACTCAAAATTTTTATCTTTTAAACCATTTTTTGTCACAAACTGGCTTTGCTTTTTTATTGTATCTTGAACATAAACATTATTAAGTTCAGTTTAACAAGGCTGGTATAGCCAATAAGTCAGAATATGCAGTATCTAATAAACTGTATCCTTCTTGAACATTTTCTCATGCAGTTTCCAGCTTCCATGTCTGTCATTTTTACAGAACAAACAAAGAAGAAATCTTTATTTGTATATACCCCCCTTAATATCAGAACTATTCTAAAATGCTTCAGTAGTGCAGAAATATGGGTCTGTTGTTATGTATAATTTCTATAATAGAGTACAGATACGTTAAGTAAAGTTTGTTAAGATGGGGTAACAAAATGATATGAACTGGCAACCTTTTAGTTTTAGTTTTGGTACCTTAGCCACTAGGACATTATCAGCTGTCTGCATTGACTTTAATTCAGGTTAGCCATTGATGGTTCCAGACCTTCAACCTGTTATGGCCAAATTTATTCCAAGAGATTTGATAGAATAGGTGAATATATTTTATATGTACCACTACCAAAAACTGTCTATGTTATCTTCTGTTTAATATGATTTACATAATTTAGTAAGTATACATGTGATACATATAAGGATAATGGTCAGATTTTTATGTACTGAAACTGAATGGAAAAGTACAGAACGGCTAGAGATAGGCATGGTGTTACAGTGTCTTACTACATGTATATGTAAATATATGTGGTGGCAGACTAGAAAGCTATGCCAGGAAAAGTAAGAGCAATAAACAGGCAACAATAAGAAACAGGCTTAATATTGTTTGTATTCATGTCATGGAAGGAACAACAATAATATTAGTGTAAATAGGTGGCACGATGTCCTGGGACAGTAGGGGTAGTAGGCAGGGTTACCAGCACAACAAAAAGAAACCTGTTGCTAGGGATGAAAATGTAATGCTTTCCTGTGGCTCATGGTGTGCAGTAGCTCAGCAGACATTTGAAATGCCTAGCTCTTTGATGATAAGTTGGTAATAGAGTTCCAAATGAGAACTGGTAGAATTACCCCAAACCGCCATTTGGCAGTACTGTGTGGTTCTAACAGAAGAGTACACAAACAGGTTAGCCCAGGAAAAATACAGGACAACCTGTGTTTTTTTTTTAAGTATTCAGGTTTAAGAGTAAAGGAAGGTTTGAGTCCCATCAGACTGCATGCAAAACAAAGTGCACTAGAATTTCTCAGTGACCCCCAAGTATTAAAATAGTTCTGGGGATTGTCCCAAAACCTACTACAGTGTGGGTGTCAAAGGCTTTATTTAAGGTGCAGAATCACCATGCAGCATGGTCCCAATATACTGTACAAATAAGAAGAATACATGGGACAAGTTATAAAGTAATCAAATAAAATTGACATTAAAATAAAACATCAATATGTTGACATGAGCTAAACCCTAGCATTTTAGTTTCAGAGAGGCAGCAAGTTTATGTTTTCTGTTAAGTTTGTGTTGTCATGTTGTTCATTCCTAGTAAAACAATTCTATTGATAAACAGTTCTGTTTAGAAAGAGATTCACCCCACTATCACTATGTGTGTGTAGGCAGGCAGGACACAGGTTTTAGTTCGCACAGCACACAATGCTCACAGAGCAAAGCACCACACAGTCCCTTATTGCTGCCAGTCCTTCCGCCTCCACACCTCCTCAGGCTTTGTCCTCTTCCTCCCGACTCTGGCCATTGAGTGGTGTTGAGTGGCTCCTTTTATAGGGTATCTGGAAGGAGTCCACGTGCCCAACAAGGTTCTTCTGACAGCACTTCCGGCTGTGGCAGATGTCCAGGCACCCCCAGGTGGTCTCCACAAGCCCCAGCAGAGTTGTGCTTCAATGCTCATAACCTGTGGCCCTGCTGCTGGTCCAGGGGAGAAATTATCTTAAAAAATACTGTCTCCCCCAGTCCTTCCACACTCAGGGCGTCCCGGCTGGGTAAAGGCTCCAGCCGTCCTCCACACTATATGTATAAAAAACCACCACTTTCTATTGAAAGAAAAGTGACTATTCTTCTGGTTTTAGGTTATCTAGTTGTAATGGATGGTTCTGCAGCCAACAGTACTGAGCAAAAACAAGGCGTGTCTCCAGGCACTTCTTCTGATCTCAATCGTTCAGACAAGGACCCCATCTACATTGGAGGGCTCCCTCGCTCAAGACCAGTCAGGTATTTTCAGTTTCATTAATGTTAAAAATTGCATATTTTAATTGATAAAAATGTTAAGCACTAGAGTATAAGATAACTTCATATGCTTAATAATTGTTATTGGTTTTTCTCTTTCAGAAGACCACTAATTAGTAGATCATTTGTGGGGTGCATTAAAAACTTAGAGATATCTAACTCTAACTTTGATTTGCTAAAAGACTCTTATGGTGTGAGAAAAGGTTGTGTGCTGGAGGTAAGAGTTTTAAGTCTTGAATTGTAGTGATGTGTGCCTTTAATAAATCATTTTTGGAAAACCATAATGAAAGTTGGTTCTAGTTTCACAGATGAGATGGCTAATTCAGTTCTTTTTTATAACATAAAATCTTTTTATTAAAAGGTTTTAACTGAATATTATTCTACATGAAACAATATACTGTTTATGTGAATTATGTGGCACAAAAAGTCTCAACATGTAAACTTTTAAAATAATTGAATGTTTTAGAATGGGGCTGTTAGACAATCAGTCCTAATTTTAGTGTCCTTTTTTGTATTAATTCATAATATATTTTTTACATTATGTGCATTAAGATTACCAGAAGGACATGATTTTCTCCATTGTATGTTTCAGCCTATTCGTAGTGTCAGTGTCCTGAAAAATGGATTCCTGGAGCTGCTGCCTTTCCCACTGTCACCAGAATCAGAATTAATGGCGACATTTTCCACAAAAAATGACACTGGGGTGATTTTGGCTGGCATTACTAAAAGTGGAAACCGTAAAAGAAGGCAAACACATCTGGTAAACTTTTTTTTTTAATAATTTGCCTTATTTGTTTGCAGACTAGCAACTGTCTCTAAATGTTATGTTATGTTAAATGGCACAGATTACATCTTGTGTTAGAAACACTATAGTGTGTGTAGCACACCTCAGCAAGGTGATTGGTAATCTCATGTGTGACATTTTGCATGGTAAGTCATGCAAGTTAGAATTTTATTGTTTTTCTGTTTTCACACAACAGAAATGTGAATTTGAAGTAAATTCAGCATGTTGGAAAACTGACAAATTAATACTCCTCTTTGTACTTGTCACCACTATGTTTGCACTTGGAATTTAGATTCATTCCTGTAAATGAGTTCACATTATATGCATGTTGTTGCCTCATTTCATATTGAAATTGAAGTTTTATTTATTTTTAATTTATTATTTATTTTGGATTTTATTCCATAAAAATTTCTGAATCTTCCTGTGACTCATGTATTGATTTTAATCGTTAGATTAACTGAAATGTGATTTAAATGACAATAAACTCTGTTTTCAGCCTTTCTTTGCTGTCATGCTTATTGATGGCAATGTAGAAATCCACATGAATAGTGGAGAAGAGACTACCACAAAAAAGGTGATAATCAAATCAGAGACTGGAACCTTCAGTGATGGACAGGATCATTCCATCATCTTGCATCGCAATCGAAGGTAGGCAAAAGGAAAAAGAATAATTATGAAATCAAGAGCCTTAGTTGAACACAGTAATTTAAAGTCCATCCATCCATCCATCCTCTTCCGCTTATCCGGGGTCGGGTCGCGGGGGCAGCAGCTTAAGCAGAGAGGCCCAGACTTCCCTCTCCCCGGCCACTTCTTCCAGCTCTTTCGGGAGAATCCCAAGGCATTCCCAGGCCAGCCGGGAGACATAGTCCCTCCAGCGTGTCCTGGGTCTTCCCCGGGGCCTCCTCCCGGTTGGACATGCCCGGAACACCTCACCAGGGAGGCGTCCAGGAGGCATCCTGATCAGATGCCCGACCCACCTCATCTGACTCCTCTTGATGCGGAGGAGTAGTGGCTCTACTCTGAGTCCCTCCCGGATGACTGAGTTTCTCACCCTATCTTTAAAGGAAAGCCCAGACACCCTGCACAGAAAACTCATTTCAGCCGCTTGTATTCGCGATCTCGTTCTTTTGGTCACTACCCATAGCTCATGACCATAGGTGAGGGTAGGAATGCAGATCGACTGGTAAATTGAGAGCTTTGCCTTACGGCTCAGCTCTTTTTTCACCACGACAGACCAATGCAGAGCCCGCATCATTGTTCCTAGGTGTCTGCTTTTTGTTAACAACAACTTGTCTGTTACTTTGCAATGGAGAACTCCTTTTTTAAAAATACAAGACCTTTTTTTGACACCCTTCTAAGACAGGTTCATTAGGTCTGCATATGTGAGCAAATGTTGTTATTGACTGATCACTTATGTTTTTTGAACTGTAGGTAAAATATATTAGGCAGCTTGACAAAAGTGCACACAGTCTGCAAACTGGTGAAAACCTCAATCTGCTAATGTGTTATTTATTTATTTATTAGTTTTATATTTACAGTTGAAAATACCTGATATTTTAAATTATTTGTGGCAATTCTGTCTCTCTCCCTCTCTCAATAGATAGCTTAAGGACTATACTCTGTTTGTTAACATTTAACATGTTATATATGCAGTACAGGTAGCCATTGACTTACGACCTATACATCTTCCGACCATTCAACGTATGACTGCTACCGTGTCTCACAGGCAAATAACTGTTTTTTGTCACGCCACCTCCATATGCCATGACTCATTCTTCTCAGTCTCTGTTTATTATCTGTAGTGGTTTCAACTATGGTAAGTTACATTTGTCTTACAATTACAAGAAAAAAAAGCAATTGGTATTGACACAGAAATGAAAGTGATCAAGCAGTATGAGGGAGGAAAGAAAGAGAATACGATCACATGTGACTTCAAGTAATTGAAACCAGTGTTCACCGCTCATGCTGTACTGCTGCTCTCTGGCTTTGAATACGGTTAACTTCGAAACCTTCTGCGTTGTGACTCATTATGCAACCACACTGAACTCCTTTATCTGTTAATGGTTATTATTAACATAATGAAATGGACAGAAAACATATGGGTGCTCAAACTCTGCCGGGACAATTCCTCATCTTACAGTTAGCCCAGTGGACACTGGGAGAGACAATCACTGGTGACATAACATAACACAGACAAAGACATCATTTGTGAAGCTGTTAAAGGTTTGGCACCCATGCAAGCATCAGTAATGATGAAACAAAATAATAAAATCAAAATGTAACTTACACAAAAAATATAGGAAATCTACACAGTGTGCTAAGAATCAGGATAAAAAAGGATATAAAACAAACAATATGACTTTAGAGATTTACAATACAGTACTTGCAGATCTACTTACGACTAGCCCATTGGAACCAAACATGAAAACTACCTGTATGTATGTATGTATATATATATTTTTTTTCCTTATTTTGCTTTATACAATTTCTTGTAATAGGAATTTGTTAGTTTTCACATACCTCTTGGGATCAGAGCACCCCTGGCACAATTGCAGGTTAAGGGCCTTGCTTGAAGGCCCTTGCAGAGTAGAATCAGCGCTATACACAAGGGATGTTCAAAAAGCGGTCATATCAGCGTCATACCCTAACCCGATTTCCTTGTCTGCAGATATATTTTTGAATAAAAGCGCACTTGTTTTGCTATACGTGTATTTTTTGTGAAAGTATTTATATGATATTTGGACTTCAGTCTTCACATATTATACACTTCATGTCAAAATTTTGTCGTTAGTACTGTACCATGAAACATGTTTTTTTTTAGGTATGTGTTCAACATTTCTTGCATTTCTCGCATTTACTGTCATCCTACATTTACATAGATTGTTGTAGACATGGAACACACATGAAATGCATAACGATATATTATTTAACCTATACAACTCCAGGCACTTCACATCGAGATAAACAAGACATGTGCTGGGAGAACTTTTTGCCCGAGTTGACTGCAGCAGTTGGGGGATGGGACAGCAGGCTGTTTGCTGCTTGTGCTGATGGACGCATTTACAAAACAAAAGACGCTAATGGAGAGGTGCAAAGGAGATTAAGGTGGCCCGGTATTCCGGGTTTTTTTGTAAGCTTCAGGGATTCTAGTGGTAATAATGTATATAGATGCTACTGCATTCGTTATCAAAAATTTGGCAATAAATCCCATTTAATAAAATTAACATGACATAACACTTTACATAATTTTTTTTTTAAATTATGAGGACAAAATATTTTTTGTGGCCAGTATGTTGTTCCTTAAGAGTGGTAACAAACGTAGACACAATATACTGTAATTTTCTAAAGTTTTTTTTATAGCTTATACCATATCTGACAATACATCGTTGAGTTTCTCAGGATTTTTAACTTACAATAAGAACTTTGCAAAAGGAAGTTATGTGACCACATTTGGAGGAAAGGGAGATTCAGTTTAATGAAGTAACTGAGCATGCCCCTTGAATTTGAGCATTTCCAAAATATACTGCTGTCACTAGGAGTATTGAATACACTTTTCATGTAATTGATAACCACATTATGATGGAATGGTGGCAGCATTGCAGTGATTACTGCAGTTTCATTTAACCACAAATCTGTTTGACCTAATTGGTTTATGAATAACAAAGATTTCCTAGATTCTTCCTCATGGGGTGGACTGGTGGCTCTGAGGCTAGAGATCTGCACCAACAATCAGAAATGCTGGTTCAAATTCCATAAACACCAGAAGTGACTGTACTCCATTGGGCCCTTGAGCAAAGCCTTTAACCTGCAATTGATTCATCCTAGGTGTGACATTAATCTGCATCCAGCCCTGAATGCACTTACTGCAACATACAGGGGAAGCTTGGGGGTTGGTGGCTGGATTGGCACTGCAGCCACTGTGAAAAACCACACACTGTTCCAGTGTGGTACTGAGGTGTCACCTACTGAACTCAGGTCTCAATCCAGGTGGTTTGACTTGTGGTGGGTGTGGCAACGCACTATCGCCACATGCTCCCAACTTCTCTCTCTCTTCTTCATTGGTATATTATAGTACAATTTATGCATTCCCTGCATAAATAAAGAGGTTTGTGGCACACAATATGATACTTATTTACATATGTTTCTATGCTCTTAAAAATATGGGCTTGCATACCCTTTTTTCTTCGGCACATTTATTAGTATTTATATCACCAAAATGTATTGTTTATATATTAATGAAGTGGGTGTCATGCAAGTGCAGTAAGCAGGGCTACCACCACATGGCATCCTCGGTTTGAATCTAATGACTAGTTGTTGTCTCTGAGGTGTTTGCATGTTTGCATTCGGCGAGGCTGTGCATGTGCCTAGACACGTGATGTCTTACAATTACTGCTTTTCTAATTATTGTATCTCAACACAGTATGTCCACCAATCCATCTTCTGAAACTGCTAACTCCAGTTAACTATTATAAGTTGCCTGAGCCCACCCAAAAACAGTGCAGGGACCAACTGTGAATGGGGCAGTATTCAGCAAAGGGTACCCTATCAGACACTCCTCTCCTCTCATAGAGATCAATTTAAGGTTATCAGTCAACCTAATACAGACATCTTTGGGATTAGGACTGAAACAGATGTTTCTGGGAAACAAATTGCATAAACATAGTGACATCTAAATAGTTTGTGCTGAGAACTGAACCCTATTGTTCAGAGCTGTGAGGATGCAATACTAACCACTCCTCTATCGTGTCTCCTTGAAACGCAATTTTTCAATCTCTGTAACAACGTGAAGTTTCTCTGTAACAACATGAAGTTTTCAAATTAACACTTTTTCTTGACAGGTTAGTGAAGGTGCAAGTGGATGAGGGAAACCCTTCTGAGTTTAGGCTTGCCTCATCTGCAGAGAGTACACCTCTTCTTGTCACCAACTTGTACTTAGGAGGTCTTCCACCGGGAGAGGCTACACACTTAAAGACTAGTAGATCCTTCTATGGCTGCATCAAGAACCTTGGATTAAACATGGAGTAAGTACTTGAAATATTAGAGTTCAAAGAGTTCACCTAGTACAGTTTCACAGCTTTGGAGATAATTGGTATCTAGGTCATAAGGTAATGCTGCAATTAAAGGCTTAAAAATAAGTTATTACTCACAGCAGTAAACATTTGGCTGATAACCATGTAATTGTTAACCTGAAACATCATTCACAAATTTTTCATAACCACTTATTCCAGTGTGAAGTTCAGAGTGCATTAAATGTATGTCAAGAACTAGTCGTGGAAGAGAGTGCATTAAATATGACATACATAACTAGAATTTGAAAACATGTAAAAACAGTATAAAACTGAGAAAACAACCTACAGACAACCTGATTTCTTGTCAGTATGTTCTATCAAAAATAAATATAAATATCCCAAATTAGAACATTTTCAAGGTGTTGCAGTAGAAATTAATTTCTTACTAATATTCTGTTCACAGATTTGAACTGAAATGCTTGCTGATTAGTGTTGCTAATGTACCCTTTGTACCTCTTGTGCTTATATCTTGAAAAAGGTCATGTTACTTTGGGTATTCAGGGATCATCCGTGTTGGTGTGCAGCTAAAACATTAACAGTATCTTGTCAAATTCATGATGTTTGAATTGATAATGCTTAGTATGTTTAACACATATAGATACAGCAGTTCTGAAATTTGTAAGATAATTGTGGAATAATTTCCTAAAAATGTAAGCATGCACTTGAAAATACATATTGTGTGTGTGCATATGTAAACTGTGTGTATATATATATATATATATATATATATATATATATATATATATATATATATATATTGTCACAAACTCGAGACAGAGTCATATAAAGGTCTTTGGGCAGCCACCCGTATAATCTGGTTTCCTGGCTGCAGCCTACATACTGCACTGATGTGCACAATACCGAGTCCAAAACAGAACTGAGGGAATAGGGAAAAGGTGGAGGCTTTTAAAGGGGAAGACAAGAAGTGAAGTGAAAGGAGTCGGGCTCATGTAGGTCTTCTGCCATTGGTGCGAGCCCGGACGTGACATCACAAGGGCCGGAGCCGGCAAGGTCTCCTTCCATTGGCTCGGTCCCGGAAGTGATGTCAAGGGGACCAGGTGGAATCTCCCGTGAATGGTCTGCAGGCAAGGAAGAAAAAGAGCCAGTGTACTCTGCCACATCCCGGTATGTCTCGGAACTGTCTTTACTCAAGCCCTTTAGCTGCCTCCCATGCGCATGGGAGATCCACAAAGGGAGAAAATGAGTCACGTATTATAAAGTAGTTTTTATTCCTGAGCTATCAGCCCCTGCCAGGGACCTTCATCAGAGGATAATGCTTAGGCTTACAAGAATCAAAGGCAATATATAGAAAAAATTACATGGGTCTAAGTCAGCATTGTTCTCTGATGAAGGTCCCTGGCATATATATATGACATTATATATAATATATACATATATATAATATGCAGAAAAAAATAAAAGTAGTGAAAGCAATCTTACTATTATATTTATAAAAGAACACAATGAAAAATCTTACTGAATTTACTTCCTGTTTTTATTAGTACTGGGGTGTACCTTAGACAAATACATGTGAAAGCTGATTTAATCACTGAGACTATTTTACTGATAACAGTAACTATAGACTGAAAAGTAGGTTGCCATTTTAATAAATTTCACATCTCCTGCAAAATGTATGACATTGATTATTTACTTTTTGTCTAATTAAAGACATCCTGATCAGTGTTGACGTTATGTCATTTCATTGGTGAGCTCAGATGTTTTGTATTACCTTAGATGTAGGGCAGTATACAGAGACAGACTGGATGCTAGTCTTTTCTCATAGTGGGCCTGACATACATTATGTGCTATAACAGGTGGGTAATGCTGTTTATGCTGCTGCCCATTTGTAATTCTGGTGTATTGGAGGCTTGGAGGATTCTTGGTGACAGGAATCTAAGCTAAAATACAAAATTTGAAGCATGAAGTTTGATAGAGCAGCTTTTTTTTCTAGATCGTTTGAGCTTGGTTGTTTGCTTTTTTTCTGTTAAAAAGTAGGAATTATAAATGAATAGGTATCCTCCATTATATTTATGGGACTTTCGTATACAAGCAAACCAATTACTTCCTTTGCTGTGTTTTTACCACTAGTTATAGCAAAAGTATTTTTGTTGTTTTGTGTGCATAGGCTTCTGGATCTTACCACTGCAGTGAAATACCAAAATGTTGACCTGGGCAGCTGTTTGTTAGAGGAGAGGCCTAAGATTACTGTCCAACCTGATAATGAGGGACTTGACTCTGTAGTCCATCCAGATCCAACTCAAGTCTTACCAGTCACAGAATCTACTCTTCTGGAGAGTGCCATGGATCAGGACCTAAAAGAGACACAACTGACCAAGGTAAATGGTTGTCTTCTTTACAGGCTTTGACTGTGATTTCGCTGTTCACTAAACATCACTCTTCCAATTATTTTATTGCTTCTGATGAAAATGAACCCTCTGCATCCTTAAAATAATGATCAAAATGAAATAACTATATTTTGCACTTCAGATTTAAAAAAAGGGGAAATTTAGCTTTAAACACTCATATTGTGCTATTACATATGATGCAAAGATGAGTACTAGTTAATCAAATTGAAACAAGCATTTGTTGGCCAGTAAAGTCATTTTCATGTAGTTTGCATGCTTTCTGACACATTTGTTTTGTTTGTGTTTCTTTGATGTTTTCTTCCATAGTCTAAATATACTGTATGTTGGTAGATTTATTTGTGACCAATGTCTTACATTGGAAAAATACTTGCAGAACAGATCAAAGTTTATAAAATAAATAGAAGAATTCATGTAAAATTCCTATGTTACAATAAAAGCTACATCCACCAGGGGGTTTTGTGATACAGACAAGGCCCACTCATAAGAAGAATTACAACTGGCTGTGATGCCAAGATAAATAAGAATTAAATATCTTTTGGTTACAATTCCACAGGTGCTTATTAAAACAGATTTTGCTGTTTGAACCATGATGTTTCTAATTTTTTTTTTAAGTTATACTTCCAGACAGAATAGCACAAACTAAATAGACACATTCCCTGCGTCTACTTCAGCTATGGACAGGAAACTGCACATTTCATATTGTACAGCTTACTGTTTTGTTACTAAGGGTGTAGCTGCTGTGGAGATCCAGAGTTCTGCTTTCTGCAAAGTCTGTTATGCTTCAGAGGTTTTTTCTTCCAGAATTTGCATCAACATGAGGTTCTGTTCTCATTTGCCAGTTAGGTTGTAGGTTGCATTGGACTTTATAGCCTGAGGTTGTGTGTTCAAATCCCACCGCTGACACTGTGTGACCCTGAGCAAGTTGCTTCACTCGTGCTCCAATTGGAAAAACAAAAATATGTGTAAGATGCTTTGGATAAAAGCATTTGCCAAATAAATTTAAATGAATGAATGAAAAAAATGAATATGAATGCATATTGTTTCTATGTTAAATACTATGTGTTATTTTGTAGTTTGATAATTAGTACACTGCTCTGAGCCATCCAGTTGTAGACTGCAATAAAAGCTTGTAACCACATTCAGTGTGATTGCCCAGTACTGTTCAGTAACCACACTACACTTGCAGAGGGCAGCCATGCAAACTGCATAACCTGCTGAAGATTTTCTTTTCATTTTAGGTCACTAGTGTCTATTCCACATTTGAGTTAAGAGTGCATGGGCCAGCATTTGTTTTGATGGGGTCACAAACTCATTTACAATACAGTAATCCCTCCTCGATCGCGGGGGTTGCGTTCCAGACCCCCCCGCGATAGGTGAAAATCCGCAAAGTAGAAACCATATGTTTGTATGGTTATTTTTATATATTTTAAGCCCTTATAAACTCTCCCACACTGTTAACATTATTAGAGCCCTCTAGACATGAAATAACACCATTTAGTCAAAAGTTTAAACTGTGCTCCATGACAAGACAGAGATGGCAGTTCTTTATCACAATTAAAAGAATGCAAACATATCTTCTCTTCAAAGGAGCGCCGTCAGGAGCAGAGAATGTCAAAGAGAGAGAGCGCTCGCTAAGAAAAGCAAACAATCAAAAAATCAATACGTGCTTTTAAGTATGCCAAAGCACTGCGATAAAGCGGCATTTTGTAGAGGAGCGTCCGTATCCGCTAGGCAAACAGCCTCTGTGCAAACAGCCCCTCTGCTCACACCCCCTCTGTCAGGTGCAGAGAATGTCAGAGAGGGTGAGAGAGAGAGAAAAACAAACAATCAAGCACCGCGCGGGAAGCATATCATTGAGGAGTTTTAGTTAATGTGTAATACATGCTCTGATTGGGTAGCTTCTAAGCCATCCGCCAATAGCGTCCCTTGTATGAAATCAACTGGGCAAACAAACTGAGGAAGCATGTATCATAAATTAAAAGACCCATTGTCTGCAGAAATCTGCGAACCAGCAAAAAATCTGTGATATATATTTAGATATGCTTACATTTAAAATCCGCGATAGAGTGAAGCCGCGAAAGTCGAAGCGCGATATAGCGAGGGATTACTGTATTTGTGATTATTATGTATCTTTAAAGATTTTTGGTATACCAGTTTATTTTAACATGCAAAGCACAAACAATTGCCTTTTTTGCTACATATGTTTTTTGTTGATGTGAACTAGACAAACTGTTTCCTTCACACCATATTCAGGATTGGCTAGAATGTGGAGGTATATTGCTTTTACTAATTTGTGTGTTCTTCCCTGAAAACTGTAGTGTGCTGAAGAAGACATTCCTGGAACAGTCCCTAGTGCCTACCAATTTGGCTTGTCAGCAAACAGTCACATGGTGATGCCTTTCGATGAGACCACTGTGAAAAGAAAGTAAGCCTGCATTTCAAGTGTTTCACTTTCTTATTGCAACCACACACAGTAAAATGAGTGGCTATGGATTGGTAACTGATATTTCTTTTCTTGTTTATTCTCTTTTGAAAGAAAGTCCCTTCATGGGCATTTACTTTGTTTTTAGCACATCTCATGTTAAACATTGTTGCCTATTTTGGATGACAGATTTTGCCTCCTCCTTTGTATTTTTTCTTTAATTTGTTTTTTTGAAGTATATTTTAATTTTAGTGATTTTTTTTTTAAATCAAATAACACTCCATATACAACTCGAGTTTTACAAAAACAAAAAAGAAGAAAAAGAAAAAGGTTTGAAACAAATCAACCCCCACCCCTGTATTTTTTATTTTCTGCTGGTTACCTGAGCTTTACCCTTCCCTCCATGGATTCCATTGATTTTCTCTTTCACACATTGGTCCTTCATGCTCAAAAACCTTCCCTCATCCAGTTAGCAGATAATCAAGCTTATAGAAGAAAGGGGAAGATCCACCATGTGTAATATTAAAGAAGTATTCTTCTTTAAGATTTTGTGTATGGTCTGGGTGGAGTGGTGGCTCTGAGAGTAGGGATCCACACTGGCAATCGGAAGGGTGCCAGTTCATATACTGTAAATGCCATAAGTGACTCTACTCTGTTGGAGCCTTGAGCAAGACCCGTAACCTGCAATTGCTTTGTCCTGAGTATGATGTTAATCTGCATCCAGCCCAACAAGCAGGTCTTCCAACTTACAAGGAGAAGTTGGGGATTGGTTGAAGGTTTGGTACTCCACCCACTATAAAAAACCTCACCTGGTTCTGAGGTGTCACCCATTGCACTCGGGTCCCAATCCTGGTGGTTCGTCATGTGGTGGGTGTGGCAGTGCACAGTCAGTGCATGCTCCCAAGCTCTCTCCTGTTGTAAAGTGTGTACAGAAAAAGAAGAGCATTGCCCTGATTTTCTAACTGAACTGTTTGAAAGCTGTTTTGAAATTGTCTAGCCACTGTTAATGTAATACCTTTTTATGTTACTTTTTGCCTTGAAATATAATGGAGCATAATGACAAAGTCTGGTGGATATAAATCAGAAATGAAAGAAAAAAGAACAAAAAGTAACTAAGTTGTATTGGCCTAATTTACATCTTAAAAAAGCCCTTGTGTCAGTGGCGCTGTTTGCTTCTTGAGTAACATTCACTGCAGATATGATTCTATGTTTCATTTTTATATTTAATATGTAAAATCTTGTGTTTTGTTTCATTGCATGAACTAAGTGTTGCAAATTATGCTGCAGGCAATAGTATTGCATTATTAAGCAAAAGCAGATGGTCATTTTTAGTTTAGTTTAATTGAAAAAGCACAATATTTGCATATACTGAAAATGTTATTAAGTAATTTTAAGACTGTTATTAAGTCAGATTAAGATTAGTTGAAGTTTAACTTTATTTTGTTATATGTTTCTGAGTACATGTTTCAAAGACAGGACAGAGGAATTAACATAAATGTAGCAGAAGATATAAAAGAAACTCTACAGGAACTTAAAGTGCCGTTGCTAAATTTCAATGTTAACGTTTTCTAGCAAATAAATGGCTGCCAAAGGCAGAAACATCAAATGTAATTTTTAGTATATTGATATAATTAGAAGTTATACAGCACACATCCTCTATTCACATTCATGTTAGTCTTTATTTTTTTCCTTTTTCTGTCTCCATTAAATTAGGTTTTCCATACAACTAACTCTGCGAACATTTGCTTCAAGTGGCTTGGTTTATTTTATGGCTCATAAAAACCAGATGGATTATGCCACATTGCAGCTCTTGGATGGCCAATTGTATTTCATCTATGACCTTGGCAAGGGAGCAGCAGTAGTTACACTACCAGACATGATTAATGATGGCCAATGGCATACGGTAAGTTCCTCTTACATTATGACTGGTGTGTCATTTGTTAAAATGTCACGGGCTAGTAGGTGGCAGAAACTGATTGCTTGGATCTTTGTTTTTACTGAACTATTACTGTGCACTGTGCACTTCCTTTGGACTCAGCGTAATTGCCCCAGGTTATGCCAAAAGCATCAAGATGATTCTTCTTTCTTCTAGTTTCAGTGTGACTTTATTTCTTTTGTTTTAGTCTGAAAGATAAATGTGAACTGTTCACTCATATGTTGATTTAGTAAGAAGAATTTTCAAGTTCAGTTACTTATCTGCAATCCTCTGTTGCAATCATACCAGTATATAGTATAACAAATTTAGAAACTCCTTTATTTAAAATAGAATGAGTTATGGAACAGTTAACCAAACAAAAGAAAGGCAGACCCTTTTTCCACCATAAGAAAGAGACTGGGCAAAACGGCCTGCATGGCAGATTTCCAAGCAAATTGTTTAGACATATTTCAAATAATCAATACATAGAATATTTAGGATCTATTATTGTTAAGAGATATGTCATGTATAGAATCAGATGTGGCAGATTACAATAATATAAATTCATGTAGCATTTATTCTCCATCTACAAATTTGTACAGGATAATAGCTTTTTTTTTAAATTGTTAAACTGGTCTCACACTTCCTGTCCTTGCTTTCATGCTGAAACTTTCCTGATCTTTACAGGTCAAGACTGACTTTGCTAAGAAAAAAGCCACCATTGCCATTAATGGGAAAGAGTCACCTCCTGTCGGAGCTCTTGGGGATGGGAATTCACTGGATGTGGAAGGAAAGCTTTACCTGGGAGGACTTCCATTAGGTTACACAATCAAAAAGATTGGGAATGTAAGAATTCTTGTATAAGTGAAGAATTGTGGCTGTTGGTGCTATTTGTAAATTATATTTAATTATAGTTTTACTTTAGGTTATTGCCTCTTATTTATATATGTACAGTATTTGTTTTTTTGATTGTTTATTTATTTATTTTTTCAGGTGACATCCAGTATCCCTGCCTGTATCAGAAATATCATGTTAAATAATAAACCTCTTACTCAGGACAGTGCTACCTCAGGCCATGCAGTTGGTAGTTGTTTCAGCACAGCTCAGGAGGGCTCCTACTTCGATGGAACTGGATTTGCTGCTCTGGGTGATTTTTTCTTCCTTTCCAGTATTTAATCAATACCTTTTAAATGCAGCATTCTGTTTAGAATACTGAATGCCAGATAATGTGAGGACTTAGTGAAAGTGAGATATACTGTTGATGGTATAATATGATGTATAATAGGTTTAGATTTCCATGAATATATGTAAAACAAGTGGAAATATAATAATGTATTTTTGTTAATTAAATGCAGCTTATTTTTATATAACTATATTCTTAAAAATAGTTTCAATGCAAATATGAAGATATGAAAACATAAGTTAGAAAGTGAAAAATATAAATCTACAAAATGCTTGAAGGTTTTACAAAAGTTAATGCATCATTCGATACTAATTTGAGTAGTCAATCAAATTTCCATGCCTTGTGTGCCTTTTTACCATAGTTTGAAAACCACCTTGTTGTTAAAATGCGCCAAAGAAGAGATTCACTGCTGCCTGAATAGACATTGTTCTCTGATTTTTCAAGCATCAGTTGTCTTTGAAGACCTCATCTGCTCTTTCTGTGCTGCTCTTAATAGAGGCGATTTTAGGGGCAATTATTTTGGGGTGTCTGTGTCCCCATCTTTATTGTGCTTTTGCCATCTTCTGACACTGTGAACACTTATGTATCCATGTTTACATACTGTATACACTGAAGTTAGTGTGTGGTTGTCAGCAGCCTGGGTTTCCTCCTTTGCAGGTTCAGTCATTGTATGTTATTGAAATCAAGTGTCCCTGCCTTGGCTTTTTCTAGTACTAAAGTATGAATGCAAAATGTAATTGAGGAGGGTGATGGCATTTTATGGTAATTATAATATACTCATTACTTTTAATACTGCTCTTATACATGCATATACAGGAGTGTGCAAAAGTAGGTTTCAAGTTGTGAGTATGCAAAGTACAGAGTTCTCATACTATTGTTTATTAATTTTTGTATTATTTATTTGTATTGTCTTCTCATTTGTGTTCTTCTTATTGTTATTGTTATTATTTTGCATCCTTACTTAACAAGTAGACTACAAGAATGTGTATATAACGAAGACTGGCAATTTGAGCACTTACGAGATTATACCTATGCGCACTATGCCATTGTAACATTCTTTTGAGTTAATAAAGTTAGTAAAGCTACTGAATTAATAAAGCTATTGTAATAATCATGTAATAATCAATAATATAAATGACTATAAGCCTACTTTTGCCTACCTGTATATATATATATATATATATATATATATATATACACACACACACACACACACACAGAGTGTATATGTTTGTACAGGTAGCCAGGTGCTATAATCTTTGTTTTAAATTATTATAAAGCTAAAAGAGAGATACATAGATATATTAATTTTCAGAACATGCTTTCACAGAGATATAGGTAATACAGCCTATCCAAATAGTTACAAGTGAAGATTTCATTTTAGATGGGACACATGTCCATATTCAGGCAAATACATGTACCTACGCTATGCTGATTTACAGTTGCCTTTTATCACGACCCATATGGTCTATATTTAGGAGACAAAATCCTCAGATATGTTAGGATCATAGAGTTGTTTTGTCTAATTTCAATTTCACAGATTAACTGGTAAATTTAAAATGTTAAATGCTGTGTATACTGTAGTGAGCTGAAATACATCCATCCATCCATCTTTTATTGAACTCTTTAATCCATTTTGTGATCTTAGGGCCTCGAATCTTTTAGGCAGTGTTGGACTCAAGGGTAGAATAAACCTTAGATATGATGTCAGGAAATAACAAGTGATTTTTATTTTATGTGCTATGTAAGTAGGGAGTGTGAAACTCTAAGCTAAACACGTGCCCTGGTGTTTTGTTGTGTTGACTAGTGTACCTGAGTATATTTATATTATTCAGACTTGCTGTTCATGTTATTACAGATGTTTTTTAAAAAGGGGCATGGTTTCTTCATTTCGTTTACTTTACAAGTGGTCAGTGAGTTAACACATATTGAATATGGCTAATGCAGCAGTGATATTCATGGATGGGACAAAGTTTTGGGCAACAAACTTTTGTCCATATAGGCTTCCAACAAAGTCTTGCTGTGATGGTGACCATTTGTTACTTTGTGCAGACATAGTTCTATGATCTGGCCTGATTATGACAGATGTACAACTTGTTATTTCTTTTACGATGTAATTTTTAAACTGTTACAAAATATCTACTGTAAATGATCAAAGACCCCTATTGATATGAAGTAATATACAATTGCCATGTAGAATGCTTCATGCTGTTCTTTATCTTAGTCTACACCTTCCATGTACCATTTTTTATTCACTTCATTTGTTTTCAACTGACTGACAGCTAGCATTAGTTGCCTGGCGCTGCTGCCATGCTATTGGCTATTTTAGTTAAACAGGTGCTTAGCATTACTTGGTGCACGATCTGTATTGCAGCTCTACTTTTGTGCCTGTCAAGTTTTGACCAAAAGCCTTGTTTTTGGACATTTCAGTTTTTTTCGAACAGCACTTCTGCAGTTTTTTTTCCCAGTTAAATGTGTTGGTTTTTTTTTTGTATGCTTGTCTGTTTTTCACCTCCTCATCACCTGCCTTTTTTGTGTTGTTTTTCATTGATCCTGTACTGACACCAGCCTGCTTGTTGGTATCAATATCAAAATCAACATCAGTGTTCTCTAGCCATCTCTTTCCAAATAAACCCATTCGATCCTACAGCTCCAGTTGTTTCACATATGGTCTCACACTTGAGATCTACAAAGGATCTGGAAGTGGTCAGCATCACCGTTGAGCTGCAGCAACATGGCAATTCTTAAACATAACAACTTATCTGTTTAACTTTAAAAATCTAGTGATATTTGAATCTGTTAAATTTTAAAAAACAATTGCAATTATAATCCATTTACCTTTTTAAGTAACTTGAATGCTCACTGGAAATCTGATATTAACAACCAAAATGATTCATATCTGTTTGACTTTTAATACACAATTTTACTTACTTTTTTTTCTTCTTCCAAAATAGTGAAAGAAGGCTATAAAGTTCGATCTGATGTCATTATATCATTTGAGTTTCGTACCACTGCAGAAAACGGGGTCTTTCTGGGAATTAGCAGTGCAAAGGTAGATGCAGTTGGATTGGAGCTTGTAAATGGAAAAGTAGGTAACATCTAACTTTGAAACTGAAATCACTGCTATAAGCCTTATTATGGCACACTTTCATTGCAAAATGTTCTTACTCAGGTACTATTCCATGTGAATAACGGAGCGGGACGACTTACTGCCATTTCCAAAAATGCTGACTCAAGTCTCTGTGACGGAAAGTGGCATAAACTCCAGGCTAACAAGAGCAAGAATCGCATCAGCCTGACCATTGATGGAAGAACAGTGCATGTAGCCAACCCCCATTCCCACTCCACTTCTGCAGACACTAATGACCCAATATATGTTGGTGGCTATCCTGGTATGTATATGTAGGCAATGTTATGTTGATGGGAAGCAGGAAAGCATTTGGAGGAGATTGACTTACGTAAAACACACTTTACATACTATGAAATAACATTCTGAAATCTGCCTTATCCAATTCAGGGTCAGAAGAGACCAAAACCTATCCCAGCAGCATTTAGCACTCAAGAACACACTTTTCAATTCTGCTTTGCACTTCCCAAACAATTGCTGTATTCTCTTTTATTTGCCTATTTGAATATTACTTGGTAGTTTCCACAAATGCAGCTATTATCATGTAAAATGTGGCAGGGGGTTTACAGCTATTAGTGTACTTTTACCATCTAGAACCGCTTTACATGTAGGATGCTTTCTACACTAGTCTCTAGTGCTAACACTCAAAAAAGAGCTTAAGTAACACTGAATGAATAAGCTTTAGGGCTTATATACTGGCATAAGTGTGACATAAAAAAGACTCTGGGTGAAAGCTGGCCATTCACGTTCAATACAGCATGGCATCACCCAGTGTCACTCATTCTGACCAGTAGCATAACTAATTGTAAGTCCAAAAAAAAGCAGGAAGACTGTGTCCAGAATATGTATTTTGTGTTTGGCTTTAAGTAAATGTTAAAGGGGCACTCTAGCCAAAAATTATATTTTTGTATGTTACTCATGTCGTATAATCCACATATGAAATCAAAGTCATATGCTCACAATGTCCCAAACACATGCATTTTTACTAAAATATTGTTAAATATACCACTTCCGGATAATGCTCTTAAAAAAAATGGAACGTGCTTAGATGTGACCAAGAATTTGAATTGACGACCCACCTCTCCCCTTATTCATTGGTCAGGAGTCCATCCCAATGCAAACGTTGGATCCATTAGCTAATGTTGTGCTTCAAATGATATCAACAGTGTAAAGTGATCTGAGAGACATATATAACTAAAGATTAAAGGAAAGCGAGTGACAACCTTATAAGGAAGAGAATGTACCTCGGACATGAGCATACCCGAGATATTTTAACAAACAGAAGGTCAGTTCACTGACTGCTGAGAAATAATACTGAGGTACTCTTGCTGTGGATATGATTTTAAATATAACGATGAGAGGCAGGTCTACAATTCAAACGCCTGCTCAGGTCAGAGCATGTTCATTTTCGTTCATAAGAGTATTTCTTACAAGTGGTTTATCTAATAAAGTAAAAATACTGTACATGTATTTGGGATGTAGTAAGCATACACCTGGAAGATCTGATGTTTGGATTATGCAACATGTGAGATTTTTTCATGAATGTTTTTGATATTGTTTTCTGTTGTCCAGCATTGGTCACCATATATGCCTATTACATCAGAAACTTTGTTATGTTCTTTCTCAATGAAAACTTATGATTACAATTTTTTGACGTCCATAACTTCAAATATGACTTTTTTTTGGAGCATTTCTTTCACTTCTAGCTGTTAACCCAACTTTGTGAGAGGTAATAGGACCGACTGCATTGAAAATGGAGTAGAAGTAAAATGTATGCCTGTTAACAGATGTTTTGAACTAATTAATTTCAGTGCAAAACATGATACTGTGTTGGAGTATATCCAGGACTAACTGGCCAAGAGCATTTGTGCTTTGCCAGACAATTAATGGCCACAGAACATCCAATTCATGAGCTGAAGTCTTCATTCTGTCTGGCTTGTTCAATTAGCTCAGTTGTTCTCATGGATGGTGGGCCTTGATTAAGCCAATTGTTCCAGTCTCACAGTACATTCTGCGGGAAGGTGCACATCTGCATTTCAGTGTTGAATTACTATTATATACTAGTACATTGTAATATATGGAATTATATTTTACAGCTTATTATCAAAGAAATTGTTTAACATTCTACAACACTAAGTTACAATAACTAAAACAGTAGGGTGAAGTACCAGCAAATCTCTGTAAAATATTATGACAAACTGAAGTTTAATATTTCAGAAGAGTAGTTAAAATGAATTTAAATTATAGATCAGGACTGTCACAGTTGGCTTGACAGCAAAAAGATATAAAATTACAGTTAAACCAGGAGAAATCCTAAGAAAGCCAAGACCAGGTGACTATATAACATATCAGTATATTCTCAGACCATCTCATGGGGTGGCCAGAGCCTCACTTGACAGCATTGGGTTTAAAGTTAAAAGTAAACAGGGTCACAAACTGAGGGCTAGTTAACATGACATGCACGTCTCTGGCAATGTGAGAGGAAACCACAAACCCAGACAGATGTGCGGAGAACATGAACCACAACTGGGTCAATGAGGTAGCAGAGCTTACCGCTGTGTCACCATGCTGATCACTGTCTGTAACTTAATGCATGCCATTTTTTTTCCTAATGAAATAAGGTGGACAGATTTGAAGGTTTTCAGTGTTAATGATATCATGCTTTTGGGTCATTTGTTAATTGGGCGTCAATTGAAATGCCTGCTCTAACTGAGTGCTTCTGCTTCTGTTGCAGGTAATGTAAAGCAGAACTGCCTGACCATACAAACTCCATTTAAAGGCTGCATGAGGAGCCTCCAGCTTTCTAAAGGCCAAATTAGAGAAGCCTTTGACTTGAGCATGGCGTATGAGCGCCATGGAGTCTTCCCCCATTCCTGCCCCAGTCTGAGAGTCTGATGCTTCTTAAAGCCAAAGTCACATCATAATTGAACACTCAGGACTTTTACTGTATTGACTTTTAGCTGCCTGTTGTCTTTGTCTACAGTTTTTGATAAATTACATGTACTAAACTATTAAACACTGTAAATGAATGTGAGAGATTTTAGGAATGTCTGTACTTTAGTTATATGAGAAGTGGATGACAGCGTTTAGAACAAGATGCTCTTTTAAACACCCCACTTCTAACAGAAAATGTAACATTACAGTGAAAATTCAGTTTTCCAGTGCACTGCCACACAATATTTAAAGGGCCCAAATTGCTCCAATAACCCATGTCTTTAATTAAATAAACAATATAATAACAATTGTTAAGTTTTTGAGTGTTTTACCACCAAGTTGATGTTTTTGGTTATAGTGATTCAAATGAAAACTGTAAAGAATATTTAGGAATTATTTTTATTTCCATACTATATTCTAATAATAGGCTTGTGATCACAGTGAGAGAAGTGGGAGTTCAAAGCATCACGTTTAGATTGGCACAAAATTGGCCTAAACAAAGGAGGCATAGGGTTATATGGCATGAGAAAACTTATTAAAACTAGGTGTCAAAAATGGTGTCCCTGAGGGGTCAGTGCTATTTTAATATATATAAGAAAATTAATAACAAACTGGAGAAGTATGAAAATGACTTAAAAAATACAGACAGTGAAATAGCAGATGCTCTAAACTCAGATTTTTCTGAGGTCTTGAAATGTGAGGAAGTGGATAACCTCCCAGCAGTAAAAAGGACTACTAAGGAGGTACTGAGGGATTTAGATTTGTAGAGGGAGAAGTACTGCTTAGATTAAACAGGCTGAATCAAACCAGAACCAGATAATATTTACCTTTGAGTTCTTGAGGAGGTTAGTGAGTACATATATAAACAGTTGATGCATATTCTTAGGAAGTCACTGCACAATGGGGAAATTCTGAAGGACTGGAAAATGGCAAATATTATCTCATTATATAAAAAAGGGTGATCGGCAGATTCAAGTAACTATAATCCAGTGAACTTAATTTGCATCACAGGTAAATTAATCCATCCATTTTCCAACCCATTGAATCCGAACACATGGAGGTAAATTAATGAAAGGAATTATTACGGAAAAGAATGAGCTAAACATGACAAGAACAAGAATGTTAGTAAGAAGTCAGCTTGGGTTCAGACATTGGAGATTGTGTTTTACTGGCATGCTGGAATTCAGTGATTCAAGTGGAGCATATGGCATTATTTATCTTGACTTTCAGAAAGCATTTGATGAGGTGCCACATGAGAGGAGAGAGAGAAAGAAGAGGAATTTCAAGGTGCAGTGTGTAGATAGATGCCAAATTGGATAAAAAACAGGAAGCAGAGGGTTCTGGTGCAAGGAACTTTATGTGACATTGGTGATGTTAAAAGTGGCATCCCATATTGGTCAGTGCGATTTTTAATTAATATAAATGATTTGGACAGAAACATAAGTAACAAGCTCGATAGGTTTGCTGATGATACCAAGCTAGGTGGATTGACAGATAATTTGGAATCCATTGAATCATTACAGAGGGACTTGGACAGCATACAGGCTTAGGCAGATTTGTGGCAGATGAAATGTAATGTCAGTAAATGTAAAACATTACATATGAGAAGTAAAAATGTAGGTTTGAGTACACAATGTGAGGTCAGAAAATTGAAAGTATACCTTATATGAAGGATTTGGGAGTCATAGTGGACTCAACACTATCAACTTCCAGAAAGTGTTCAGAAGCCATTAAGGAAGCTAACAGAATGTTAGGATATATAGCACGATGTGTGGAGTACAAGTCCAAGGAGGTTATGCTCAGCCTTTATAATGCACAGGTGAGACCTCATCTTGAGTACTGTGTGCAGTTTCGGTGTCCAGGCTACAAAAAGGACACAGCAGTGCTAGAAAAGGTCCAGAGAAGAGCAACTATAATGATTCCAGGGCTACAGGGGATGAATTAAGAAGAAAGATTAAAATAGCTGAGCCTTTTCAGTTTAAGCAAAAGGTTAAAAGGTGACATGATTGAAGTGTTTAAAATTAGGAAGGGAATTAATACAGTGGATCTAGACTTGTATTTTAAAATGAGTTTGTCAAGAACACGGGGCCACAGTTGTGACCTTAAGGTAAATTTCACACAAAATTAGGAAGTTTTTCTTTAAACAGAGAACCGCAGACACATAGAATAGGTTACCAAGTAGTGTAGTAGGCAGTTGGACTTTAGGGACGTTCAAAACTCGACGATGTTATTTAAGAAGAATTAAGTGGATTGGACTGGTGAGCTTTGTTGGGCTGTATGGCCTGTTTTTGTCCAAAATTGTCTAATGTTATAATAATATACATACCTGTATACTGAGTGTTCAAAACACCAAGAGGGGCCTCCCCAATATTTGATGTAATATATGCATATCTCCATGATCGAAACACCAAACCTCCCCTCTGCATCTTTTGCCCTCAGAACTCTTGAGGTTTGGGTGGGACATTTACAGCCAAGTACTGTGGTAGACAGTTGGACTTTAGGGCCCTTAAAAACTCAACTTGACGTCATTTTAAAAGAATTAAGTGGATGGGACTGGGAAACTTTGTCGGGCTGAATGGCCTGTTTTCATCTAAATCTTTCTAATGTTCTAATAACACCAAGATGGTTGGATAGGGCAGATAATGCAGGCTGAGGCAAAATTAATTTAAATAAATGTAACGTATCTTACACATGTAAGTCCATCTTGTGAGAAGGATCTAAAGGTTGGTGTGGATTTTTCACTGTCGACATCAAGATATTAGGAAGGCTAGCAGGTTACTTAACCCAATGTGCAGAGTGTAAGTTGAGTTTTCTCACACACCAGGAAGGGTTCACTTGGAGTACTGTGTACAGTTTTTGTCTCCATATTACAGAAAAGACATACAGTAGCAGCAACTGGGCTGATTCTGGCACTGAGACATGTGAGCTATGAAGAAAAGACTGAAGGAGTTTTATCATCTCAGTTTAAACTAATGGAAATTAAGAGGGGACATGATTAAAGCGTTTAAAATTATGAAGGGAGAGAGTACAATGGATCTCAGCTGTTACTTAAACTCTTTCAAGGCAGGGGGTGACAAAAATCAATGTCATGGGGTAGAAGGCTGAAACTGTTGAGAGCTAAAAGTTGACAAAGCCATCTACAGTAGATTGTCTGCTTTTATTTACTAGCTAGCAGCAAAGGCCATAAAACAAACTGAGGCTCATGCACTTCAGGCATTTGTTCTCCTTACAACATAGCATCAAATACTGGCTGTCGCTCTCACTTGGTCAGCACAATAACTGAATGGCAATTTTCAGCTGCCTCTGAAAACAAAAAACATCTCAAAACCAGAACATCTCCCATTAAACCATCTTGAAGGCCCAAACCACAGTGATGTTACATGTAATGATGCAAGACATAAGGCCGGCAATGGACACTGTTATTAGTAAACAACACAGCCAGCGATTGAAATAAATGTTCAAAATGGTGCAACGTCACCGTCATAATTCCAATATAATAATTTGATAGAAACATTAAAGCCACATGTGCTAAAATTGCACAGTATATTTTTAAAAATGAAAAAACTAAAGCTGTGTCATACATGACTGCTCCAGACATTCATTTTCATAATCTCAGCAAGCTGTGGACAGTAATGACATGCGCCTGTGACTGTCAGTCATGTAATGTGATATGCTGACAACTGCTGAGCACTCAGAATTTCAATGGATGCAATGTGTCTGCATGGAAGAAGAATGTCAAGCACCTTGTCTGTCTGGCATCTTATTGTTTGTCACAAACCAACATCATAGAAAAAAAAAGGAACAAGAAGGGCTGAAACAGCGGCTGAGCTCGCCATACTTGGAAAGCACAGGCACTACTGCTGTCAGGTAGCACGTTACTTGACTGTCAAAATTCAATGAGCTGGCATTACTTGGAAGTATGAAACTGTGTTGTGAAGTTCTGAGGGAGGTGTGGAATTCATCATCCCCTTAAGGCTATTAGATTGAGTAACTGGAGTCATTAAGTGTGACACACTCTCTGACACAAAGTTGTGTAGTGTATCATCGGTTTCTAAGGCCAGGTTTGCACTTTACATGGCACAACACATGCACCTGTAGACGCTACTGCTACGCAAGCAGTGTACTGTTTATATACTCAGCAAAAAAAGAAACGTCCTCTGACTTTCAACTGTTTTTACTTTCAGTAAACTTAATGTGTAAATATTTGTATGAACACTAAAAGAGTCAACACCATAACACATAAACTAAAAATGTTTCACAATGTGTCCCTGAATGAAGGGAGGCTCAAAATCAAAAGTACCAGTCAGTATCTGGTGTAGCCACCAGCTGCTTGAAGTACTGCAGTGCATCTCCTCCTCATGGACTGGACCAGATTTGTCAGTTCTTGCTGTGAGATGTTATCCCACTCTTCCACCAAGGCACCTTCAAGTTTCTGGACATTTCTGGGGGGAATGGCCCTAGCCCTCGCCCTGCGATCCAACAGGTCCCAGACGTGCTTAATGGGATTGAGATCCGGGCTCTTCCACTGCGAGGATGATCAGCTGTCCTTCCTGTCTCCCTGTAGCGCTGTCTTAGGCGTCTCACAGTGCGGACATGGCAATTTATTGCCCTAGCCACATCAGCAGTCCTCATGCCTCCCTGCAGCATGCCTAATGCACGTTCACGCAGATGAGCAGGGACCCTGGGCATCTTTCTTTGGGTGTTTTTCACAGTCGGTAGACAAGTCTTTTAGTGTCCTGCGTTTTAGAACTGTGACCTTAAATGCCTACTTTCTGTAAGCTGTTAAGGTCTTAACGACCATTCCACAGGTGCATGTTAATTAATTGATTATGGTTAATTGAACGTGCATGGAAAACATTGTTTAAACCCTTTACAATGAAGATCTGTAAAGTTATTTGGATTTTTAAAACATTATTGTTGAAATACACAGTCCTGAAAAAGGGACGTTTCTTTTTTTGCTGAGTATACAGTACTTATGCACGTACTTTATGTAAATCCGGAAGATTCCACCAGGTGGCAGTGTGAGATATCATCACAGTGAGAAAACATTGTTCAAGTCGCCTGAAATATCCATTAAATTCTCAGGACACCTCGCCGCAATATTTCTGATGTTTAATGATTACATTCATCAAACCAGGGATGTGCCCATTCCAGCTAGCATCAGGCATGAGGCTGAAACAATCCCTGGACAGGGCGTCAGCTTATCGCAAGGTGAATACAAGCAAACACATACACTAGCGTCATTTTAACATCACCAAATCTCCAAACCAGCATGTCCTTGGAAGGAAATCGGAGCACACTGTGGAAACCCACCAGGAAAACATGCAAACTGCAGGTAGGGAACACCGGGGACATGACTCAGTAGTGTGAATCAGCATCGCTACCACTCCACCACTGTGCCACCCCCACATGTGTAATTATTAACGCTCTTCATTATTTAAATGAACTTCACAATTCATCTGTGAAATGTAACAAACATGCTCTATCTAACACATGTCATCATGAAAGTGATATCAAGTTTAAATCTAAATATTCTAAATGTGCAGAGAGCTGGAATATCAGAAATTGAATCGCTGCTTGCCACTGCTGTCAGTGCAGGAGGAAGCCCCAGAAACAAATAGCGATTAACAACTGGGTCATTTTTAAGATGACCTTTACGACGTTTTACTTTAATGACAAAATGAACTACAAGGTTAAAGTCAAAATTTCCACTTTAATCAAGAAATAGACCTTTTTTTTTTCTTCACTGTGTCCCTAATTTTTTTTCTCTGTGGCTCAAATACACTTCCATACATTCTGATGTGTTACAAATGAGCAAATAAAAAAAAAAAGAGGCAGCACAGAAGATGGTATGTGAGACCTTTAAAATGTATCGTGTCATTATGATGGGGAATATGTGACGCTTCAATTGCCTATGTGAGAGATAGATGAAGAAAAGCACCACAAATACTTTTGTATGTCAGCATTTAAGTTTGATGATTTGCTTCACGACATCTAACCATTCATGAAACATCGAAGCACGCACATCTTGTAGGATCTACTGTACAAAGCGGCTCGCTGTCACATGTTGATAGTAAACAGAGACTTTGACATCCCATTCCAACTTGAACACACTGCAAAACATTTTTTGCTGGTACTGCAACTTTCACACGCTTCACGTTAATTTCTGAGGACTTGCTCAAATGAATGCTGGGAATGCATGGTACTCTGAGCGTGAGGTATAAACTAGCCCTTAGAATTCCAAGCAACAACATTACAACCAGACCCTAAGGATCAAAAGCCCCAAACCTAAGCTTCCTCCACTGTCGTCCTTTACACCTAGGATGAGGTTCTTTCTTGTCGAAGGCAGCTTGTGCTTTTTTTCCATGTTATGTCCCAATAGTTCTGTCCCTCCCTGAGGTGATGTCTGACATACTTCACTTCTGCATTTGTATTCTTTTTTGAGACCAGAAGCTTCTTCCTTCCTGACCTTGCATTCTGGCCAAGGTTGTGCAGTCTCATTAGCACTTTGCACTTTGACATTAATACAATACAATACAATACAATTTATTGTTGTATAGCCCAAAATCACACAAGAAGTGTCGCAGTGGGCTTTAACAGGCCCTGCCTTTTGACAGCCCCCCAGCCTAAACTGTCTATGAAGACAAGGTAAAACTCCTCAAGAAAAGCCCTTGTAGGGAAAAAATGGAAGAAACCTTGGGAAAGGCAGTTCAAAGAGAGACCCCTTACAGGTGGGTTGAGTGTGCAGTGGGTATCAAAAAGAAGGGGGTCAATACAATACAATACAATACACAGAACAGAACAAATCCTCAATACAGTATAAAAATAAAAATTTTAGAAGTACGGAGTAGAATTCAACAGTAGATGATATCACATACTATGATTTGGATTTGTTTAGAGTCCTGGAGACCACATCCATCAAGCTGCCTCCCCCATTTGGCCATTCCACAGCTGAAATAGCACTAGTCCGATGAAAGGACCCCTCTTTCCCACGATTCCTGCGATCCTCCATCAGGGATGACTTTACCTTAGGCAGGCACAACAACTTGGCAGGTGGGCTGTGGCACCAAATGCCACATTTGAGTACCGAGAAGAGAAACAGAATAGGTGAGGGTTAGTATTCAAATATAATTATCATGTTACTTATGTTTTAGTGCTAATGACTAACAACAGAGATGCAGTCTGTACAGTAAATCAGCAGCTCTAGTCAGAATATGCTAAACTGAAGTAGTGAGTCTTCAGCTGGGATTTAAAAGCTGAGACTGAAGGGGAATCTCTTACAGTAGCAGGAAGACCATTCCACAGTTTAGGGGCCCTGTAACTAAAAGCTCGACCTCCCACTGTTATTTTATTAATCCTTGAAATCCTAAGCAGACCGGCATTTTGAGATCTTAATGTGAACTCTGGTTTGTAAGTCATGATAAGTTCAGACAAGTAAGCCGGACCTTGGCCATTTAATGCTTTATATGTTAAAAGGAGGATTTTGAAATCTGCCCTAAATTTAACCAGGAGCCAGTGTAAGGATTTAAGAACTGGAGTTATGTGTTCATATTTTCTTGTTCTTGTAATAATTCTTGCAGCGCATTTTGGATTAACTGGAGGCTGTATAAAGAACAGTTTGAACAGCCAGTGAACACCGCATTGCAGTAGTCAATCCTACTAGAGATAAATGCATGAATTACTTTCTCAGAATCCTGCTTATTTAGAAAGCACCTTAATTTCATTTTTAAGATGGAAGAAACATGTTTTGGACAAGTTTGTAATATGCGCTTTAAATGACATGCTAGAGTCAAAGATAACTCCTAGATTGTGGGCTGATTCAGTAAAATTAATGGTGATCCCAACTGAGTTAAATGATGACAGAATATTGTTGTAATCAGTGTCATTCCCTCCAACAATTAACATCTCTGTTTTATCTGTGGTTTAAAGACAAGTAGTTCTCATCCATCCACTCCTTTAATTCACTAACACAACTAATTAAAGACAACATCAGAGAAACTTCATTTGATCTAAATGAAAGGTATAACTGGGTGTCATCTGCATACAAGTGAAAATTAACATTTTTATGTTTCCTAATGAGAGATCCCAGTGGAAGCACTTAAATTGAGAATAGTAAAGGTCCCAGTACTGAGCCCTGCAGGACACCATATCTCATTTCTGTGTATAATGATGGAGTACCGTCAGCACATTTCTGTACATATTGGAATCGATTTGATAAATAAGAACTAAACCAAGCGAGCACAGTGCCTGTAAGCCCAACATCATTTTCTAGCCTGTGCAGTAAAATAGAATGGTCAATGGTGTCAAATGCTGCACTTAAGTCTAACAACATAATTACAGTGGAGTTTCCTTCATCAGAGGATATCAGAATGTCATTTACAACCCGTGTTAGTGCAGTTTCTGTTCGATGACCAGTGCGAAAACCAGAATGGAATTTCTCAAATAAATTGTAATGCGTAAGGTGTGACTGAAGCTGACTGGCGACTACTTTTTCTAGTATTTTAGAGAGAAATGGTAAATTTGAAATAGGCCTATAGTTATTTAGTATGTGTGGGTCTAGGTCTGACTTTTTAAGTAAAGGTTTAATGACTGACACTTTTAGTGCATCAGGTACGGTGCCATGCAGTAATGAACTATTGGTAATGGTTAGAATAGGCGCTGCAAGAACATCCATGGCACTGGATCTAGGGAACAAGTAGTGGGCTTCATTTTAGAAATTAAAGTTAAGACTTCCTGCTCAGTTACAGGATTTAAATTACTAAAGTGCTGAATGCAATGTGAGGCAGGGCCTGCTAAGCTGGTAGATAGATAGATAGATACTTTGTTAATCCCAAGGGGAAATTCACATACTCCAGCAGCAGCATACTGATAAAAAACAATATTAAATTAAAGAGTGATAACAATGAAGGTATAACAGACAATAACTTTGTATAATATTAACATTTACCCCAACAACCCCGGGTGGAATTGAAGAGTCGCATAGTGTGGGGGATGAACGATCTCCTCAGTCTGTCAGTGGAGCAGGACAGTGACAGCAGTCTCTCACTGAAGCTGCTCCTCTGCCTGGAGTTGATCCTGTTCAGTGGATGCTGTGGATTTTCCATTATTGACAGGAGCCTGCTCAGTGCCCATCGCTCTGCCACAGATGTCAAACTGTCCAGCTCCATGCCTACAATAGAGCCTGCCTTCCTCACCAGTTTGTCCAGGCGTGAGGTGTCCCTCTTCTTTATGCTGCCTCCCCAGCACACCACCACATAGAAGATGGCGCTCGCTACAACCGTCTGGTAGAACATCTGCAGCATCTTATTGCAGATGTTGAAAGATGCCAGCTTTCTAAGGAAGTAGTAAATATATATATAAGTATATATAGTAAATTGGCAGTCCAGTCCAATTTATCATCCAGCTGCACTCCCAGGTATTTATTATGTGGTTTGTACTGTGATGCTGAGATCTGAGATCTTATATTTTTAATTTTCTCATTGAAGAAGCTCATAAAGTCTGTACTGCTAATATCTGTTGGTATTTTGAACTGTTGATCTGAATTCCCATTTGTTAATTTAGCAATTAATCTAAACAGTACCCAAGGATTTTTATTATTTTACTATTATTGTAGAATAGTATTCTGAGCGAGATTTAAAGAGAGCTTTTTTATATTTATTAACACTCTCTGTCCATGTAATTTGAAAGACATGTAGCTTTGTTGTTCTTCATCTGTGCTCCAGTTTTTGACACTAATTTAAGGGCTTGAGTGTTTTCATTAAACCAGGGAGAGTTTCTATGTGCTTTGATCATTTTTGTTTTAAGGGGAGCCACTACATCAAGAGCATCTCTCAAGGTCACATTATAATGTGATGTTAGCTGATCTAAATGGTTTTCCATGTTTACATTTGATGTTAACTTATCTAAATGTTTTTCCACAATTACACTCGACTTACTCAAAGTATCTATACATTTTGAAGCAGAATTATAATATAGATGTCGCATTGTCTTTGTCTAATTAGGGAAGACTTTCCTTTCAATCTCTTAATGTTATCCTGGGAGTCCTGACCACTCCATCTTTAAGTAATTTCTTGGGCTGAATTTGATGCGACACCCAAGCCTGGATAGATTGCCAGTGCTTTGAAGTTTTCCTTCATCTGTTGATGAGCTTTCAGACAGTCAAATGATTATGCACTACTTGGAAATGCTTTTAAATCTCTTCCCAGACTCCTAGGTGTCAACAGCCTTTCTTCTGGCAGCTCTTTTGAGCTCAGCATGATGTTGTTGTGCACCTCAATTCCTATGAACAAACCGCTGCCCATGTGTGTGATGTTTAAATGAGGTTGGGCCCGCCAAGTTCCTCTCTAATGAGGCTCTAAGCATTTGGACTGGTTTGGTTCACCTCATTCTAAGTCGAGGCATTTTCTGCAATGACAAAATTACCCTTGGCCACTCAGCAAAAAATGAGTGCAAAATGTGAGCTTGTAACATTTGATCACGGTCAGCGTTGTTAAAATCAAACCATGAACGAAAAAAAGACAAACCTTTTTATGGACTGTTCTTACATAAAAAATATTTGTGAATCAAAAAACAAATGTCCGACAATTGCGGAAACATCTTCTCAGATGCAAATCTTCAAGTCAGAGACTTGTCACGTAGCAACTCCAGAGTTGTCTTGGATGTATGCTTCAGGTCACTGTCATGCTGAAAGGTGAACAGTTTGATATAATTTTCTTCAACAGTTAAAATCTATAACACCATATAACACCATAGACTGGACTAGCATTAACCATTTTGCCAGACTGGAACACAATTCCTGGTTTAGCAAAACGCTTCCAGACACTCAATATCAGCTTTCTCTCTTCTGGGCTTTTCTCTTTAGAATGCAGTCTTTGCACCGTATCTGAGAAAATGATCAATACCAAGCCATGTAACATTGCAAGGACATCTCAACCAAAAGGATAGCTTATTAGCATCCAAGAAATCAATGACAAGACCTTTATTGCTTCCTTAATTTTAACCTCAAAAACACCCTGCTTCCTCCATCAAGCTCACTGCTAGACCTGGCTGTGCACAATTATTAGGCAAGTGAGTATTTTGACCATATCATCATTTTTATGCGTATATTCCAACTCCAAGCTGTATTAACTTGAATGCTTATTGGATTTAAGCACGTCAGGTGATGTGTATTTGTGTAATGAGGGAGGGTGTGGCCTAAGGAGATCAACACCCTGTATCAAGGTGTGCAGAATTATTAGGCAGCTAGTTTTCCTCAGGCAAAATGGGCCAAAAAAGAGATTTAACTGACTCTGAAAAGTCAAAAATTGTAAAAAGTCTTTCAGAGAGATGCAGCACTTTTGGAATTGCTAAGATATTGGTGTGTGATCACAGAACCATCAAACATTTTGTTGCAAATAGTCAACAGGGTCGCAAGAAACGTGTTGAGAACAAAAGACGCAAATTAGCTGCCAAAGATTTGAGAAGAATCAAACGTGAAGCTACCAGGAACCCATTATCCTCCAGTACTTTCATATTCCAGAGCTGCAACCTACCTGGAGTGCCCAGAAGTACAAGGTGTTCAGTGCTCAAAGACATGGCCAAGGTAAGGAGGGCTGAAACCCAACCACCACTGAACAAGAAACATAAGTTGAAACGTCAAAACTGGGCCAAGAAATATCTGAAGACAGATTTTTTTCAAAGGTTTTATGGACCGATGAGATGAGAGTGACTCTTGATGGACCAGATGGATGGACCTGTAGATCAGTAATGGGCACAGAGCTCCACTCCAACGTGGAGGTGGGGTACTGGTATGAGCTGGTATTTTTAAAGATGAGCTAGTTGGACCTTTTGCATTGAAGATGAACTCAAAATCAACTCCCAAACCTACTGCCAGTTTTTCGAAGACACTTTCTTCAAACAGTGATACAGGAAGAAGACCATGATTTTTATGCAGGCCAATGCTCCATCACTTGCATCGAAGTTCTCCACTGCGTGGCCAGCCAGTAAAGGCCTTAAAGATGAAGGAATAATGACATGGCCCCCCTTCCTCATCTGACCTAAACCCTATCGAGAACTTGTGGGCACTTCTTAAACGCTAGATTTACGGGGGAGAAAAACAATACACCTCTCTGAAGAGTGTCTGGGAGGCTGTAGTCACTGCTCCACAAAAAGCTGATCGTCAACAGATCAAGAAACTGACAGACTCCATGAATGGAAAGGCTTATGACTGTTATTGGAAAGAAGGGTGGCTATATTGGTCATTGATTGATTGATTTATTTTTTTTGAAATGTCAGAGATGTTTATTTGTAAATTTTGAGGTGTTTGTTTATTATTCTCACTATAACAAATGAAAATAAACAAGTGAGATGGGAAAATTTTCATTTTTCCTTTAGTTGCATAATAAATCTGCACACTAATAGTTGCCTAATAATTGTGCACATATGTATTCCCTGATGATGTTCACACTCACATTTCCGTTGTGAAACATTCAGGTTTCAGGTTTATTAACATTTTGGATTGACTGATAGCACTGTGTTTGTTCCATATTAAAATTAATCCTCAAAAATACAACTTGCCTAATAATTATGCACACAGTGTAGAAGAGACCTCGGTGCTTATAGGGAGTGGTTTTAATGAAGATGGAGCAATCCTTCCTACTCAAAAGGATAACCAGTGCTGGACTGTAAAAAAATCATGGGTGTCCATAAAAGTTGGACAAGAGCTGTCATTAGTCACAACCTTGAAAAAACAGCAAGTGCCCAAGCAGACGAAGACGGTATATAAAAGGTCACACATTTGTCTTGCTGAAAATGGCAACTGACTGATTATCATTGGCTCAGATGATGTGATTTTGCAAGCAACAAAAGGGTCGACACAGCACGGCTGAACCTCAGAAAGAAATCTAGTACAGCCTGCAACCAGAAGGTTTGCCCAAGAGGGAGATGAGCTTCTAAAACAAAGAAAGAAAGCACACTGAAGATCCTTCTACATGGCTAAAGAATGCTGACCAGGAAATGAACAAAGCATTGAATACACCAGAACAATGAGTACACCCACTATGATTCAGAGAACTATTAGTTGTAACTTAACAATTAGGACAAAGCCAGCTAATGGAACATAGTATTGGTGTAACTGTAACTAAAAAATAATCTTTGTGAAGGATAAGATCTAGCTGACTTAAATCTTCTGAAATCCAGAAAGAAAGTGCAGAGCAGCAACTCGTACCCACACACACACAAAAACTCTGTGTTGGAGGAGTTAAGCCAGTGCTGAGACCAACTGTAAGCAAATGAACATCACTTGCAGGGAACAGAAGCTTCATAAACATCTAACAAACGAATTCATCTTAACCACAAGAATTGAAAGATCAGAATTCATAAGTTATGTGCATTTTTTTGTAGATGAGAAAAATTCAATTAAATTGTTGGAAATGTATGTTTTGTGTTGTTTGGTATTGTCTTTCTTTTGTCTCCTTCTGAAACAGGAGACAAACAAAGATAAAGAAGTGGGGAGCACCACCCTGGGTGAACCCTCTATATCAGAGAACACGTTAAACAATTGTGGAAACGTCTTTGCAGACAGTAGTTCTAGATCAAGGTGAAGTAGATTGGTGTCCCTCTTGAAAATGTAGGTCTTTGGCAGGAAGGGTAGGGTCCAGGAGGGAGGGCAAAGGAAGTGACATCAGCACTGGAGTGGTGGTTAGGCTTCCGTTCTGCAGAGGGAGGAAGAGAGAAGGCACTAAACCACAGTGCCAACCCCGCATTTGGCAGCTTATTACCATCATCTAAGCCCTTACACTGTCTCCCATGCACAGGTGTATGACAGTATATATCATTATACATGTATATCTATCTATCTATATATATATAGTGGCAGATTGCTGGTGTTCTTACCTGGCCGGGATGCCTGGAAGGATCGGAAAGGAACATAAATTGGTTCTGAGTCACGAGGGGGCAACCGCCCTGGACTAAGAGAAGACCACGGGAGAAGAGCAAAGAGGTTTTGACCTGTTTGAACCCGTGGCCACCGCCAGGGGGTGCCTCAAGCCTCGTGGGACCCGGAGAACTGTTACTTCCGCCACACCAGGCAAGATGTTGGAGGAACCTGCCAGGGATGCCCACAGTGCTTCCGGTGCAAAGTTCAGCATTTCCGCCACACCAGGAAGTGCTGCCGGAAGGACGTCATTAGCCACCTGGAGCACATCCGAGCGGTGATAAAAGGGGCCGCCTTCATAAAGTCAGTGAGCTTGAGTCGAGAGTGGGAGCAGGACGAAGCACCCAGGAGGAGATAGGCGGACAAGGACTGTGATATAGCAGAGTATTATTGTGGTGATTAATTGCTGTGTGCATTGTGTGGGGTTCGGGACTTTAATTCCTGTATTTAGTGGTGATAAATAAACGTGTGTGTGTTTTAAGAAGATGTGGTTTCCGACTGGTGGTGTCCGGGCAAGTCTCACAATATACTTGCATATATCTATCTCCCATTATCCTTATGTTAGAAATAAATTCCATTATTTTGTTTATTGCAACAAGTGTGTGTTTTGGTTATTTGTGAAAAGAATAGAGTCTATGTCCACATCCAGACCACAGCAGAGAAAATAAAAGTGTTAATATAAACTTTCGTCAGTTTATTAACGTTGTTCATAAATTTTACATATCTCTTCATATTTCGGGTTTCTCAACTGGAAAGTGAAACACAGATCACTCACTCAACCTGCATTGATTTGGTGTCTCTTGGAGTAGCATCTTGTTGACGGTTTTATTCAGTTATCAGCGTTGACAAAAGTAAAACTGATAAATAAGCAGGCAATGATACACATCCTTCCTACAATGGAACAAAGTGTGCAGAAAGTGCAGGGATCTACAGTACATACAGTTCATTGCCGACTCATGAAAATATGTTGCCTTACATCCAAGTGTAGTACTGAGAGTCCACATGGCAGTGCACATTTGGTTTGGAATCAACCAGTCATCCTCAAGACCCTGCAGTGTTACTGATGATTTCTAGATCCAATCAATGATGATCCTCTTGGATACAGTAGATACTCCGTCTGCTCTCTGTTGATTCCTTCCTCCTTTACAGTTCATGTTAGAAAACAAAAGGCATTGAGGCTGGACTTTTAAATGTAAGAATCGAGATCACAGGGTAAGGTCACTCCTGCTTTTTCTGCAATCCTTTAACTGCAGGCACACAGCCCGCTAGCCTGTTAGTAATTTATGAATGTGAGGTGACACTCTAAGACAGGGACACACAAAGACAAAAATATTACAGTGTAATATATAGCACAGCTAAAAAACAGTTCTGCATGTCTATTAAATCTGAGAGTTATGACTTTGGTTTAAAGTGCTCATATATGGTATAAAATGCAATGTAGTGTGAGAAAACGAAGTGATCTCTTATCAGTTTGGAAAGGGTACAAACAGTATTTACTCTGCAGTCATATAGCTGGGAAGTATGACCAAGTGGCTGAGGCTTTCACCCCCAAATCTCCAGCTTGCTGGTTAACTTTCTACAGTTGATTCAATATATGACCCTTTGTGTCCTTTGTAATGTCTTAAGATGGAAAACATACAGATTGTAAATAGATACTGGGAGATGAAACATAAGGTCACAAAATGGTCAAAGATCCAAACCATGAATCGTTCTTATCTATCGTCTCAGCCAAACTAAACAAAGACACAGTCAAAATAGTATTAAACAAATTCTGAAACCAAGAAGACTATAACTCGACAGACACTCCAAGATTTTTAGGTTTCTAACCAAACTTGGCTAATCAGGAAGTGCATCCTTCTGACTTCTGGTTGTTCTGCATATCGATGCAGCTAGCAGTCATACACAAAAGAAGCCCAAAATGGCGGCACCCTCAAGAAACACTAAATTGTTAAATATTAAATAATTTTGAACAATTTAATGCTCGTCTTTAGCCCAAAATAAACATTGAATATGAAATCTCCATAGTCAAAACCTCCAAAAGGATACAAAGAATAGGAAATAAACACTAAATATATCCATACAATATTAAAGAAAAACAGAATTATAAAAGTCCACAGAAGGAATTAAAAACACCAGAGGCCTCATGTATAACGCCGTGCATAGAACTCGCACTATAACATGGCGTAAGCACAAAAGCCGAAATGTGCCTACGCACAGAAAAATCCAGATTCAGGAATCTGTGCGTACTCCAATTTCCACGTTGTTCCGATACATAAATCCCGGTGAGCGTGAAAAGTAACGCTTGTGCACGCGCCTTCTGTCCCGCCCCAACTCCTCCCAGAATTACACCTCTTTGAATATGCAAATCAATATAAATTGCCCTTAAGCTCAGCCTTCTGTGAAAAGACAATGGGAAAAGCACGGGGGAAAATATAAGAATTTCAGCGAATACCAAGTGGAGGCCAAGGAAAAACATACTATTTGTTGATTTAAACCGTGGTATAATCAACAAAAGGAAGTTGATCGAGTGACATAGCGCATTGGAGAAACTTTAAAGCTCACATTCACAAAGTCGCACAGTGCCGGAAATAAAAAAGTTTTCACATATCAAAGTCGCCGTGAAAAGGTGAGTTATAGCCCACCGTCTGAGTGTCATATGAACGCTTATTAGGGTACAGAGAAAAAAAAGGCAAACAGTGGGAAAAAGCACTAAATGTCAACTTCAATCTCGACATTTCCACTTTAATCACATAGTTTATTTTGTCATTAAAGTAGAACATCATAAACATCATCTTAAAATCGTTTAATTAACCAGTTTCTCAAATCACATCGTAATTAAAGTAGCACGTTAAATGCTTTGTTTTGTATTTGATCTTCTATGTGCTCTATGTGTGTGAATCACTACTTGCTTCTTAAACTGGCTCTCTTCCTCCAACTGGACACAGAGTCCATTACATTTGTGATATTACAGCTCTCTGAATAACTAAAATACTGAGATGTATACGTGATAACATTTTCATGATGATAGGAGTTAAAGCACATTATTAAACATGGGTTTCACGGCGCAGTGATTGTGAACGACCTTCGATGAAATTATTTATTGCAGCAGTACTCATGGGCGGCTCTAGGCTTGTGGTGGCCCTGGGCAGAGGAAGAATCGGTGGCTCCTTCGCCCGCCAATGTCAATATGGTATCTTATGCACGGTGGATGGCCACGTCCGTTGCAGACACTGCATAGCCGCCTCGTGCTCATGACACAAGCGTTTATCTTTTGTCGAAATTTGTCACTGCGTTTTTAGCTGTGTTGTTATTTTCTCTTTCTGTTTTATATTCAATATATATTGGCGTAGCCGCCCCCGCAGTCCTTGCTTTTCTTTCTCCAAGTAACCGATCGCCACACAATCAGCTCTGTAATAGACGTTAAGCCATCTGTAAGCTTAGAGCGCCGATTCTTTAAAAAGTTTAAGGAACACTGAAAAATCTTTGTAGTACATGTTTAATTATTCTATCCTTAACGCCAGTCCCAGTGAAGAATATAGATTATTTAAATGAAGTTAAAGTTTTATCTGTATAATTTAACAAACATATTTTTCTGCATTTCATCTTAAAAATGATATCGTCATCATATGTAAATACGCGCTTTATAAAGTGGCTCAGGTTGTGTGATATTATAACTGTAGTGCAAGTTTACAGTGAGGTGATTGTACTTATAAGTACAAACAGTTCTACAAGGAGCAATTGATTGAGTGCATTTAAAGTTCTTGGGATGAAACTGTTTCTGAACCGCAAGGTCTGTACAGAAAAGGCTTTAAAACGTTCTGCAGTGGCTGAGACAGCGTGTCCTTGAAGCTGTATACCGATAATTCTCTTTCCGATCAGCTGCTGCTGTGATTCACACTCAGATACAGTGATATAAATACTCCGAGTGGTGCAGTGAGAGTAATATGGAAAAAGATGATCCGCTGTGGCAACTCTTAACGGGAGGAGCTGAAAGAAGAAGAAGAAAAATAAGAAGAAGAGGAAGGTGCAGTGAGAGTAACAACGCTAAAGCAGTTATGGTATTTGGAATACTATGGCTGTTCCCTGGACCATTATATTGTTACAAGTTAATTACAATCAGATGCGTTACAATAATAAACAATATGCGGTTAGTTTCAGTGTATTTATAAAGCCGCGTCAGGAAAATAATGAATAACCACACAGGAACAGTAGCACTGCTTTGACGCTGGGTGCTGCCAGTTTGCAAAACCGAGCGGAGAACTTGCATACGACAAGGCATGAGGTACCCTGGAAAAGTGCTGTATTTCATTGCAAATCAGTATTATCTAAAATGTTGTTATGAATATCGAAGTCATTATTGCGAACCGTCGATTTTCATGCGCCAATCATGACCCTTCTTTTTCAGAAGGAATTCCACAATTCATCACTGAATGAGCTGAGCAGTGTTGGCATCCCGTCCATGAATACATTCTAAAAATTGTCATCTGAGGGCCAAGGTCATAGAATGTATGCTTGCTGTGAAAAACAATGTCTGCCTAAAGCAACACAAAGGGAAGGCTCTGTTAGAATTGGGTTTAAATCTCCCTGTCACCATATGTTATCCATTCTGAGGAGGTAATCCTGAGGGGCTGACTATGGTGGCCATACTGGTCCAAACCCAAAAGAAATGCACCACTCACAGGAGGCAAACTGGAGGGAAAGCTGGACACTGGGTGGGGGACATCATACAGACATGAAGCTGGGCTGGGAAACGAAATCACCGTGCCAAGCAAAACAGAGTACAATAAGAAAAAGGCTTACAAAATAACGCAACACATCATTTTTCTCCATCTTCCTTTAATCGTATGACTAAATACAATATATATACTTTACAGCATTGGATACAACGCATCTGCATGTAGTGTCAGCTTTTGTTCCGCTTGTCAGCACAAACCCCATTGTCATCCTAAAGCCTTTGATCATTCCCTCAAAGCGAGCTTTCTGCATTCACAAGCACTTTTCTCAACTTAGAATTACATCGATTTTTCTTGTTGCCATTACTCACACACATTATAATATCATTTGGAGAAAAATCCCTGAATAATCCTAGGATATTTAGTGGTGGCCAATATACAAAAGATATGAAAAACATTAATGGTCATAATTTTAAACACATTTATCAGGATTAAAATCATCAGCAATATAAATTAAGTGAACCTCTGGAGAGCAGAGGCCTGCTTTTAAAATAATAAATGACACTACGTTAACCCTGCAAAAAAGGTATATATTTGGCTAGTGAACAGCACTTCAATGCATCTTTACAAAGTGTCTTTATAAGGCAATACTCTACAATTTCAAAATGCAGGAAAAAACAACAAAAACGCATATTATCAACGGTAAGAGGGTGGAATATGAAACTGATCGCTACTCTACCTGAACTCCTGGGCCCCTCATGATTACATGTTGGCAGTTGTCTGGTCTGCGGCACTCCAGGTATGAAACACAAAGCAATGTTTACCTGCATTGCCCTACGATAATTAAAAAAGAAATAGTGGGACAAAAACGTTGAGGCAAGAGAGCAGCTCTTTTTATCAGTGAATCAGAGGTAGAGAAAGTACACAAGCATGTTTATGATTTCTTCCATTATTACTCTCTATATAATTTAATGAAGATTTTGAAAGAGTATTAGATGAAAGAATTTGACCAACTCCATTTAAGCAGCCCTGAGCCGTACTGACAGAGACATCCAAACACGCAGATGCTGGGTGTGAGCACAGCGGTGGGGCCGAAGCTGCGCCAGGAGGGTCTCACGAGGCCTCAAGTTCATCTGTCATTCAGCACTGTGACCCCTGGAGCAGCCACTCGCATGTCCTTCACAAGCAGGGATTTTTACATGAATAAAAAGTAACAAAGCTACAAATTCCCAATCAATCTATAAAGCCCAACCTTTTATAAAATTAGAATTCCAGTGTGTTGGAGACAATGAGTATCACATTAAATTCTAGGAACCATAGATACTGGAGAATAAATGATGTCTATTGATATGAATCTATTTTCATTGTGCTTTGTAATTTCTTTTATTATAATGTTTAAATGCAACTGTATTACCTGGGCCTGATAATGAATGGATGGCTATTTATGGAGCTCTGCACCTCATTCTGACCATGTGAATGGTCGGTTGCTTTATACGAATGCATTCAGTTCAACAGAAACAAAGCATCACGCACAGTTAATTTACTCTCCCAAAATGTAGCAATTTTACATTAAAGAAAACAGTTATATTAGATTCTGTAATTGTGAAATGTTGTGTCCGTCTGTCACGCAATTACCAGCGAACCACTGGGGCTGGAACCTTGATCTTGGCCTTAATCGAAAATTTAGGACGGGATACATGCTGGCGAAGCAAAGAAATGTGACTAGCGGCTGCCTGCGCCAAGTTATCGGGTTTTGGGGGACAAACTTCTTAGCACAACTGATCGAGAAGGTGACATAGCAGAAAGAAGAAAGGAGAGCAGTGACATCTGCTGAGCGTGACACACAATTACGTGCCAGCACATGCGGCAAGACAACCTGCTGGTACTCACAAACTACTGGCACCAGAGCCCTTGATTTTGGAAGGTTGGCATGTTTCTAGTAATGTGTATTGATTATCGAAATAACACGCATCATCTGTAAAGCAGCACTTAGTACGAGTATCCCTTTTGTCTCCTTTAGGTGGTCGAGCACACCGATGGGCACCCCACCCACTTACTCACTCACACACACATGCTGGGCTGGCCCTCTGCCACAGGGTTGTGTCCTCTACATCAGGGGTCCCCAACTGCGGTCCTGGAGGACCACCGTGGCTGCAGGTTTTCATTCTAACCCTTTTCTTAATGAGTGACCTGTTTTTGCTGCTAATTATTTAATTGACCTGCTCTTGAAGACTCAGACCCCTTATCTGTTTCTTTTTCTTTAATTAGAAGCCAAACAATAATGAGATACAAAATGAGCCAAAATAACTGGCGTCCATCATACGATATCTGAAAATAAAGAAAGGTGAAGGTCTCAGGAATGTTGATCTGCTCAGGTCCACAAAACATTTGAACAGTGCTGCTCTTAGTAAAGAGAAAATCAAGAACTTCAGAATGTCTGCTAATACACAATGAGAGCAGCAACAAGCCATGGAATCAAAGAACTTGTTTAATTAATGATAGGAATCGACACCTCATTAAGCAACTGGTTAAAGTGAAGTTGGTTGGAGTTTGAGGCCCTGACTTAGCTGGTCTTCTGTTGACTCCCTCACTTCACATTTCATTTCTGTTTGGGTGCCATTTAAGGAAAGAAATGAAGCAATTCAAAGTAACGGTGAAGAAATTCAGGGGAACAAATCTTAAAAAACAAGTCAATTAAAATGAATTCTCAAGAAGTTGATTAGCAGCACAAGCTGGGCACTCATTAAAAAAAAAGAGTTAGAATGAAAACCTGCAGCCACGGTGGTCTTCCAGGACTATGATTGAGGACCCCTGCCTTAACTGTTTCTTTTTCCTTAATTAGAAGCCAAACAATAATGAGATATAAAATGAGCCAAAATAACTGGTGTCCATCATACAATATCTGAAAATAAAGAAAGGTGAAGGTCTCAGGAATGTTGATCTGCTCAGGTCCACAAAACATTTGAACAGTGCTGCTCTTAGTAAAGAGAAAATCAACAACTTCAGAATGTCTGCTAATACACAATGAGAGCAGCAACAAGCCATGGAATCAAAGAACTTGTTTAATTAATGATAGGAATCGACACCTCATTAAGCAACTGGTTAAAGTGAAGTTGGTTGGAGTTTGAGGCCCTGACTTAGCTGGTCTTCTGTTGACTCCCTCACTTCACATTTCATTTCTGTTTGGGTGCCATTTAAGGAAAGAAATGAAGCAATTCAAAGGAACGGTGAAGAAATTCAGGGGAACAAATCTTAAAGAACAAGTCAATTAAAATGAATACAATATTCAATTATTAGCAACAAAAACTGTGCATTAAATTGAGAAAAGGGTTAGAAGGAAAACCTGCAGCCACGGTGGTCCTCCAGGACCGGAGTTGGCGACCCGTGCTCTACATAACCCAAGCACTGAGCTATCTGCTGCATCATTGAGCTGATCAGGTGATACAGAACTGATTTTTGATTTTCCAAATATTTAGAAAATGTGAACCAAGACCTTGTGTTTACCTCATTTTGGTGCAAATACATTACAGACTTTATATATATATATATACCAGATATACTATTAACAAAACTCAGTATATAAAGCATGCATACCATTCAATATCCATTTTTTAATAAATGAAAACAGTATAACTGAGCTTAAGTGCTCGCCTGCTGTAACTGCCCTACCTGATGTCACATTTGTGGTCCTCACTTTAGTGTCTTTTGCATAATTGTCAACATCTCAGTATATCAGCCTGGCGGAATCGTGTAAACCAAGTGACCCTTCTTCATTATCAGATCAATAGAATTATGAAGCAACATTAAAAAAAATTTGGAACAGGTATTTTCACACTACTGGAAGAATACCGATGTTCTGGAAAATTACAGCCTAATATGGGATGATAGGGATAGGGAAGAATAAAGAACACAGCACGAGCCTGGACTGGAGTCCCATCAGGGTTTGCTCAGTGCTACCAGATAGACAGTAGCGCCCCACAACCACGAACTGTACAGGTGTTTGAAAGAATGGAAGGATGGATGACGTAAAGAATAGATGGGGTACGCGCCAAAGAGTGGGCAGTACGCATGTCACCTAGAGGTCGTCAGCTGGGGATGAACTCAACAAGAGTAATAACTCCCCCAGGCAGCTAGTGGTCCATAACACTACCATACTGTGATAGTTAAGGTTCTCCCAGAAGGTCCTGAACGCTCCACTCTCTGTGCGAGCAGAGATGACCCGCATGTGCGTCCCAAAGGCTGGCTGTTGTCAGAATTACTCATACGCGTAGCCTCATCAGGGATCTTGCCTCCTCGTTCAGGATAGCTTAGTGTTGGGAGAGGAGAACAGGCAAGGGCTGACCAGACAGGGAGAAAGAGGAGGCCAATACAGTGAAGAAGGAGAGGTGCAGGAGTTGTGTAGTCAGCCCAAGAATGTTTAGATCAGGCCCAGATGAGCACAGTATTTTTTGTGCTGCATATGGATTCTTATTCTCTCTTGTTTATTTACCATTTTGAAGCTTCACTGGCTCAGAGAACACTCCACAGCACCCCATTTTTATACCACACTTCACAATCAAACATCAGAATGAAATTAATGTTGCACTTTTATTGCTGCTACTTGAATTAACTTAAAGCAAGCATTAAATACCTCCTTCTCAAACCCACTTCTAGGTCATAGAGCCTGCCCTAGCCAGCCCATCATAAGCCCACTCCTGCACACACACGCTGGGTGAGTTTAGAGTCATCAGTTAATCTATAAAGGCAAAATGTCCAAATGCCATGCGGACAATGACCAGAATTCACAGCCAGGGCTGCACTGCAGGACCATGCCACGCTCCACTTGACCACTCCATCAAAATGCAATGTAATGACATGCCTCTTTATTCAAATGAAGGGGCAGACAAGTTCACTTTTAAATTAAATTCTTGTTCCATTTACTAGAAACCTTAGAGCAAATGTTAACATATGTCAAATGATGTCACAATGTATTATCTAAAACACACACAGGTGGGTAGTTTGGCATTGCAGTGCTTAGCCCCAGGGTTGCCACTCAGAGTTTTTCCTGAGACAGTATGCGATTTCTCGGGGGGCCTCTTGATTTCGTTCCACATCGAAAAGACAGGCAAGTTTGGTGGAGTGGAACCTCTAAATTGGCCCAGTATGGCTGAATGTGGGTGCCCTGAAATGGGTTTGTCCTCCGGCTCCCAACAACCCTAAAGCTGGATTCGATTACTCAGAAATAGGAAGGACTGAGCACATACATAAGTAAAAATAAACTGCACGGAAACTGCCACAAAACACATTTGCATTTCAAAGCTTGGCAGTGCACATCTTATCACTGGCAACTGGCGCAATGCATTCGAGTTGAAGCTTCAGGGCGGGCTGAAAAACCGCCCAATAAATGCCCTAATAATAAAAGAGTGAAAATGGATATTGTCGATAAGGCCTAATGCATTTTTTTTTTTTTAGAAATTCAGCTAAGTTGAGCAAAATATCAGAACTTTGGGATCAAAATGATAAACATTCACTAGAATATTCCAAACTTTAAAGATACTGTATACTTTAAAGAGATATACAATGCTGAAGAAAGGCCTCTCATTTAACAAGAGTGAAGAGCGATGGAGATACGCTTGGCTACACGTTTATGGTTTTCTCAAGTCTCCATGATGCAGCATGGACTGAAATGCACAATGAAACAATTCATTATGCACATATTTGATATGCAGAGAACAATACTCAAATAAACGCTACATTCTTTAGTGTTTCCAAGTACTTAGTGAGAACAGTGTGCGGACAATACAACAAAATGAACCGAACAGCGATTTTCCTGCGTCTAGTTTCACTTGTTCAAAGTCACTAGCAATTATGGAGTTTCACATGAGACACACACACTAATGTACAGGCACTAACACAAATAAGAATTTCTCCCAACATTAAAGCATTTCCTCTATCAGGGAACAACAGACACATGGAATAATTCACCATGCAATGTAGTTAATGGTTGTACTTTGGGGACCTTCCAACCTCAAAGGTTTTTTCAAAGAATTTGGCTAATAATCGACAAGTTCTGCTGACCTGAATGGTCTGTTCTTGTTAAAACTTTCTGTACATTCTTATGGAAGTCCATATTACCTGAAAATGATAGAAACGCTTCATAATGAAACACCATAGCAGCACAGTACGTCTATTGCAATTGCTATGACAGAAATATCTGTGCAGCACTTCAGAGATGTTGCCTTGTTTGCTTCTGAAGATCTTGTTAAGGTAAAGAGTTCTGTTACTCAGGAGTAAGGTGGCAAGTATCCCATAAGTGTTTCTTCTCCTAAATATACAGTAATTATTTTTATTTACATTAAAACTCCATTAAAAAAAGTCTTCAAAATGTTGGTTACTTATAATACATAAATATGAGAATATCTGTGCAATAAATATTGTATTTACACTTTTTTACATGGTTTTTATATCTTCAGTGGTAAAGGCTATTCGGCTGATAAGATCGGAGGTATCTTCTTGAAGACCGACAAAAGGCACATGACACATTTGCATGGCACAGATTGGCTCTGTCAAAGAAATATGAACTCTCTTAGTGTTTGGCTAAAACCCAAGTCGCAAATACAATCCAGTCGTGCAAAGATCACGGCCATATTCCATCGTCCTTTGCCCCGGTGGTTCTGTCTACTTTAAAAAGTTCTTCCATATGGAGGTTGACATGAAACAGTCACCAGGGTTTTCCACACAGGAGAGGAGTTAACAAACTCCCACCAATGACAAAGACATCTTTGAAGTTCAGGCCGTTCCCAGCAAGATATTCTAAGCAGCATCTGTTCTGCTGAAGTGAATTCCTGAATACCACTGAAATAAGAATACATTATCCATACGGCGAGGTATCTTTCTGTGTCAAAACGTCAGCTCTGCTGGTTGCAAAAGTATCAAGTTGTCTGCGGTTTAAAATACCATTCACATTGTGGGTTCACATGGTATAAATCCAGCAGGAATGTTTCTGGGTCCAGGCGTCTCTCACCTGTAAATGCAGACAAACTGGTCAGACACAAATCCAAATACAGTATGCTGAAAGCATTCAACGTTGTAAAGCAAAACTATAAGTGAAAAAAACAAAAAACAAGATTAGCTGCCTAAATGTTTAATCCAAATTAGCAAAACTCAGAATACTCACAACATTAGGAAAATCCTACTTAAAACCTTAATTGAATGAAAGGAATGTCTCCGTAGCCCTAAAGCAGCAGCAGCCTGTTAGCATCAACATTATCACTGGATTGGAGTAAGTGGTCACCTGCCATTAGAAGGCCTTTCTTACGTACATTACTGCATATAGCCAGCAAAAAAGAATACACAGCAAAACAGCCCAAAGAAGTACAAATATATCCATCCATTTTCTGAACTGAGTTTTTCCACATAGAGTAGCAGGTAGTTTAAAGCTACTTTGGTAGAAGTGGGCCCAAGATAAGAAACAGTCCTGAATGGTAAGTCCATCGAGAGACACGCTCACAAACATATCCGCACTCAGTTCAAGTTAGGATGTAAGAGGAAAGTGGTAAACCCAATTATTTATGGAGCGTGACATGGGCACAGAGAAGGCGTACACACATTAGCCAGACCAGGGACCTTCAGACCACTTGAGCCACCATGAATGAAAACTCAATCAATTATACACTCAGCGCCTGTTTTTTTTTGGTTTTGTTTGTATGTTTCCAACCCTACCAGCAGGTCCTCCAACTTACAGGGAAAACTCAGAGGTTGGTGGCAGGATTGGCACTCCAGCCACTGTGAAAAACCTCACACCATTCAGTATGGTGCTGAGATGTCACCCGTTGCACGGCTGCACTAGGATCCAAAACCAGGTGGTTGGTCATGTGGTGGGTGTTGCAACACACTGTAATCAGCGTATGCTCCCAACCACCCATATGTGTTTTGTTTCTGTCATAAGGGCTGGCACTGCCAGAACTGGGAGGGGAATCACTCGACTGTGAGTCATTTTCTCACACTCACATACCCGCATTCACTCATTCCTGGAATTACCTGGGAACGGAGTATGGATATTGTTGTGACTCAAGAGGAGGTTTGAGCAGCCAGGAAAAGCCCACAAAAGCAAAAGAGAATATGCAAATTGTACAACTACAGGGAAACCAAGTCCAAGAGGGGCTGCAGAAGAACTAACCACTGCTTTATATGTCTTTAGGAATTAGTTATTCACCGATAAAACCATACATAATTCTAAAAGCTATTTAAACATGTATTTATCCATTAATAACGTACATTCAGTTTTTGCAGGTTCTAAAAATTACATCTATCAATACCACTTTTGTTCTAACAAACTACTGACAGTAGCTAGAATAACTGCTTGGCTGTTTCTGAGAACTGCTTTGCCTTTTTTTTGCATTTCCAAACCTTCCCACTGTCAATGTTCAGCTTTATCGATTGGGTCAAACAAGTCTGACAATGTGATTCCATAGTGATTGTATCATCTTAAGACAAAAGCCTATTGTATTATCATTAGAGCAAGGACAACACATCTGAAATAAATAAAGTATTTGCAACAAATAAAACTGAATATGCATTTACCTATGTTTCCCCCAACTTCAAAAAGATATTGTTTCTGCTTTGAACCACTGGCTGCACTGCTGTAAAACAAAGAATATTTTGTTATAACAAAACTACACTTTATTGATAGATTTTCAACTTGTGGAAATATGACAAATCAAACACAGGCTTATTTTATACAATATATATATATGTCTTCATGCAGTAATTTTCCATGTATGTTAGTCTAAAAAGAACGGTTATACTGTATAAGCCCTTTCAGTTAGCTAATATCGGCATATCTTGGTTAGATATTAAAATACACATGCGACTCATGGAGATGAGCAATCAAACAAAGATCAAGCAAAATAATATGCTGTACTTGCACTAGCTTTTCCATCTTAGAAATTAAACTATCCATAATGGAGTACAACTGTATTTTTTCTCTAATTCCTAAGAAATTAACGTGAACTACAGGCACAAGGCTGGGAAGGTGATTTAGTCTTCTACAAAAGGAGACCAACCTGTTTTCACAGTCAAAACGAGCCACGACATCTTTGGCCTTTGTCTCACTGTCTAGCTGGATTGCCATGGAAACTTTAGCATGTAGAGGAGCATGGACTCGTATGACACCTTCTGGTATTTCACGCTGCTGTTAAAACACAAAAAAAAACCTGCATAAGTTAAATTACAAAATGACATGGATACTAATATAGCAATAAACGTCAAAAATACAGTGAGATGGCCTGATTTAACATTTATGCAAGACTGGCATTGATAATTTATGACATGCTGATTTGTTTTTCTCTCTTTCACTCTTCTCTTCCTCTCTCTCTGTGTCAAGTATGTCTTGTTCTTTGATTTTTAGTGGAACAAGCAAAACCCTTTGAGTGGATTCTGGGGAAAATGTGAGAGGCTGGCTATTGGGAAGCTGTCTGCAAGTGCTGAACTGGGGACTTAGGATGCCCCAGATATGTTGTCTGCCTCTCAGATCTACAACAGCATTCACTAAGATCGTTGAGCAGCTCTGTGAAGTGTTGTAGAGGTGGGTATTGGAAGTCTTTCCACAAAAAATATGGACCATTGGCTGCAAGGTAATTTTTCAGGCTTTCAGAGTTCCACTGCATGGCAGCTCTGATCCCCTTCTTCAGTCTAGATTTGGCTGCCTTGTAGAGGACTTTATCCCCTGCATTGTAGACTTCCTCTTCTTTTGATGAAGGTATCCTAGCATTGCTATAAATTATGGAATGTCATTATTAAATCTAAAGCATGTGTTTGTGGATCTACAGCTCTCTTCCCTAAACTGTACACATGACATCACAGAGATCATTTATTTACCAGGGCTGTTGGTTGGGTTTTTAAAAATATTCCAGTCTCTGGTCTATTTGGACATTTGTAACGTGGTATCTGCTGATGGCCAACCACAAACCCTGACCCTCAGTAGCGGCCTTAAGCTAATTGGTGAAATCCTGCACTTGTGCACTCTGGGACTGCCTTTAAGAACTGCAATCGACGTGCCTCCTGGTGATGTCAGCTGAGCTCACTCTCTCCCTCTCTTCGCTCTCATTCAGTCCCCACCTTTTTCTGAGCACCACCACCACAATTGTGAAATAGGATGACCACGTGGTAGAGCGGTACTGGTGTACAGCACATGAGGTAGCACATATATCACATATATAGAAAATATTGGGTCAAATTTGACAAATTATGACCTGGGAGTCCAGTTATGCCTCTTCTACCATGATAATCAGATCTGATTTTGCTACTCTCTAACTTATATCACCTATATTATGTTTGTTTTGTATCAACTTTCTTGAAAAGTAATAACAAGGTATTATTTTTTCTGGGATATTTAAAATGCATGAGTATAATCTCTGTTTTGTACACTAAATGTGTATCACTTCAGTTCCACCCTTGATATATCAAAACTATGACGCGATCTCACACTATAGTCAAGGTCTGCAAAGAGAAAGAGCAAAAAAGTTGCCTACAATTCTTAGGTGGTTCCCTCTGTGACCATATCACACTGAGCTGTACTCCTTTCTGAGACCCACTAGCATGAGCCAATTTCTGTAATCAAAATGTGCGAACGTTGGCAAATCAGATATGATGTGTCAAATTACCACACTGATTAGGCAACATAATCAGATTGAGATTTAAAAATGATTAACTGGTGACAACTAATCCTATTCATTAGAAGAGAAATTTCATTTCTAGATTGGAAAATCAGGTTTGTACAGGATTTGAAGAGGTATGTAAATGTAAAGATACTACCAGATGCATTCCTAACTTGTTAAATTGGAAACAAAATTCTGGAAAATAAACTGTAAAATACACATCATACCTCTGTTCTCTCTATTTTGTCTCTTTCGGCATTCCACTTTTGAAAAAATTTTCTTCTACTTTTGTCAGACGTTTGTTGTTTTTTGTTCGTTGAAGCCTCATTCATTTTTCTCACCTGGTCGATCATAAATAATGGGACCTGGATAAGGAAAAATTTAGTTTTCTTTTAAATATGACAGTTTGACAATGCCATGTATTTATGGATATTTCAACCAATTATAAAGCTTAATTGCCCGTAAGGAACATCATCCAAAAGGTAATAAAGAAGAGTCAATCGACATGCTGTTACATCGTGTATTATCTGGTTACGTACAAGGGAATGTGGTATTATTTGTGATGAATGAAGGGTTAAAGTATGCTAACTAAAACTTGGCATAATTAAATAAGCACATGTGCACACTATATGAATAAATATTTTTAAAAATTCCAAACTTTCTAGAGGGCAGCCCAGTGGTGCAGTGGGTATTGCTGTCACCTCATAGATCAAGCGTTCTGGGTTTGACTCCCGTGCCTTGTTGCTGTTCATGTTGAGTCTAAATGATCCACCATGTCTGGTGTGATTTTCTTTGGGGACTTCAGGTTTTTATTCCACATCACCAAAGAAATGTAGGCTACGCTGACTGGCAACTTCAGACTGGCCCTGAGTGAGTGTCAGTGTGGGTGTCTGTATAATCGGTCCTGACGTCCAGTACTGCTGGGACAGATTCCACCTCCCCACATCCCACAAACGGATGAAGACGGATTTGAGAATGTCATGTTGTTATGTAACATTTCTAAAACTTGAGACAGGTTAATGGTCCAAGTGTTTCCATAGCATGAAATGTTGTATCTAAAAAAACGAGGGATTCAAAATAAATGTAGAGGGAATGAAACTATATTACAAAAACAGTCAACTGAAATACTGTACATTAAAAAAAAAACACAGTCTAGAAATGGAGAAGGCATGCAAATACGGAAGTCAAGAAAAGAGTAGAATTGAACTATTAGTTTAGATCACCATTTCTTACACCACTTCTTGTTTTTGACAATCTCAGTACTGATTCTTGTTAATTAAATTATTGCAGCATATCTGAAAGGAAATAAAGGGCATCAATGCATAGAAAGTGACATTTTGTGAAACCTAACAGGATCGGACAGAGTGCTTAGTGATATATGTAATAACAGGTTGGAAAACAGTTACGCTACTTTAATGCTTATTTACAGTTTACATTTTGCGTGTTTTTGATTAAGTCATTGTTTTGTGCTAATAACTCCCAAACAAAAGAGCTTGAACAGAGCCAGTTTTGCTGCTAAATGATTACTGCGCAATAAATTAAAATTAAACACAAAGAAGATCTTGTCTTTCTCATCTAATATATACTAAAAATACAGATGTTTGGAGTTTTTTCATCAAAAATGTTATGGAAAGGCTCTCTAAAAATGTACCAAACCCTTACCAACAGCAATATGCCTTTATAATGCCTCACTGGGACTGTGACTGCTTGTTTTATATTTAGCCAAGTCAGACATTTTTCTTTCCTGTTAGTACATCTGCTGGGAGTTGTTGATGTTTGTTATATTATTTATTTATTTTTTTGACCTTCTATAAAAAGTGAAATCCCCGCCACCTGGTTACAAATACAGTACCATCTACCTATCTATCTAATGCAAATGCCAGGCAGGAATACCTAGCATCTCACAACAGGAGAAAAGGGTGACCCTTCCCGAGAAGGAAAGCAAGAAAGGAAGGGCAGCAATGGAGTGGTGTCCCGTCTGGGATGGATATGGGACCCTTACCCGGACAGGAGGAGAAGACAAAAGAGCAATGCGGGAAGGCTCCTCATCAGGAATATGTTTATCCTCAATCTGCTAGACGGCAGCATCCCAGGACCTCGGTAGCTATGTGGACACCTGCAGGGCATGATGGGACTGGCAGTACCGGGAATCACCTCTGCTGGGTCTCATGGGTGCCGCCAGAGAGTGCTGCAGGGATTCATGATCCCATTTTCTTGAGTCTTCCATCTATCAGCTAGAATCGATTCCTTTCTGAACCAAACTGGTTCATCTTTCAGCATACACACCAGTAATGTCTCCTTAGAAATGTCCTGGTGGACTTTGAGATGACAGCAGCAGAAGGTCCATATTAAAATGTGCGGCTTAAATATATGGTTCAGGACATTTTGACAACAGAAGGCTTGTGACTTTATGCAGACAGGACATTATGACACTGGGTGAGCTATGATTCAACCGGATTTTACAATGCATGTGTCAGTTTTACAACAAGAGATAAAATAAAACCCGTGAAAAATTAACTTCATGGTAACAGACACTTAGAAAGGGAAAATCAAAGCACAACAAATCCTGAAAGTTGACCAGTATGTCATTTGGTAGGCTTAGCAAAAGTTCAGCTGTTTTATTTCTAAAAGAATTGAACATTATTAACGCAATATTCAAATAAAGGTGCTTAAATATTTACCATGGAGACTTATTTGTTCACTTATAGGGTCAGTGTGACAAGATTGCAGTATTTTCAGGTTTTATTAACAGATATTCTTGTAAATTTCAAATTAACAACTAGAAAAATGACATTATTTGGAATTCACAGTGCTGTACCACCATATTAAAATCAAAAAGCTGATATCTGATGTTAAATATTTTAAAATACTAGTTTCACCATGTAGTAAATATGTGTTTTAAATAACAGTTATGTTAATGAATCGTTTTTATACTGACAATGTCACATTTACATGACGGATGTTATCACTCACTAATCTGTTACTGCATAATTATTTATAATCAATTAGATCCTATATCATTCTCTTTGCTTGATCATTTTTGCAATTCCTCTATTTTAATATTGTATTTTCGTGAATTTCTAAGCCCTGTTTTTGTCAATATCTGCATTTTGTTGTTTCTTGTGGACCTAGCTAATTTAATTCCTTGAACACTTGTTTTTGCTACAACCTAAAAATGTAAAAACAGTGAAAAATGTTTTGACTTTTGTCAAGTCAAATCCCATTTACTCAGCATTTATTAATTTTACATAGTAATGATAGATTTGTTAACCTCAGCCTGTATCATTTACCAAAGGAAGGAAAACATCAACCCATGAGCTGCCAAAGAATGGGCATATATTTTCACTGAGGCTCATCAACCAAATGAAGTGGCCCAGCACCACCCTGTAATAAAAGTGGCTCTCTGCGCAGCATGATGAATTTTTGGCGAAGTTTTGTTAATTTATACCCGAGCCCAATTTGTCATCTACAACTAGCGCACTCTAAAATATGACAAAACTGATAAGCGACTTTTACAAGAAATAGCCAGAATTTTTAAATTCTGTTCTGGCAATGGGATCATATTCACCAATGGTAAAATATATTATGCAATGCAATAACCATAATAAATTCTGAATATAGAAAGCAGGCTGGTGCATCCTACAAGTATAGTCAGAAAATGGTGTATCAAAAGTGAGGTTCATGGAAGACTTACTTTAAGAAGAAAAAAAAATTACAAATGAGACTTGTCCAGAAAAACTGCAACGACTAGCATGCTAAAGTTCTTGATCACGTAACCATTTTTTGCAGCTAAGTACAGGACAATTTATTTTACAACTTTGTAACCTGTAGCTTGTTAAAGTGGATTTTAGCTTGAGACAGAACAATGCACCATTTTTATGTTTAATTGCTCTCTGATGGCATCTACGGTAAACTATTTGCATTACAGTCACAATTTACTGGCACTGTCATCGCCACTACTATATTCAGTAGCTAAGGGTACAGTTTTAGGCTAATTTCATGGAAATGTTTACACATTGTAGACCTGGTGAGTGTTGTGCTTCATTATTCAATGAAAAGACAGTTGTCTTATTGTTCTTTGTCTAAGTTGCAGAAAGGCTAATGCATGATTATTCATTGTGTATATAAACCATAACTGTGGTTTAAGGAATGTGGGCTACTTCACTTTAAATGTGACTAAACAAGTTTATTTCAAAACAGTGACTTTTGAATTTGAACAAGAAAAAAATAAATAGGAAGGAAAATAGAAAAAAACCCTGTAAGATATTTTTATAGGCAGTTATCTCTCTAATTTAATTATTTTGGAGACTAGATTTGACATCAGGTCATTTGTAATTTGTATATGTACAGGCACAAAGTTGATTTGGGAAAATGGGACCCTCTCATTATATACTAAAATGAAATAATAAATGGGGTCTTAGTACTCACAGTCCATAGAATATCTTGATATTTTACTAGAAGTCTCACAAGATGTGTCCCGCCAGCAGAACCCTGGATTTCTTGTGGATTAGTAGATTTGCCTTTGTACATGAAAAGGTTGGGAGCAACAATCATAGACACATTCCATAGACTCATCCTGTTCTTGTCTTCATTTGCAACCACTTTGCTGAGGAAATTCTAGCAATGCCTGGAAAAGACAGTAAAAAAACAAAACTCCCAAATAAAAATAAAATTCATTGTGAGAATTTTCATGATGGAATTTGAATAGCCATACAATATTTGTAATGCTTAACATGAAATTCAGTTTTAACCTTCTTTACGCCACTGTTGGAGGGCTCAATTTGCTCTAGATATGCTCCGTCTCTAGGCTTGTCAGAGGACCATGACTTTGTGAAGTGTGGGGTTGGGGGAGCTAGGGGGTGGAGAGAAAGAGAGCAATGCTATTTCTGTCTTCTTCCTTATACCCCAATAACTGTTAGTGTCAACATAATAATACGCTTCATAGCTGTATCACTTGGAAATAATAAGAAATCTCTGTCAAAGGTATTGTATGTTCAATGTACTACCTTAACCTAAGACTACAAAATGTCAATAAAAGTTCAGAAGAAATATTTCCATGATGAAATAGTGAACTTTGTGAGCTGGAATGTCAGCTGGAAAGTCGGGGTCTAATTTTATGATCGATTTTTCAGACCTGACTTACACATAAGTATACACTCACCTAAAGGATTATTAGGAACACCTGTTCAATTTCTCATTAATGCAATTATCTAATCAACCAATCACATGGCAGTTGCTTCAATGCATTTAGGGGTGTGGTCCTGGTCAAGACAATCTCCTGAACTCCAAACTGAATGTCAGAATGGGAAAGAAAGGTGATTTAAGCAATTTTGAGCATGGCATGGTTGTTGGTGTCAGACGGGCCAGTCTGAGTATTTCACAATCTGCTCAGTTACTGGGATTTTCATGCACAACCATTTCTAGGGTTTACAAAGAATGGTGTGAAAAGGGAAAAACATCCAGTATGAGGCAGTCCTGTGGGCGAAAATGCCTTGTTGATGCTAGAGGTCAGAGGAGAATGGGCCGACTGATTCAAGCTGATAGAAGAGCAACTTTGACTGAAATAACCACTCGTTACAACCGAGGTATGCAGCAAAGCATTTGTGAAGCCACAACACGCACAACCTTGAGGCGGATGGGCTACAACAGCAGAAGACCCCACCGGGTACCACTCATCTCCACTACAAATAGGAAAAAGAGGCTACAATTTGCACGAGCTCACCAAAATTGGACAGTTGAAGACTGGAAAAATGTTGCCTGGTCTGGTGAGTCTCGATTTCTGTTGAGACATTCAAATGGTAGAGTCAGAATATGGCGTAAACAGAATGAGAACATGGATCCATCATGTCTTGTTACCACTGTGCAGGCTGGTGGTGGTGGTGGTGTAATGGTGTGGGGGATGTTTTCTTGGCACACTTTAGGCCCCTTAGTGCCAATTGGGCATCGTTTAAATGCCACGGGCTACCTGAGCATTGTTTCTGACCATGTCCATCCCTTCATGACCACCATGTACCCATCCTCTGATGGCTACTTCCAGCAGGATAATGCACCATGTCACAAAGCTCGAATCATTTCAAATTGGTTTCTTGAACATGACAATGAGTTCACTGTACTAAAATGGCCCCCACGGTCACCAGATCTCAACCCAGTAGAGCATCTTTGGGATGTGGTGGAACGGGAGCTTCGTGCCCTGGATGTGCATCCCACAAATCTCCATCAACTGCAAGATGCTATCCTATCAATATGGGCCAACATTTCTAAAGAATGCTTTCAGCACCATGTTGAATCAATGCCACGTAGAATTAAGGCGGTTCAGAAGGTGAAAGGGGGTCAACCACCGTATTAGTATGGTGTTCCTAATAATCCTTTAGGTGAGTGTATATGGTAATACTAAAATTATGTTGATTAATATTTATGCACCTAAGGTGGATGATAAGAGCTTTCTTCCAAAATGTATTTGCATCTATCCCTAATGTACACACTCACAATATTATAATGGTTGGAGACTTTAATTGTGTTTTAAATCCAGACCTGGATAGATCCACAGATACAATGAAGATAACATCTAAAACTGCAAAGATAATTACACAGTTTGTAACGGATCATAATTTATCTGACCCATGGAATTTCTTAAATCCTAACCTAAGAGCATACTCCGTCTTCTCACTCATATATCATTGTTACTCAAGAATTGATTATTTCCTCATAGACGATCATTTTCTGCAGTATCAAATCTTGTGAGTATGACACTATCGTTATCTCTGACCATGCCCCCCTGATCATGGAGCTTAAATTAGTGCGTCCTACACACTCATCTCGTAGATGCCGTTTTCATCTTATTGGAGTTATTTTAAGGAAATTTAACATTTCTTTTCCCTGCTATGCTAATGATACACAGGTTTATATTCCTGTCTGCAACTCTGCAATAAATCAACTGCACAACTGTCTTCTTGAAATAAGATCCTGGATGGCTAATAATTTTCTTGATCTGAATTAAAATAAAACTGAGGTGCTTATATTGGGTCCATCAGCTAAAGCCCAAATTGGTCTTGGACTTCTCGGCTCTTTCTCTGTCTTTTGCAAACCTCAATTCCTCAATCTAGGTGTTATCTTTGACAGTAACCTCTCTTTTGAGAAACAAGTAAATTCTGTAGTCAAGAGCTGCTTTATCCAGCTTCGTCTTTTAGGTAAGATCAAGCCTTTTTTATCTTCTAGGGATCTTGAGAAAGCTACTCATGCTTTTATTTTTTCTCGCCTTGATTACCGCAACTTGCTGTATTCTGGGATTAGCAAATCCCTGATACACAGGTTACAGCTGGTCCAAAATGCTGCCGATCGCTTTCCGGTTGGGGCAAGAAAGTATGACTCTGTTTCTCCAATTTTAGCTACTTTACACTGGCTGCCTGTCAGTTTTCGAATTGATTTTAAAATCTTGCTGCTAGTTTTTAAATCTTTACATGGGCTTGCACCTGCCTATTTATCCGAATTATGTGTTTTACAACATCCATCCAGAATGCTTAGATCTTCTGGTCAGTTGTCTTTTGTTGTTCCTTGTACCAAATGTAAAACTAAGGGGGACAGGGCTTTTGCAGCTGCTGCTCCTCGCCTGTGGAACTTTTTACCTCATTACATAAAGGAGTCGTCTACAACTGAACTGTTCAAAACAAGATTAAAAACTCATTTCTATTCACTTGCATTCCGTGACCTTCAGTAATACTGATGGTTTCCTCATTGTGATTATATAACATTACTTCTATTTATTATTTATTTCATTTATGTTCATATATTTTATTTCTATTTATGTTATTTTGTGTTATTTGTATGTTTTCTTTTATTCTATTATTGTACAGTACTTTGGCCACAGCATTCCTATGTTGTTTTAAATGTGCTATATAAATAAATTGACATTGACATTGTCTTAACCCCATCATTAGCTGATGAGAACTCTACAGAATTCATATACAAGCAAACTGATTATTTCCTTGAGGTCTCAACAGGCATACTCTGGGAAACTCTGAAGGCATTTTTAAGAGGAGATTATTTCATATCTTTCACACAAAAATAAACTGGAAATAAAGAAAGCATCCAAGTTAATCTGCGAAATTACCAGAATAGATCTAGAATATGCCAAGTCTCCAAAAGAGGTACTCTATAGGAAAAGACAGGTTTTGCAATCACAATTTAACCTCTTGACTACTAAAGAAACGGAATAGCTTATCTTTAAATTGCGACATCATTATTATGAACATAGAGAAAAGGCCAATAAGATCTTAGCCCAATACATCCACAAGCAGAAAGTCCATAATGCATTAACAACAACAACACAGATGGAAATAAAATTATTGACCATAAAAATATTAGTTACACATTTAAAGAGTACTATAAGTCTTTATATTCCACTCAGTTTAAAGAAGACAAGACACCATCTATTGAGTTTCTTCATTCACTAGAGATACCACAACTAGATACTCTTAGCATTGTGGAACTGGGTAAACCTCTCACACTTTCAGAATTACTAGATGCTATAAACTCACTTCAAAGTGGGAAAGCAGCTGGACCTAATGGCTACCCAGTGGAATTTTAAAATCAATAAAAATATAAAAAAATGATTTCATGAACACAGAAAAGGCATAGTCAGTATTACCAGAAAATGTAGAAAATATATAAACGAAGAAAATATAACAATTGCTCCCAAGGTAAATTTAAAGAGCAAATTTGTAGGTGATGTCGCACAGAACGTTTGCCTGTTTTAAGATGGACATGTTTGCAAATTTGACAATACGTTTCAATGGAGGATTTGAAATTTCAAAACTATGCACAGAACGATCTGTTCCAGATATCTCAATGAAAATGGAACTTTCCTAACAAATTTATTTGAAATACGGTATAAGAGTGCCACATTTCAACAAAAATTGTCTATGGTGGGCCGAGTTGTTTCATGAGGTCAAACAGATATACAGACAGACAGACATGGGCTAACACAATGGATGCTGTATACATTACACACTAACACACCTAAAAGCAGGTCCTGAGTTAAACATATCCTGGATTTTCAATACTGGTAATTTTCCAAATACTTAAAGAGTTGCCAGTTTAGAATTTTTAAACTAAAAAGTAATATAACGATTTAATCTATTAAATAAGTGCAATTCATTATTCATGACAATACCACGCGACAGTGCAAAATGTGATGCAGTATCATACGGAAAGTAGCAGGGTCTCTTCTGGAAAAGTACTCAAATTGCAAGTATACTCTGACTCTCGATACGCAGGATGTACTTGTCATAACTCACCCTGATGTCATGTCAGCCGGTTATCATTAGCAAAACATGTTTTTGTACATTCATTTTCGGACTATGGAATGTTTTCAAAGACTTACATGTACAGAATTTGACCTTAAAGAGGGATTATAAAAGAGTTCCTCTTAGAAGCATCTCATATATATATATATATATATACTGGAGAATGTAACTTGACAAATCTGCTCGAACGGGACATGCAGACCTCAAAAGCAGGGCCCCCTTAGGTGCGGGGTCTGGGTCAATCGCCCCACTTGCTACCCCCAAAAGCCACTCTTGTGTTTAATGCTCTGGGCAGAAGTCACAGATTTAAATTAAATATTTTGTTTTTCAAACAGAAGGTAAAATAAGTGCTAGACTTTAGTTGTTCAATGTGTATAGTTGTTCTTTATTTCATTCCTACCTTGAGTGTATTCCTGTGTGCTTCAGGCAGCAACATAATAAGGAGATGTAAAGCATGCAGCTGTAGCCTGGGTGAACTGATATCTGTAATATTACAGAAAAAAAAAGTTAGAAATATTGAGTAAACATATTAAGGTAATCTAGCTACTTGCCTCACCCGTTTTATTGAGTGCAATGCAAGTTCATCAAATTACTCAAGTGAACAAAGCTTACAATAATTATACTCAAATAAGCTGACAAATACTAAAATCACAAACAACTGTTAGGAAAGGTTATATGTGGAATGACACAGTGTGGAGGACTGCCGGCTTCTCATGCCGGTCCTCACCCCCAGGCCGCCAGGAGGAGCCCTCCCGACAGCAGGATTGTGCCCCGAGGTCCAGCAGGGCCTCATGGACTTTGTAGTATTTATACACAGCCCTGCTGGATACCTTGGGGGCCACCAGGAATCGCTGTGGGGGGGCTTATGGGCTCTTTTGTGCCTTATGACCCGGGAGTACGTCACGGTCACGTGACGGGAAGGAACGATGTGCATCCGGGTTAAAGTAAAAGACTGATTGCCCTGACCCGGAAGGAATAAGGAACTGTGGACTGCTGGGACAGGAACACCTCCGGGTCAGGGGCTATAAGAGGACTGTGGCTCAGTCCAGACACTGAGCTGTGCTGGGTGGGAGAGGAGCAAAGTGTCTGGGCGAGGAGGAGAGGTTATTGTGTTGGAATTAGTGATTGTTTGTATGAGTAGTGTGGAAGGTGCTTGGTGCACTGTCGGAAAAAATAAAAAGTCTTGGACTTTTACCTGGTGTCTGGAGTCATACCTAAGGGTTCAAGGGAGCACTAGCGCCCCCTACTGCCACAACAGTGTTTCAAGGAATACAACCAAAATGTTGGGAACTTTTTTGGGGAATTTTCATTACTTTTTCTTTCACACCCAATGTTTTATAGTCTTTTTTTACATATGCGAAGTATTCTACAGAATTCTACATTATTTTATAAAATAATTAAAAGTACCACTGTAATTTAAAAAAAGAAGATTTACTCATTTAAATTTAAGTATACTGTGGTGGGCTGATTTGTTTCCTGCCTTGCGCCCTGTGTTGGCTGGGATTGGCTCCAGCAGACCCCCGTGACCCTGTAGTAATTTTAAAATGAAAATTGCAAATGGTTAGTAATGCTTAGTAAATATACTACTACTAACCATTTGCAATTTTCATTTAAAAAAAAGTGATACTTTCTATAAATTATACATTGTTGAATTGAAGGATGCCAGTAAATAATTTGATAGTAAATAAAAAAATGCCATTCATGAGACTGACTAAAAGAATTTTCTTACATTTTTCCTGAAATCTTAAACATGCCAAAACTTTCAAATATGATATAACTTGACGGATGCTACAAATAGTTAAAAATAAATTAAACTCATTTAATAATATATGCTTGCATTCAGCTTTCATCGTAATTAAACACCAAACAACTGGGGCGCTGCATTTTCAAAATGAAAAAAAACAAACACCTAAAAGGTTTAAGGTTGCAGGACAAAGCTAATGGAGTGTCTGTTGTTTTTGCGAAAGTCTTTTCTTCAAACGTGCAACCTGAAATTTAAATCTACAAATAAATCTCAGGGTGCCTTTTGTAGCTCACCAAAAAGACTTTTCAGTAAATTTACATTATAAATTTACAATTTACAATGCATATTAAATTAAATTACCTTTATCTAGTAATAAAATAAAGGCAGCTTAATTTCATGAATATGCCAACAAGACGGGGCAACTATTATTTGGTGGACATGTAAAATAGCTTATTTCGTATTTACAGGGGCAGCCATTTCTCTGTTTTACACTTCTAAGGCTACAGTATGGGCTTTCACAGTACTAGTCCAACTGTGTTGTTGCTTCATTTTTTAACAAAATTATATGATCTCAGATAAACTGACTTCCAAAAGACATGGAAGACAGGAGATTACATTCTGGATGTACTAAAGGGCTTTGCCCCCTGCTCACTTCGCTCGCCAACTCACGGGCTGGCGCTACGCACTTGCAACTTTGTGTTTCTAGTGCTCACGTATGTGAATGCGGATGTACAATTTAAACAGATTGTTATTTTCATGCGAATTGTTACATATGCATAAAAGAACTAACTATCTTACCAGCGAGTAATGAACCATATTAAAAAATAGTAAAACGTAATTATTTGAAAGTAAATTATGTTTCATGTTTCATTAGAGTTATTCGTTGCATTATACAATTTTGTTCTGTTTGGCTTTGAAATTAACATGCAAATACTTTTTAAACTTACCCTTTTACTGTAAAACTTCAGTAATAACTATTTTTGAATTCAATTTTCATCAATATCTCATTGAATTTTGATTCTGTGTTTGAACTTACATCATGACAACGCAATGTATAGCTGCCCATGAGTGAATTTGTTTCTTTCTCTCTAATAAATAAAAACTGACTTTTTCGAATGTTTGTCTCTGTGATTTGTTAATTGTCTTTGCAAAAGATATTCTAACAAGAAACTGTTAACGTTTTAATACGAATGGCATATCAAGATCTCCTTTGGTATCTAATGTTATCCGTGGAAGATATACTACATTATTTTCTTGGATACATCCTTCTTTCAACAGTAATTCAGGCAGTGGTGTTAACGGTTGTAGATATTCTACAGGATATTGCAAGTTGATTTTTCATCTTCCGCATGATCACCAACAACTGTTTCAGCATAGTCCATTGATACACATTTAACCAATTTGCCGTGTAACATGTATACATGTGAGACAACCAGGCACTGCTCATCACTTGTCCAATACAGTCCCCACAGTGAAGTATGGCAGTGGCAGCATCATGCTGTGGGGGTGTTTTTCAGCTGCAGGGACAGGACGACTGGTTGCAATCGAGGAAAAGATGAATGCGGCCAAGTACAGGGATATCCTGGACAAAAACCTTCTCCAGAGTGCTAAGGACCTCAGACTGGGCCAAAGGTTTACCTTCCAACAAGACAATGACCCTAAGCACACAGCTAAAATAATGAAGGAGTGGCTTCACAACAACTCTGTGACTGTTCTTGAATGGCCCAGCCAGAGCCCTGACTTAAACCCAATTGAGCATCTCTGGAGAGACCTAAAAATGGCTGTCCATTAACGTTTACCATCCAACCTGACAGAACTGGAGAGGATCTGCAAGGAGGAATGGCAGAGGATCCCCAAATCCAGGTGTGAAAAACTTGTTGCATCTTTCCCAAGAAGACTCGTGGCTGTATTAGCTCAAAAGGGTGCTTCTACTAAATACTGAGCAAAGGGTCTGAATACTTAGGACCATGTGATATTTCAGTTTTTCTTTTTTAATAAATCTGCAACAATTTCAAAAATTCTTTTTTTTGTCTGTCAATATGGGGTGCTGTGTGTACAATAATCAGGAAAAAAATTAATTTAAATGATTTTAGCAAATGGCTGCAATATAACAAAGAGTGAAAAATTTAAGGGGGTCTGAGTACTTTCCGTACCCACTGCATCTGTGTGCTTAAACTAAAATGTTTAAACTCCTTTTACCCTTCTTCACTACTCATATCCGACAGTCTTGAAATAAGGCCAGCTCTCCTCTGTACTTTTTCCAAAGTTTTTACTTCCTACTAATCAAGAGACCAAAACTGCACTCATATTGCAGATATGGTTTCACAGCTACACCATACAGCTTAACCTTATACCCTCTTGGCATCTACTTTATGCAAAATGCTGTACAACCAAATGTACTTATAAGCCTCTTTGATTTCTTCTGTATACTGTCTGATTGAGGACCAACATAAGACAAGTACAAAACCAAGCTATTCTCATGAAGTGCACTTTCTGGATCACCATTGTGTAATTATACTGAACTTACTTCCTCAGTGTAAGAGTAAACATTTAAATAATGAATATGCCATTTAATTTCCCTGTAATGGACTAATGTAAAGATGATGATTGTATATAGCTGTAGGGCTCTAGTGTATTTCATTCAAGATGAAACTATTTACAGATAAACTGGATTTTCTCAAAATTAGGAATTATGTCAAGAACACTACATAAAAAATAAAGTTGGATATCATCAGAGCCTTGTCATTAACTGACATAATTTTAATAACGTAGTTGTGTCTTTTCTTTTAAAAAATATGAGATGAGAAACATAGTTATAAAGTTGAACATGTATAGTAACTCATTCTAGCTAGTTAAATTAACTTGGAAGTGTAGTAGAAGCACTTTGTTTAAGTTTGCTTTTGATCATCAATTCAGACTCCAGGAATTATTAGGTTTTTTTCCCCACACAAATGCATGTTAAAAGTAAGTGCTGTAATGTACACATTGTAACATTACCTTCTATTTACCAGAGCAGACGCTTAATTACAGCTTTATTAAACAATCACTTTTACATATAGGTAGATAATTAAAATGATTTCAAAATTTCATTCTAGCAAAATCTTGTTTGCACAGTTGCTGTACACACTCCAAGTTTTCCAAGATCATAGTCGCAACCCTTGGAATTTCATTGTAAGCGTAAGAAATACTAAATAACTTTTAACTCACAATCTACAGCAGCAAAGGCTGGAAGGTATTCTACTGTTAAAAGAGGATATGGCAGCTCCCTGATAAACAGTTTTAGCAAACCAGCAGCATCATTGTGCCTCACTTGGTCCCAGTTGAAGGTGTCATCATAAAACTTAGCTTCCAATTCTTGACGAAGGTTCTGTGGAAAAAATAAGTATAGTTAAAATATGCCTTTCATCCTCTTTAAACATTCACAAAAGAAAGAATTACTTAGTTTAAGACAAAATACCTCCATACTGTATAAGAACAGGGAGAATTATAGGCTATCAAAAGTGGTGTATGGACAGAGAATGAGATGGAGTTGTTATAAAATAGTTACTGAAACTAGAGACTGTCATGGAGTTAATGATATATTTTTTTAAATGTTCATGAATTTGCTTTCACTAAATGCAGCAAAGACATTTACATGGTGAATGATATAATATTCAATATAATATCTGTAATAGGGTGGTCAGTTGGGACAGTATCTCAGATTACCTGGTCCCATTTCTATTTGGCACTGACCTTTTTCACATATCATTCATTATATGTGTGGGACTCTCACTTGTTCTCACAATTTAAAAGGGTTACTTTTTCAAGTAGGACCTCTGCATTGCTTCTGCGTGTTAGGATAAAAACAATGGATTCCTGTGTTGAATCAATGGCTCTGAAATCCATGTAGTAAAGAACTAGGACAATGGCTGACTGGCACAGAGTATCAAAAAACACGTAACGTATCATTTGGTTTCACAAATGCAGTAGTTATTTGTCTGAAGAGACAGCAGCCACAAGAGGTAGTTTTGGCATGAAGTAAGGCTGTGTCCCGGGAACTTCCCAAAAGATATGTGCCAGGCAAGAGTCAAGAAAATCAAAACTGGAAATTCCTCATGCATAATGCTGTGCGTAGAATTCACACTATAACATGGTGTAAGCACAAAAGCGCAAATGTGCTTACGCACAAAAAAATCCAGATACATAAATCTGTGCGTTCGCCCACTTCCACATTCTTCCGCTACATAAATCCTGGTCAGCGTGCTGTCACACCCCATCTCCTCCCTGAATTATGCCTATTTGAATATGCAAATCAATATAAATAGCCATTAAGCTCAGCATTCTGTGAAAAGGCAATGGCAAAAACACGGGGAGAAATAGAAGAAATGCAGCGAATACCAAGTGGAGGCAAAGAAAAATGTACTATTTGTTGGTGTAAACAGTGGTATAAACAACAAAAGAAAGTTAATCGAGTGACATGGCGTGTCGGAGAAACTCGAAAACTCAAGTTCACAGAGTCGCATAGTGCCGAAATGAAAAAGAAGCTGTCAGATATCAAAGCTTATTAGGGTACAGAGAAAAAACATAGGCACAAATTGGGAAAAAAGAATGCAATGTCAACTTTAATCTCATAATTTCCACTTTAATCACGTAGTTTATTTTGTCATTTAAGTAGAACATCATAAACTTCATCTTAAAATCGTTTCATTTACTAGTTTCTCAAATCCCATCGTAATAAAGTAGCACGTTAAATGCTTTGTTTTGTATTTGATCTTCTATGTGCTCTATGTGTGTGAATCACTACGTGCTTCCGGGTTTTGTCTTCCTCGGACAGGACACAGAATCCATTACATTCGTAATATTACAGCTCTCTGAATAATTAAAATACTGAGATGTATACTTGATATCATTTTCATGATGATAGGAGTTAAAACATGTTATTAAACATGGGAACACGGTGGCGCAGTGATTGTGCACGACCTTCAATGAAATAATTTATTGTAGCAGTACTGTCTATTTCAAACGTACTAACCCCCAATTCCTGTCCTTACTTTTCTTTCTCCAAGTACCCAATCACCACATAATCTGCTCTGTAATAAACGTTAAGCCATCTGATTCTTCAAAACTTTTAAGGAACATTGAAATATCTTCATAGTACATGTTTAATTATTCTATCCTTCCAGTGTCACGCCAGTCCCAGCAAGCATACTGTGTGAGGCAGGAACAATCCGTGAACGGAGTGCCAGATCATTGCTAGCGCAGCAACATTGTGTCCTCACATGTTTAATTATTAACAATATAGATTATTTCAATGAAGTTAAAGTTTTATCTGTATAATATAATAAACATATTTTGCTGCATTTCATCTTAAAAATGATATTGTCATCATATGTAAATATGTGCTTTATAAAGTGGCTCAGGTTGTGCAATATTATAACTGTAGTTAGTTTACAGTGAGGTAATTGTACTAATAAGTACAAACAGTTCTACAAGGAGTACTTGATGGACTGATTGAGTGCGTTTATAGTTCTTGGGATGAAACTGTTTCTGAATCACGAGGTCTGTACAGGAAAGGTTTTGAAGCGTCTGCCATGTGAGAGCGGTTCAATAGCATGGCTGTGGCAGCGTGTGCTTGATGCTGTATAGCGATAATTCTCTTTCTGATCAGCTGCTCCGAGTGGTGCAGTGAGAGTAATATGTGTATAATGAGGACGTAGGACTCGGAGTCGCAACCTTAGAAAAACGTTTATTCAACAAGAAGCAGGAAGTTCCCTACCCTCCAACATCCTGGGCATACCACAAAGCATCATGGGAATAGTAGTCCTATTACTACACCTCCGCCATTTAGCTTTAGTCGTCTTTTCTTTTTTTTTTTCTCTTTCTTTCACAATAAAACATAATGAACACTTTTTTTTTTCTTTCTTTCACACAGCAAAACATCTGCAACCACTTAGATTTAGAACACTTGTGCGATGTTATTTTCTCAGTTCACAAATCCATTTTGTCCGGTGCTTTCACCATTCGACCAGACCTGGTAATAGTTCCTGTGGGTCGAACATGGCTTCTATTTCACCTGAAAGTACCCCTATCTGTTTCTGCCACATACGATCTGGGAGTACTGGCAGACCTGACAACTGCACCACTAGTTTCTTCTGTAGTGATCCAAACCTTCTGTCCAGGTGTGAGTTGTGACAGAGGTCTGGACCTGTGTCTCCTGTTGTAATATTTTGCCTGCTGACGCTGTCCCTCTTCATCCTTCTTTCGAAAAGCAAGCAGGTCCGGCACTGAGGATCCATTTTAGCTGTTGGTTGGGGTAGGGACGTACGCAGGTTTCTCCCCATTAGCAGTTGGGCTGGCGAGAATCCATGTTCCAGTGGAATGGCTCTGTATGCCAGTAGTGCTCTGCTATGATCAGGATCCTTCTTCCACAAGTCCTTTATAGTCCGCACTGCACGTTCGGCCTCCCCGTTGGCTTGGGGATAACGTGGGCTGCTGGTGACATGTGTGAACTGATACTCCTCTGCAAATATTTTGAACAGCTCTGATGAAAACTGTGGCCTGTTATCAGAAACAACATTCTCTGTGGTTCCATGTCTTGCAAAGATCTCCTTGATAGATTTAATGGTGACTTCAGCCGAAGTGCACTTAAGCTCAACTACCTCAATACATCTTGAGAAAAAGTCTATTAAGAGAAGGTATTGTCTCTTGGACCATTCAAAAAGATCCATACCGACCTTTTGCTATGGGCATTCTGGGACCTGAGTTGGTATCAGTGGTTCGTGAGACTGTACCCTGTGTTTTTGACATATCTCGCAGCTATCCACCATGCGACCAATCTCTGTGGAGATGCCTGGCCACCACACAGACTCTCGAGCTCTGGCTCTGCACTTGGAAATCCCCTGATGGCCTTCATGCAGACGCTCTAGAATGTTTGCTCTGAGGATATGTGGTATTACCAATCTCTGTCCTTTCATCAGAAGATCGTTTGCAAGATGAAAGTCCATTCTATGCTGCCAAAAGGGCTTAATATCTGGGTCTAGCTGGCATTTCTCTGGCCATCCAGTGGAACAGTGCTCAATCTCTTTTCTACACACATAATCTTCTTTTTGTGCCTTCTTTACAGTCTCCTGCTTCCTGCCCGAGGCTGGGAGACCGATCACCAGACTGTCAACAAAAACTTCCACTTTTTTTTCAAACTGCAGCTTACCTGCTGAGGGCGGACCAGGTAGCGGTGCTCAAGACAGGGCATCAGCTGTGACGAGGTTCTTGCCTGGCACATGAATGATGTTAAAGGTAAAGCATAGCAGTCTTAAACGAAACCTCAAGACCCTCGGAGGAAGATCGTCCAAGCCCCTAGTGCTGAGCAGAGGTACCAAAGGTTTATGGTCTGTCATTAAAGTGAAATGTAGACCCATTAAGTATGATGACAGTCTTTCACATGCCCATGTGACAGCTAACGATTCCTTTTCAATTTGGGCGTAGCGCCTCTCGGTCTCTGTTAGTCCTCTTGAAATGTATGTAATGGGTCGCCATGAACCATCTTGCTGCTTTTGTGTAAGAACAGCTCCAATCCCATATGACGATGCGTCCGCTGCCACTCTTGTGTCTGCCATGTTACAGTACTGAGCAAGTACTTCTGGAGAGCTTAGTATCCCTTTCAGTCCTTGAAAAGCTGTTTCTTGGGGCTCTGCCCAACTCCATTCATTTCTCTCCTTTTGCAGATCCTTTAATGGCATTGTTATTGTGGCAAGCTGCGGCACAAACTTTGCAAGGCAGTTGGCACATGTGGGTTGCGGCAGCTGTTGTATCGCCTTGACTTTGTTTGGGTCGGGCTCAATGCTGTTTGCGGAAACCTTGTGACATGATTTCAGTCTTGGCAAACTCACATTTTTCATTTAAAGTGAGTCCTTCTTTTTGAAACTTTTGGAGGTCACGGTGAAGTCTTTGGTCATGTCCTTGTTTGTCCCTGCCATAGACAAGCACATCATCGGCATGGCAGATGACTCCCTCAAAGCCCTCGAGCATTTGAGACATCCTCATCTGAAAATGCTCTGGCGCCGATGATATTCCAAATGGGAGGCGGTTGAAATGATATCTCCCAAAAGGAGTGATGAAAGTTGTGAGGGGCCTTGACTGTGGAGTAAGAGGGATTTGCCAAAATCCAGATCGAGCGTCCAGTTTTGTAAACACCCTAGCATCTTTCAACATCGCTAGTGTTTGGTCTACTGCTGGAAGGATATGACGTTCTCTTTTTACTACTGCGTTTAAAGGTGTGAGATCTACACATATCCTAGGTGGCTTCCCACCTAGTTTGGGGATGACTACCATGCCTGAGCACCATGCTGTTGGCTCAGTTACCTTAGAAATAACTCCCATTCCTTCCATTCTGTGTAGCTCTGCATGCACTGCATCTCTGAGGAGGAGGGGCACCCTTCTGGGGGCCGACAGAGCCACCGGTGTAGCTCCCTGTTCTAGCTGAATGTGGTAAGACTCTTGTAGCTTGCCTAAACCTTGAAAAACATCTGGATAAGCAGCTCTGAAATCTACATCAGACTTCATAACTGTGTGTACTCTGTACACCAAACCCAAAGCTTCACATGCTGGCCTGCTTAATAGTGGCTGAGCTAGCCCTGAAACCAGGTAAATATCCTCTGATGTACTGCGGCCTTTTTCTATTATTTGTGCTTTATAGCAGCCCTTCACGTTAAGTGGGTATCCACCAGGCCCTAAAAGAGTCTTTTGGGGTTTCTGCAGTGCTCCATCTCGTTCTGGTATGTACCACTTCTCAGGTATGGACGTAACGTCTGCCCCAGTGTCTAAGTTAAACTCAACATTTTCTCCATTCATTAGGACTTTTTCTACCCATGGTTTGGATCTCTCAGTCCCTACTTCTCCCAAAAACACAAAATCTTTGTTGTTATCTTGACATTCTACAACCTCACGTAAGCTTCACTATTGCGACAAACTACGGCAAAATGTCCCTTTTTATGACACTTACGACATTCAACATCTCTAGCGGGACAGTCTTTCCATGAGTGTGTATTTTTACGCCCACAGCGGCCACACTCTTTAACACTTAGCTTGTCTGGTCCTTGCCTTTTCTTTGTCTGTTGCCACGTTTGTGACTTTGCTCTCTTCATTTTTGTCCGTATGGTGTCCATGTTGGAATATTGTTTGTTGTTTCCTCACAGTTTCGCTCTGTCTGACCTTAAGTATGGCTTTAGAAAGTGTTAAATCTGAGTCCAGTTGTAGCTTTTCTGACAGCTTTTTGTCTTTAATGCCAACCACAATTCTTTCTCTAATAAGTTCCTCCAAAACCACAGTTCTCTGACAACTTATGTACAGCTGTGATGAAGGACTCTGCACTCTCCTCTTCTTGTTGCCATCTTGAGTTAAACTGTGCTCTTTCAAAAATAACACTGTGTTTTCCCACATAATGCTGTTCAAATGCTGATTTAACAGAGTCATATTTCTTTTTATCTGCATCAGACAGAGGTAAAACCGCCAAAACATCATCAGCTGCGTCTCCCATGGCATATAAGAGCGAATTCACCTGATATTCCTCCGTTTTTTCATTGAGAGCAATTCTGAACCTTTCAAATTCTGATCCACTTCGGCCAGTCTGTAGGACAGGAAAAGTCGACCGGCTCTGGGGGAGTTATTTGCACAGTTGTCGCCATCCTGGTTAGTAAATCCCTGTTCCTCTCGCGTTCAGGATCCAAACTTTCAGATGCGTCCTCCTGCTGCACGTCTCCTTCCGCCTGCATGTGCCTCGCAGCGACTCTTACTCACACCAGCTGACTCTTCCTGATACAGCCGTGCACACAGCCTCTCATCTGTCCTGCGACGGTAATAACAAAATCTTCTGAACTTTTAAAACAGACTGGAGACTTTTAGTTTGTAGCTTCTGACACCATTTATAATGAGGACGCGGGACTCGGAGTCGCAACCTTAGAAAAATGTTTATTCAACAAGAAGCAGGAAGTTCCCTACCCTCCAACATTCTGGGCATACCGCAAAGCATCATGGGAATAGTAGTCCTATTACTACACTATGGAAAAAGATGATCTGCTGTGGCAACCCCTAACGGGAGCAGCTGAAAGAAGAAAAAGAAGGTGCAGTGAGAGTAACAACACTAAAGCAGCTATGGTATGTGGAATAGTTTGACCATTCCGTGGACCATTATATTGTTACAGGTTAATTACAATCAGATGCATTAAACTAATAAACAATATGTGGCTAATTTCAGTGTATTTATAAAGCCGCATCAGGGATGTGGATGTAAAAAAGAAAGGGAAACCACACTGGAACAGTAACACTGCCACCAGTCTGCAAAACAGAGCAGAGAACCTGCGTATGACAGGGTATGAGCTACCGTGGAAATGTGCATGGCTTTACGGCAAGTTTAGGTTTTATACATCATGATTTGAACGTGGAAACAGGCTTACGTAACATTTTTGTGGGTACGCACCGTTTATACATGAGGCCGCTGGTCTCTTCAGCTTGGCCATATTGCCACCACAACTTTGGACAGATCAAGTGGATGGATAGTGAGTGAGTGAATGAGAGAGCGAGCGAGTGAGTGAGTGAAGGAGGGAGCGAGTGAATGAGTGAGTGAGTATTTCACTAGACTGCTTTTTATTGTCACAGTTTATGCAGGCTTGTCACTGGGATCTATTGCATTTCTCATTATGTGGGGCAGAATTACATTTGAGGACTTCGGTTTATCTGGTACCATTTTCTAATGGAGTCAACAAAATGTAACTTCTTTTAGATCTACTTTTAAAATCTGTATGTAAAAATGTCGTTTTTAGTCCATTTTGTCTTGAAAAACTGCAATCTTTCTTCAGTATTTTCCTTTTGTCTATTTTTATCTGCTTTCTATCATTTACAGTTGAGGAGGTAAAGGTTATGCCAGTAGTCTATGGCTGGCACCATAATACCTGTTGCTAATTTCAACTATGACATTCAGTTTATTTCTCATTTGGAAGTATTTATTTCATCTGTTGTTTCCTAGAAATTTCAACTTTTTATTTTTGCATTTTCTTAACATTTTCTCTGAATAAGACTGACTGTTTTTCTAAACTTCCGTTGTGTTTTTTATATTAGAATAGTTTCTTTGATGCTTTTTTTTCAAAATTTACAATACAAAATGTATTTTGTTTCAATTACATTATCTTTAAGTTGAACTACCTTCATATACAAAATTTTGGATATTAAAAGAACTTACTTAAAAGCAAAGTAATCTGATATCTTGGAGGTCAAAGTCATGGTGTATGCTGCTATCTTGGGTAAAAAACTATGCACATATTTACTTATTCAAGTTTTAGAGTAAAAGAAAAAGAGTATTGTTTAGATTCAGAAAAGCATGCAATATTTGATAAAAATCAGCTCAGATTAAATTAGCAACAGTTATGACTAAGATGAAATGTATATAACAAGGAGATCCTTAGAAGATCGCATCAAAGGACCGTCAAAAATCAAATACACTTTTTCTGAAAGTTTCAGATTACAAAGGAAGAATACAACAACAAAGCTACACACTCAAAAGTGAATGTCACTGATGTTAAAATATGAAGCAAATTAATGCAATACAAATTGTTAATAATATCATAAATACTGGGTTAAACTATGTCCAAAAGAGCAGCAAAAAGATCCTATAATGCTAAAGGTATCACATTACAAAATGCAAGACTGCAAAAGCAATTTCACTATTGGTTATGTGTGTATTGAAGAGATGAATTAATCCGAGTTGAAAAGAATATTGAAAGGGCAGAGGTGTTTGATCAAGCTCACAGGGCACTTAAAATGTTTTGAACACAAAGTACTGTTCTGTGGAATATTTATTCTGTATATAATTTATTCTTGTCATAGATTAGAACACTTCACTTTTTTTCCTTATTAGAAAGCTTTGTGTCCCATATTTGTATTTTACACTACGGGATCTCAGGAAAAGAATATTTAAACTGCACAAACCTTTGCAGAAATAGCAAAAACCCTTCTCATATCCCAGCAGTATACAGAGCAGAATACATTCTTTTTTTAAAAAAGGACAAACTACTTTCTCCCAACATTTCAGTTTTCCATTTCAAAGTCACATACTGTTTTTGCAAGCTTTATTAAATTTAATTAGTTCTATCATCTGCGGTGGGCTGGCACCCTGCCCGGGGTTTGTTTCCTGCCTTGCACCCTGTGTTGGCTGGGATTGGCTCCAGCAGACCCCCGCGACCCTGTAGTTAGGATATAGCGGGTTGGATAATGGATGGATGGATGGATAGTTCTATCATCAACATCATTGTATACTAATGTATAGACTAACAAGAGAAGATATGGAAACAAAATAAAAACAAAAGGATATAATACCATAGAATATTATAAGGCGAAGGTCATGGTAAAATTCAAAACATGGAATTTACTAACAAACATACCATTAATTTGAGCAACAGTATTACTTTATTAGTGAGTCTTGAGTCTGGTGCCCAGCATGCAATTGAAAAATGTCAGCCTTACCTTTACCCTTGACGCTGATCCTGGTATTCGCAAAATGCCTTCAGTCTGTAGACCCGTCTGCTCCAACCTGGAGAGCAACTGAAAAGCACAGACTTATTTAAGTCTTTTGTCTGGTGCATGTTAAAAACAAACATCAAGCACTGTAACTGCAGAAACATTGTTCAGTTACGAGTATCGATTATCTATAGTTCTAATCAATCAAAAATAGAAATGGATTTGTAGTCAGGAAGACATAAAATAAATCCCATATTTGATTGCTGATGATTAAACTAAATTGTTTAGAAAGTAAGACCAAGATTATCAGCCAGATGCTGGCTGGCAGGTCTTCTCTGTTTCTGTTTTGGGTGAAGTGGCCACAAGTTATTTTATCAATCAAGCTAGTTTTCAGCTTTTTCTTGGCAAACTTAATAAATCAATAGGAACATTTCTAATGCCAGAATTTCTAGCTTTTTTGAGGGGACACTGACACTGTTCTGTAAAAAAATGTCTCTCTCTGTTTTCATTAAAGACCCCTGGGCATCCTTCGTAAAGAGCAGAGTGTATCTCATTGTCCAGAGGGTTGCCATCCATGTCTTAGTCATTATGGCCCCCTGATCATCCCCCGTCTCTGATTGGCTAACTTTGACCCCTTCACCACCTAATAGCTAATGTGTAGTGAGGGTACTGATGCAAAATGGCTGTCGTTGCACCCTTCAGGTAGACGCTGAACATTGGTGGTGGCTGAAGTGGCTCACCACTCACTATGTAAAGTGCTTTGAGTTGTGAATGTAATGTAGTAAATGTAAAGAATTATTATTATTATTAAGGGTGTTTCTTTAGAGGAACATCAAATAACTGACCAATAAACATTGATAACATCAAAGGCTGCCCAGTTTAATTTAGTAAGCCTGTAGTACTAGGGTGTTGTACCGTGTTAGCCATTATGAATGTAGTGACAAGTCAAGTAAAACGACACCTTTTATTGGCTAACTAAAAAGATTACAATATGCAAGCTTTTGAGGCAACTCAGGCCCCTTCTTCAGGCAAGATGTAATATGGTGTTGTTTGAATTGATTATTGTTACCTGCAGTGAGTGTAGTGCCATGCTGTATATAGTGACAATACCAGTATTATACATTATTTACTGTTTCCTTTTAAAATGTTAAATCTGAATTTATTGTGTTCTTCACACAGAACTTATGCCCTGGTAATGAGACTTTTTCTTTCATTGTGACCATAATAGTTAAGTTAAACATCAACTAATTGTGCAACAAGAATTAAGGTAATTTAAAACAGAGATATTTGTGCCTGTCGCAGTCCATACTAGTCATTTATTTTAGAACCACATTTCAAAAGTTCTGATTTTCTTTTCCACAGCTTTGGTGATATTTCAGCTTACATAATCATTGAAAAAACAATTTAAATACTGCATAAATTTGTTTTGCAATATTTCTTGATTTCACTAAACTACTCAAGTATATCTTTGCTTTGTAACTAAAAGAGGGACCTTCATATTCCATCTTTCATCCAAGGAAAATGAAAATGTCTTCCAACTTTTGTTTCCTGGTTGTATTCCTAAGTGGACGGGGTAAATGAACAACTATGCCAAACTACACAATTTATATAAAAATCTATATGTATAATTCATTTTGAGACTAAACAATAGTAGCAAAAGTCAAATCTTAATGTAAGGGCGCACTGTGAATAATTAAATGAATTTTGAGAATGAAGGTATGAATTTAAAGTTACAGCAGTACATGTGTATGTTGTACTTTGAGCTCCAAACGAATGTCTGGGCTTCCTAATCTAGGCTGAGCCCAGACATCCTGAGAAGGAAACTCAGGATCTTTCAGTCACTGCCCACAGCTTGTGGCCATAGGTGAGGATAGGAACATACTGTAGATCAACTAGTAAATCAGGAGATTCACCTTTTGGCTTAGCTTTCCCTTCACAATGACTGAGCAGTACAATGTCCACATGACTGCACCTGTTCATTGGCCTGTTTCTCATTCCCTTCTTCACTCACACTTGAACAACATCCCGAGATACTCAAACTCTTTCATTTAAGGAAGCACCCCATTCCAAACCAAGAGGGTAATCAACCTGTTTCTGAATGAGAACCATGACCTCGGACTTGGAGGTGCTGAATCTCACATTGGCTGCTTCACACTCAGCTCCAAACTGCCTCATTAAATGTCTAAGGTCAGGACCAGATGAGGCCAATAGGACCACATCATTTGTAAAAAAGCGGAGATGTGAACCTGAGGCCAAAGAATTGGACACCATCCTCTTCTTGGCAGCATAAACATTCTGTCCATAACATTTTTAAACAGACAAAGGGCTGTCCTGGCCGAGTTCCACACCCACCAGAAATGAGTCTGACTTACTGCCAGCAATGCAAACCAAGCTTTCATGCTGGTTGTACTGGGACCAAAGAGCCTACAATAGCTGCTCTGGTACCCCATACTTCTGAGGCACACTTCACCGGACACCCCAAGGGATCTGGCCTTTTCCAACCCACAAAACACACGCAGACTGATTGGTCATACTCCAATGAAACCTCTGGAATCCATGTAAGGTTAAAAAGCCAAGCTTAGGAGCATGATCCCCCTAAAGCTGGAAACACTCTCTGGTCCCCATTCTTAAAGATGGTGACCATCACCTCAATTTGCCAATCCAGAGGCACTGTCCCCAACCTCCACACAATTTTGAAAAGGTGCATCAGGCCATTTTGTTTACCTTTTTAAATATCTGTGGCACTGTGGAACCAGGAAACTTCTTCTGGTCATTTTCTATTAGAGTTGACAGAGGGACGCCAAAAAGTCCGGTTTCTGAAATGTAAATAACATTGCATTTAATAAGTGTTTTTTAAATTAGTAATCAAATGGTTTTTCATATTTTTTTCCCACATACCTCGTGCTTTAACACGAACTGCTCTGTTTCTCTTCAGCTCAATTCCAAGGGCATCATAATAAGCCGTTAACTCAATTAGGGAGAGGCAGGCAATTTTTTTCATATCTTGCGGCGACAGATCTCGTATTATTGTACATCCTAGTCTAGCTTTACGAACTGTAAATTTCTAAAAGTACAAGAGACATTGCATATTATTTTAACCATGTGAACTTGTAGTTCTACCTTAAATGTGCACTATAAAGAAAAACTTATTTCATATAATTTAACAGACATTTATGTCTAGAAAAATATACCTCAGTAAAAAAATAGATTTATAAGTTCCATGCAGATTTGCTAATTTTAAAGAACTGTTTTATACTAACTTTTTCAACCTCTATATAACATACTATAATGATAAGAAGCACTTTTTCAGTAAAATACAAGCAAATAAATTTTGCCATAAGACGAGGTGTGACAAAAATTAGAAATATGCAAACTTGTATGTAAACAGACTGAAAAGAACCCTGCTGTTGAGAATCTTTATTTAGTTTCCAGAACTGACCCAAACACAAATGACAAAACAAAAGGCTGGAGGTTTAGGTCATGTGGTAAATGTACTGACAGACAAAACAAACAAATACTTAATGTTTGGCAGATCTGAAGGGGAATTCCAAAAAATATATGGCAAATCTCTCAACACAAAGATTTTGCATTCTAAGTGGTTTGTTAAGAGAGACGGGTTTTGGTTTTCTTTTTTTAAACAACAGGTTTAATGGTTAGATGGCAATTTAAAAAGTCCAATGACAAGTAAGGTTTGTATTAAATGGGAAATTCCTGATACAGATTTAAAAGGAAAGAGGCACAGGGTACTTTCTGACGATAATTTATGATGTATAACCATGTCATGTATCTATCAATAAAGGACAGCTTTAGATTAAAGTGTAAAAATTAAAGACCTGGAGCCTCATGTAGAAATGGTGTGCATGCAAAAAAATGTTGCATACGCCTGTTTCCACACTCACATCTCAATGTATAAAAGCTAAACTTGGTTTAAAGTCATGCCAGCTCAAAGCATAGCGTACGCAAGTTTTCAGCTCGCTTTTGCAAACTGGCGGCACCCAGTGTCAAAGCAGTGCTACTGTTCTTGGGTGGCTTCCCTTTATTTTTTTAGGTTCACATCCCTGACGCGGCTTTATCAAATACACTAACATTAACCACATATTGTTTTTTTAGTTTAAGGCATCTGATTGTAATTAACCTGTAACCATATAATGGTGCACAGAATGGCAAAACTATTCCAAATACCATAGCTGCTTTAGCATTGTTACTCTCAGTGCACCACTGAGTATTTTAACCCACTGTATCTGACTGTGGAATCACAGCTGTGCAGCAACTGATCGGAAAGCTCTACTGCTTATGTGTCAAGCACGGAGAGAATTATTGGGGTACAGCTTCTAGCACACGCTGCCTCAGCCATGTACACAGTCTATTTGAACTTCTCCCATTCAAAAATGCTTCAAAGCCTTTCCTGCATGAACCTCACGGTTCAGAAACAATTTAATCCCAAGAGATATAAATGTACTCAATCAGTCCATCCAGTTCTCCCAGTAGAACTGTTTGTACTTATAAGTACAATTCCCTCACTGTAAACTTGCATTACAGTTGTAATTTTATACAACTTGAGCCACTTATGCGTTCATATTGTATATTTTTCATTGTTTTTTAACACATTATTATTATTATTATTGTTTTTGTTGTTGTTATTTTACCATTTTATAGGAAAATAGGTTTATGGAGGATCTGCATATTGAATCTCATTGTACCATACAATAACAAGAAAGGAATTCAGTTCAATAGAAGAGAGCGTATATGTACAGATGATGAAGACTGGCTTTCTTAGTCAATTTACTTGTCCAGGAGCTATTTTCTTGGAGCTCTTGATATCATTTTGCAGATGAAATGCAGTAAATATGTACTGTATATATATATATATATATATATATATATATATATATATATATATATATATATATATATATATATATATATATATATATATATATATAATATAATATAATACAGATACTTTTTTTGCTTTTTAAGAAGCAAGTACACACATACAATACATAGAAGAACACACAGAATACGAAGCATTTAACATGCTACTTTAGTTATGATGGGATCTGAGAAACTTGTAAATGAAAAGATTTTAAGATGAAGTTTATGCCGTTCTGATGTAATGACAAAATAAACTATGTGATTAAAGTGGAAACTTCTAGATTAAAGTTGACATTTCGAGTTTTTTTTCTACTGTGCCTATTTTTTTTCTTTTCTCTGTACCCTAATAAGCTTCCATATGTGGGCTACAACTTGCCTTTTCACGGCGACTTTGATATCTGACAACTTCTTTTTTGTTTCAGGCACTGTGTGACTTTCTGAACTTGAACTTTTGATCAACTTCCTTTTGTTGTTTATACCACTGTTTAAACCAACAAATAGTACGTTTTTCCTTGCCTCTTCTTGGCACTCGCTGATATTTTTTTTCTTTCCCTGTGCTCTTGCCATTGCCTTTACACAGAACGCTGCACTTAAGGGAATATTTGCATTGATTTTCATATTCAAAGAGGTGTAAATCTGGAGGAGATAGGGTGGGGCGGCAGGTGCATGCACGAGCGTTACACTTCACGCAGACTGGAACTTATGTAGCAGAAGTGCGTGGAAGTTGTCTTACGCACGGTTTTCTGCATTTGTATTTTTTTGTATGTACGCACATTTCGACTTTTATCTGTACAGGTGCTGGTCATAAAATTAGAATATCATGACAAAGTTGATTTATTTCAGTAATTCCATTCAAAAAGTGAAACTTGTATATTAGATTCATTCATTACACACAGACTGATGTATTTCAAATGTTTATTTCTTTTAATTTTGATGATTATAACTGACAACTAATGAAAGTCCCAAATTCAGTATCTTGGAAAATTAGAATATTGTGAAAAGGTTCAATATTGAAGACACCTGGTGCCACACTCTAATCAGCTAATTAACTCAAAACACCTGCAAAAGCCTTTAAATGGTCTCTCAGTCTAGTTCTGTAGGCTACACAATCATGGGGAAGACTGCCGACTTGACAGTTGTCCAAAAGACGACCATTGACACCTTGCACAAGGAGGGCAAGACACAAAAGGTCATTGCTAAAGAGGCTGGCTGTTCACAGAGCTCTGTGTCCAAACACATTAATAGAGAGGCGAAGGGAAGGACAAGATGTGGTAGAAAAAAGTGTACAAGCAATAGGGATAACTGCACCCTGGAGAGGATTGTGAAACAAAACCCATTCAAAACTGTGGGGGAGATTCACAAAGAGTGGACTGCAGCTGGAGTCAGTGCTTCAAGAACCACCACGCACAGACGTATGCAAGACATGGGTTTCAGCTGTCGCATTCCTTGTGTCAAGCCACTCTTGAACAAGAGACAGCGTCAAAGCGTCTCGCCTGGGCTAAAGAAAAAACTGCTGCTGAGTGGTCCAAAGTTATGTTCTCTGATGAAAGTAAATTTTGCATTTCCTTTGGAAATCAAGGTCCCAGAGTCTGGAGGAAGAGAGGAGAGGCACAGAATCCATGTTGCTTGAGGTCCAGTGTAAAGTTTCCACAGTCAGTGATGGTTTGGGGTGCCATGTCATCTGCTGGTGTTGGTCCATTGTGTTTTCTGAGGTCCAAGGTCAACGCAGCCGTCTACCAGGAAGTTTTAGAGCACTTCATGCTTCCTGCTGCTGACAAACTTTATGGAGATGCAGATTTCATTTTCCAACAGGACCTGGCACCTGCACAAAGTGCCAAAACTACCAGTACCTGGTTTAAGGACCATGGTATCCCTGTTCTTGATTGGCCAGCAAACTCGCCTGACCTTAACCCCATAGAAAATCTATGGGGTATTGTGAAGAGGAAGATGCAATACGCCAGACCCAACAATTCAGAAGAGCTGAAGGCCACTATCAGAGCAACTTGGGCTCTCATAACACCTGAGCAGTGCCACAGACTGATCGACTCCATGCCACGCCGCATTGCTGCAGTAATCCATGCCAAAGCAGCCCCAACTAAATATTGAGTGCTGTACATGCTCATACTTTTCATGTTCATACCTTTCAGTTGGCCAACATTTCTAAAAATCCTTTTTTTGCATTGGTCTTAATTGATATTCTAATTTTCTGAGATACTGAATTTGGGACTTTCATTAGTTGTCAGTTATAATTATCAAAATTAAAAGAAATAAACATTTGAAATACATCAGTCTGTGTGTAATGAATGAATCTAATATACAAGTTTCACTTTTTGAATAGAATTACTGAAATAAATCAACTTTGTCATGATATTCTAATTTTATGACCAGCACCTGTATACCATGTTTTAGTGTGTTTAACATTTTTTAAAAGTTTGTCCTGTTGCACTACTTGCGTTGGTGGAGTCATGGGGGACAGCTAGTAATATATAAAACAAAAAGGAAAACATTTTTGGGTGATCCTGGCTTCTTATAATAATGGAGTGTCTGGACTTTATCTTTCACAGCTGGCATAATTTATCAAAGGCAGGTAAATATTTCATTATTTTTACTCCTAAATCATCTCACTACGAATAATTCATGAAGTTTTCACTAAAAGTATATATGACAGAAATTTGAACATATTCCTATTTATATTTTGAAAACTTAGAAAAGGCATTATCAAGAATCTGGACCATTTGAATAGGAATTAGTATAAAGCAACAACAATTAAATACCATACAAGGATAGGATTTGCATGTCTCTGCTTTACTGCCAGAGGCTGATAAGTGAACTGGTTTGGAATGGTTTAAATACAGTATGTAATTGTGGGAATGTTTTAGACTATCCAAAAATATTTTAAAACCTAGTTATCTTGGCCATAAATGTTTATTTTCTTGAGAAATCACCATATAATATTAGAACAAAAAAATTAAACATTTTTACAGTAAAAAGAGGCTCCTAAACCTCTATTTGAAGCATCTTGTCCATTGCACGTTTTTTTTTTAAGTTTCACCACCAGCATACCTTTTTCAAATTACTGAGGCAACACTAAACCAAAGCAGTGCTAGCGGTACAATTTAGAAACTAATGGGGATGACCATAGATATTGGGGTGCCTTGAGAAAAGTTTCAGAAATGGCTGTGCTAATAGACTTTGCCAGATATGAAGTTAAAGTTTTATATCAACAACGGCACACTAAACCTGATTCCCAGGATGTGGTGATTAAGCTATCATAACTAAAATTGAAGAAACTAGGCTCATTTTAGACCAAAAAGGTACTGAAACAGCCAAAAAACTGTTTACTTTTGATAACATTACTTGTAGGAGCCATTTGTGTAATAATATGTAAATGCCCGTATTAAAGTGTAAGTATTAGTTGATTAATCTTGCCTTTGTGTATAACAAGTCGGTGCTCCATTAGTCTGTCCTGCTTCTAGCTTTTAATTCTGTAAAGGGGGATGGGTCAGATGACAGCTGTTGAGCAGGACATGGAGTAACAGTTTTGGACTGTTTTTGTTGGATATAATCACATTGGTTTCAAGTAAAGGAAATATAAATTTTGAAAAATGTTAGGCAAAATGTAGTACATTTATTAAATTTTTCAATTTACTTCTGTTTTGTAATTATGTTCTTTATATCATGTGGAAAAAGTTATCAGTAGTGTAACGCATCAGAATCTTCGGTCCTGATCAAAGTGGCACTTACCGTATATACTTGCGTTTAAGTTCTCCCATGGATAAGTCGGGGCTTGATTTTACCGTATAATTTCTGGTATTTTATAATGTCGGTCATATAAATCGAATGTGGTCCAAGAGATTATGATATGTTAACGCCCACCTGAGAGAGTAACCACGGAGCACACTGCCTTTTTATTTCAATGTATTGTGCCTACGTGACCACACGATAATACTGAACTATTCAGAAGAGACGTTTGCACTGTTTTTGTGATTTTTGTATCTCACACCATTATACACCTTTATCGTAAGAGCATCCCTTATCTACGATGAAGTGTACAATCAGAAGAAAATACAAAGCTGGTTTTAAAGTAAAAGTCGTTGAAGTGGCAAAAGAAATTGATAAATGCGCTACTGCAACAAAATTCAATGTGTCTGAGAAACTGGTGCGAGATTGGAGGAGGCCAATATGCCATTTAGTACACTGTAAGAAACATTAAAATAATTTATTGGTAAAAATATCTTTTATATTTTTCAGCATGGAATCAATGCCAAACACGCTGCAAACATAATTAAAATCTACTGGAGTGGAAGTCTAAAGATGGAACACTAATTGCGTGAAAGTGGTCACCTCGGAGCTTGACCTTAACATAGCTGTGTGGACACATAAAAGAACAAAAAGCAGCCAAAATCACAAGAAGAGTTATGGAAAATCCTGCAAGAAGAATGAAAGAAATCAATGCAGGACTATTTGAACAATCCTTATGTATAATTTGATACTATCCGTATGTATGGTGTTCGCAGCAATACCTCGAGTAGCCACGAGACCAGCGGCCGCGGGAAGGATGCGTAGGAAACAAAGTCACACGACTGACACGGAACGTAGACTTGCTAATGTGACCACACGTACACAATGAGCACAACAAGCGGATGAGCAGCGTACGGCTACAAATGCTACTAACGCTGAAAGCAATCGTGCAAATCGGACACAAAGGACAGATAAAGAGCATGCGCTACAGAATGCTACTAACGCTGACAGACATCGTGCCAGCCGTGCACAAGCGACTGATGAAACTCGAGCAGCCACAAAGGCAGCACGGGTTGAAAGAAATCGAGCAGCCCGTGCCTTGCAGCGGCCGAAAAGGTCTATTTTAACCACAAATCAGTGCCATGATAAGAAAATCGTTTCAAGGACTTAACAAAACAAATAATTCTTTGCAGAGAAAGTATGAATTTCACAAACGTTGAATTTGTAGCCTGATTCGATCGGGCTCCCAGTCGCTACTTATACATAAGTCTATGTGGAAATGTTTTCTGTTGTACTACTGTGCTGTTCTGGAGAAAAAGTAAGCAAATGAATTTAAAAATGGATCCAAAGACCAGCATTGCAGTAGATGCATGAGAGGTAGGATCAAGTAGATGCATTTCAACACATTTACCAAGAAACAAAAAATTCAATTAGTGGAAAGTAGATGGCATAACTTTATAGAAATGCATTGCAATTCAAACAAAAGCCTGCTAGTACATTTTCTGAAATACTGGTTTATTTTTTAACAAGTTAACAGCATCGCCTTTGTAATACATGGACCAAATACGTACATTGAATACTATTTGCCTTTGTTTTTTTTCGTTTAATTCAGCAGTATAGTAATTGCAACAGAACAATGAATGGCATTTTTTTTGGAGTTATGTGCATTTTACTACTGCACATATTGTTAAAAACATAACAAATATGAACAAAGAGTATTCAATTCCAGAGCTACTGTGATATATTAACAAATGTTTGAAATATGCAAAGTGGTGATTGTTGCTGGATACAAGTTTTTTTTTTTGAAATATAGTATCTGAATAAATAAAGAAACAGTTTTTATTGTAATTAGACAAAAAGTAAAATCTGCTATGACTTACTGGTAATGTAGCTTCGTCCCTCTTTATTCGATGGACACCACAGCACTGTATGGTTTTCCCATTGATTGAAACACATTCTGAAAAGGGCACTTCAAGATTCAGTTCTTCTGTTGACAAAGAGTTGTCTTTGCTATTCAGCTGGCAATTGGATGTGCAAGTGTCCACTGTAAAACCATTCATGTAGCAGTGCTTATTAGTTTTACTAAAATAAATGCTTGATTATACTACATTAGTTCAACCTGATACTTCATCTATTGTCTAATGCACTTATCTAGTTCATGGATCCCAGAAAATTGGTAATTACAAAACTTATACAAATTACAGAATGCAAAAATAGCAACAGCATTTAACTTTATAGCCTGAATTGTGCATTATATTTTAACATAAGTAACCATTTAAAACTGTCCATAACTTAACACACACATTGCTATATAGATGATTCAAACAGATAGGGCACTATTGAAAAGGAACTTTAAACAATCCAGTTTTCATTGTACTGCACTCTGCCTTTAGACCATTATTGTTTCAGTACATTGTTCTAATTATAGTTTCTACCACAAATCCCTATTTACACACACACTTTAGCTGTTTTCGATAATTTAGTAACTTTGGCCTTAATATATGTACATACAAGATTAACTTTCACAGGTTAATGGCCGTTTGGGATATTTAATGTGTTTAATTAATCTCAAAACCACAAACAATGCTACATTTCTACTTTTTTTCAATGTCAAATAAGAAAGACCACATGGTGACGTAGTGGTTAGCCCCATGAATCAAGCATTTTCGTTTGAATTCAATCCCTGGCAACACTCTCTGTAGAATTTTCTCCTCCTACGCAGGGGTAATTTGGAATTGATAGTTAGCCTACTGTAATACACACATAGACGTAGACCAAGCAGAACGTGCAAACTCCACACAGGCAACAACCCAGCATGAGCCCAGAATACTGGATTTGTAAGGGAACTCTGCTAAGAACTGCACAACTGCTTTGCCCATACAGAACTTATATTATTTTATAGTGATAATGTTCATGGATTTTTGCAGTAAATAGTAGCATTCAAGGACTTCACCATGACTAATTTAACAAATTGTAGGCAAGTTATAAGCATGGTAGTTTCCCAGAGCTTCAATTTTTTTTCTAATATCCTGTTTGTCACTTTATTAATAATAATATGGTAACACGTTTTTATTCCAGATTATAGACAAAATAACACAAACCATTGGCTTCTTACAGTATGTTTGTCTGTCTTACATCAGTATTGTCATTCTAAAAGTTTAGAAAAATCTAGCAAAAAAATATAAATTTAACATAAACATTGCAAAAAAAAGGGTGGCATTTGCTTGACTCATTTCCTAACTTATAACTGAAAATTAACCAGTTGTTTTTTTTCCCTTTTTTATACATTAGCTGTAGTGTACGTTGTGTTTTTCTCAAAAGATTTTACACAGCACAAAACAGTTTTACTTCGCATAATCACTAGCTATGGATAATGTGTTACTTCTGGCCTAGTCAGTGAATGTCCATTGGTTATCATAAACATTTTATGCATCTTAGTCCTTTGGAAGTTGAATTCTTGCTTAAATCTCATCTAGGAAAATCCATTCATTTTCCGTGCCCAATTTTCCTCAAGAAGCTAAAACCAATCCAATCACTAAGAGGAGCTAAGCAGGTCAATTATATGGTGCACTAATGCAATGTTACAATTCAAACAACAGGCCTCTCAAATGTCATCCATCAACCTTGACATATTGTATGCCTTTAAAGTGCAGAAGAAACCTGGCAACTTGGGGTGAAAGGGTAAAGACGGGGCAAATGTCATTAACTATGATCTCAATCAGGATCCCGTTATACAGTACTTTCTGCTGAAAAATGGAAAATCTTGAAAAATATGCTTTAAAATGTATGTTTTTTACAGATATATGAAAGTTTAAATAATTTTTAAATGAGCTGTTTTCAAGAAACAGCTTAACAATGAAACAGTTTAAACACTACTTACACCCTCCTGGAACCCGTAAAGGCAATTTAAAAGGCAGCGAAATGCTTTTGGAATGTTTAGTTGTTTCAGCTCCAGGACCAAATCCAGTCTGTAACCAAACCAAAAATTGGATTTATACACTAAAATGTATAAGTATGCATTAAAATGTCATATTAAAAACCTGAAATACATGGCATAACCCAACCAGTTTTATTTCCCATAAAGCAGATATGAAGTTCATAACCACCTGCAGAAGTAAAACAGCATTTTGTGGCAAAATAGTGAATCTGAATTTAGTTATTTACAGCAAAATAATCAAACTTCCACATCTCTTCATCTACATGGAAAGAAAATCAAAATATGCGTATCTGCAATACTTCCTAAACATGAAATAACTGTGTAATAAAACATACTGATTTATTCCAGTATAATTGGTCTTATTTAGGCAGTATGTTGGCACAGTGATCAATGATGTAGCCTTAATGCCTGCTCACTGCCTGTGTGAAGCTTACTTTCTGGAAAGAATGAAGGACCATACATCTCTGTACTCCTATGTGACAATCAATCAATCAATCAATCAATCAACATTTATTTATATAGCACATATTCATACAAAAAAATGTAGCTCAAAGTGCTTTACAAAATGAATAGAAAAATAGAAGACACAATAAAAGATAAACATAAGTCAACATTAATTAACATAGAATAAGTAAGGTCCGATGGCCAGGGTGGACAGAAAAAACAAAAAAAAAAACTCCAAAGGCTGGAGAAATCAGTCAATCAATCTATCAATCTGTCTATGCTTTGTGAAGCACATATTTTAAAATGTTTGCCAAAGTAAATTTCAACAATTACTTTAGCCTAAACATCCATCCATCCATCCATTTTCTAACCCGCTGAATCCGAATAGGGTCACGGGGGTCTGCTGGAGCCAATCCCAGCCAACACAGGGCACAAGGCAGGAATCATACCCCGGGCAGGGCGCCAGCCCACCACAGTATTCTTTTACATTGAATTATAATACTATTATCCATCCATCCATTATCCAACCCGCTATATCGTAACTACAAGGTCACGGGGGTCTGCTGGAGCCAATCCCAGCCAACACAGGGCACAAGGCAGGTAACAAACCCCGGGCAGGATGCCAGCCCACCGCAGTATAATATTATTATTTTATATTTAATTTAAAAGATTTTATTTTTGTTCTCTCATCATTTTTCCTGCTTCAATTTGTTGACCATATTTTCTATATTAGAAAAATGAGATATTCACATTTAAAGTACTGTACTGATTGATGCCGTGAGCTGAAGGGGTTAACAATCCCTATTGGAAAAAGCCAATGCCTGCTATTTACAGGATGCCCGCGACTGACTTGGCATTATTATATATACTTTTGGAAAGTATCTTCTAATATTTAACTTTTCTTGTTAGGAAAAGTAACGTTTTACTAGAGTTTGTGAGAATTATGATACTTAATACTATTGATCAAGTTGAACAATACCCATAGTTAAAATAAGAGAATATTTAGGCTTTTGTCTGTTCTTTATGTAGTTGGGACATAAATGAAAGCCAAAACACTAAATTATCTACTAAAGTAATTCTCCTTAACGTTTTATACTGCTAAATACTGTTGTACATTCCATTTGGATTGAGGGATTTGCTCTGATTTACAATGTCCACAGACCGATACACCCAGCCACACACAGAGACAGGCTTCACTATAGATGAACCAAACAGGTCAAAATGGTTAAAATATCATTAGAGTGTGAGTTGAAGGGCCGTAGCTTGTTTAAACACTAGAAACCTGGGACATGGTGTGTGTATAGCTATGTAATTTCAAAAGACACCTGAAACCCTTAGATTCTTGATGCCTATGAGTACAGGAAGGGTTTCAAACCAATTTCCAAGCAAACTGTGGTCTGAAAGCGGCAGTCAATTAATGCCTCTGAATCAAACACTGTCATACTACATTGAGATAAGAAAAATACAAATCAAGGCTAAATACTGTTTGACTAATACTTTCAGGTAAACACATAATTGAAACAAAAGCATCTAAATTCTAAATATCATCTAAGTGCTACACTGTTGCATTCCCGAAGAAGAAATAAGGTGAGCATTCTAATTTCAGCCATTTTATATGTGTATAAAAATACCTTATTTTCTATATTTCCTGATTTACATTTTAAAATAGAATTTAATGTGTCTGACATGCTACACACTTTTCTGAAAACAAACGCATTGTTAATGCATAAAATTAACAAACAAAGGGAAATTACATAAGTTTTAATTAGAATTCGGAACACAAATGAAAAGGTAAAAAGCTTTGTCTCAATTTCGTGAATCCCAATATCTAAATATACGGTTGAGGAGGATACATCATAGTGAAGAGAACACTGTAGACTCTGCCATAAAGTATGTCTATCTAGTCTCAGACACAAACACATTAAGTAGATGTATTGAAAATTCTAGATGAAGAATAAAAGTGCAGCTGTCACAACTCTCTAGAATTCCACAAAAAGGATCGAACTGCAAGGTTTAAAGCAATGAGTTAGTTACGAAATCCAAAGTCTGTCTGTATTCTCCCAGAAAACAATCCATCTAAGAGGAAAGAGAATGTTTTGCAGTTATATGTGACTAAAATGCAAGTGTTAGGTACTGCACTAAGCTAATGCTACCTTACAGTGAAGCATTACAGTGGTAGTAATTTGCAATGAAAATACTTCAATAGAGAATAAAAAAAAATTTGAAATAAAAGAAAAAAAGTTGAATAAATCAGACTCTGCAGCTGCACAAATGCAAGGTAAAGTACCACTTTCGGTAAACAGAAATAGCCCAAAAGTTGATAGAAATCTATGTTTTGTACCTAATACCTGTATGCAAAATTTGGTTAACCTAAGTGATAGCGCACTCAAGTTATCGTGTTTACATACACACACACCGACACAGACAGACAGACAAACAGACGTAATTCTAAAAATGGTATTTCTGGACTCAGGGAGGTCTAAAATGTTGAGATTCTTCAAAATCTCAAAATGGAATTTTTGGAGGATTCCAATACTTTCCCAATATTTTACAAACAAGACAGTCAGGGCGGTCTAAAACATCATGATTCATCAAAATCTCTACATTGAATCTTTGGACGATTACAATACTTTCCCTATACTTCGTATACGAGAAAGTAAAAAATGAGCAATCTCTCTGTACACCAGGGTTTGGGTTTAACATTCACCTCCTTCTACAACGACAATCCGAATCATTGAGCTTAAGTAGCAATAGACTAGTTTAAATGTAAGTGAATATGAATGTCTTTGAAGTGCAGAGTCAAAGTATTCCCCTCAACCATATTGATTATCGATAGCTCAACTTAAATAGCCAAACAACTTGTGAGTTTAGATTAAAAATAACATTTGAGCAACATACACACACACTCACTGAAAATAACCCATACCAATATGGGTAGATGGGTATGGCGCATGAAGTAAAACATTTGTCTTCATAAATTGAAAAGAGTAACAGTCACCCTAGTGGCACAGAGGTCAGGATTGTTGCCTCATTCTTCCAAGTGTCTGCAATAGTTGGATTAACGTGTATTTAGATTCCTTTCCTCAACAATACAACTGTCTGGTAAGCACGTTTGAAATCTCCAAATCAGACCCAGTATGATGATTCACTCTTAGTACATGTGTGCCTGAGGATGGGCTATCATACAATCCAAAGTTAATTTCCACCTGGATAGGTTCTCACAACCTATGATACTATGATGTACCAAACAGATTTAGAAAATGAATGGGCGCACTAACCTCTCCAATTGGAACTTTTGAGAATGCTAAACAAATTAAGACCTTGAAAGTAAAAATAATGTTCTTAACTTAACTGTTTTATCTTTATTGATTTTTATTAAACTTCTTGTATGAACACTACAACAGAAAGCGTATGGTCTATTTTAAGGGTTAGATATGTGACATAAGCTGAGCAGTCATAATGTCTAACTTTTTCCGTGTGGAATTAAAGTGATAGTTTTTATTATTTTATATTTGATTTATTTTTGTATGGTGTTCTTTACTGAGTAAAGGCCCGGTGAATGTAAAACAATTTTACAACCATACCACAATAACAGTAAACTGTTAAACATACAACATTAAAATGGAAATTACCACACAGTCCTTCCATCATGTTTATGCTTCCCACAACAATTTTGTACTCACTGGAGAATCTCCACCTGAAAAGATGTCCCGAACATCTCTGACAGGTTGCTTATATTTCATGCGCAGTGTTTGTGTGTAATTGTCCAGTCGTTTCTGGACAACAGCAGCCTGTTTTCGAGTCAGTGTGGACAACAGAGCTTCTGCACAGTCCTTTTCAGGTACTCCTGATACCAACATTGACAATCCGGTTTCATTTAGCCAAGCTTCATCCTGCTCACTTTCTGTAAATAGAAAATCGAAGAGGCATCAACATACATATCAAACAACTTCATGGATTCTGAAAATGATTTTCAGATACAGTAATCCCTCGCTATATCGCGCTTCGACTTTCGCGGCTTCACTCTATCGCGGATTTTAAATGTAAGCACATCTAAATATATATCACAGATTTTTCGCTGGTTCGTTGCTTTCTGCGGACAATGGGTCTTTTAATTTAGGTTACATGCTTCCTCAGTTTGATTGCCCAGTTGATTTCATACAAGGGACGCTATTGGCGGATGGCTTAGAAGCTACCCAATCAGAGCATGTATTACATATTAACTAAAACTCCTCAATGCTATAAGATATGCTTCCCGCGTGGCGCTTGTTTGCTTCTCTCTATCTTTCTCACTCTCTCTGCCTGATGGAGGGGGTGTGAGCAGAGGGGCTGTTTGCACAGAGGACACGGACACTCCTCTACAAAATGCCGCTTTATCGCGGTGCTTCTGTATACTTAAAAAGTACGTATTGATTTTTTGATTGTTTGCTTTTCTTAGCAAGCGCTCTCTCTGACATTATCTGCTCCTGATGGCGCTCCTTTATGACGGCGCTCCTTTGAAGATAAGATATGTTTGCTTTCTTTTAATTGTGAGAAAGAACTGTCATCTCTGTCTTGTCATGGAGCACAGTTTAAACGTTTGACTAAAGGGTGTTATTTCATGTCTAGAGGGCTCTAATAATGTTAACAGGGTGGGAGAGTTTATAAGGGCTTAAAATATATAAAAATAACCACACAAACATATGGTTTCTACTTTGCGGATTTTCACCTATCGCGGGGGGTCTGGAACGCAACCCCCGCGATCGAGGAGGGATTACTGTACACTAAAAAATGGTTCATTAGAAATTGTTAGAAAACACTAATAAAATGAATATTTTAAATTCATATTATTTTAAATTTTGTTACATTTGTTACATTTATAATTTCTGCTTACCATCAACAGATTTGACTTCAAATACTTGGTCTTCTTGTGTATTATCAGCACCCTCTTCTATGCTCTTCACTTCACTCCAGTAATCTTCCATAGAGTTGCTATCTAGAGATTCCTGAGAAATGGAGCGTCCAATGGAGGGGGGAGACAGCGACTCCTGAGAGATCATCCTAAAAATCTTTTTGTAGTTTACCTTCCGGCTAAACAGGAGAAAATTGATATTGGGGTTAGCTATTTGGTCTGAAAATACAATTAATGAATAAATGTATGAAAAGAAAAGTGATATTACATTGTATATATGAGCCTGCATTTTTAACACGATAACTGCAATATCTACAGCATACCATCATCACAAAACCTGAGAGCAGAAATATTTAATCTAATTACATAGGAAGTTCAGTAGTCATCAGAAATTTGACAAAAAGCATCAACAAACTGGATGAAAAGAAAACAGAAATAAAAATTGGTAGAATGGGTTGAAAACTCCTGGTTGTAAGAACATTACAGAGTGGTCTATCAATTCATAGCCAGTTAGAGTCTAAACTAGGAACACAAGTTTGTAAGAGAGAGAAAGGTTGGAAGCATGCGCTGATAGCACATTGCCGCACCCACCACACGACGGACCACCTGGATTGGGACCCAAGTGCAGCGGGTGACACCTCAGCACCACACTGGAACAGTGTGAAGTTTGTTACGGTGGCTGGAGTGCCAATCCTGCTACAAACCCCCAAGTTTTCCCTGTAAGTTGGAGGACCTGTTTGCAGGACTGGATGCAGATTAACGTCATACCCAGGATGAAGCAATTGCAGTTTAAGGGCTTTCCTAAAGGGCCCAACAGAGTAGACTCTCCTTCTGGCATTTATGGGATCCGGAACAGCAACCTTCCAATTCCCAGCATGGATCCCTAGCCTCAGAGCCACCAATCCGATAAGGGGTAAGGTATGAAATAAATATATGAGGGGTGCTAGTGTAATATATGCAATACACATACACACCCCAACATCCACTAATAAACTGACATACACATATTTAAAATGAGCGAAGCAAATAGGAGTACCTAGAGAAAAGCCCTGACAGGCACAATGAAAACATTTAAATTCTACACACATAGTGACAGAGCTGGAGTTCATACCCAGTCTTCTACAGATGTTGATCAGGATCACCACCAACTATTCTACTGTGCTGCTCTAATACCTTAACTTCAAAGATTTACATAAATACACTTAATCACATACTGTATAAATAACACAAGAAGGAAAGTATCTGCTAAGCAAATTTTTAGCAAACATAAAAAACTGAGGTAAAAACAAGATGTTTTTGATTCAAAGTTGATTTATTTCACAAACCACTGTTATGGACTTCAGTCAATGACACCCAAAGACAGTTCTGGCCTAAAGGGAGTAGGGCACCCTGACACTATGGTGGCTGGATGTGCCCCTTTGTTGATTGAAGTGCAATAATATTTGTATATGAAATTGAAACTGAAAGGGAGGGGGGTGTCCCCTTGGAGATTAGACAATGTTCACATTTGTATATGAAATCTTATTCAAATGTGTACATGTTGTCAAAGAATGAAGGGCTGTTCTTTCTGTACAGCTATAATGACATACACTAGAAGAGCAGGGTTTTGTGCTTGAACATGCCATTGAGCACCAAAAGTCATGGAGCCCCTAGGCCAGTACCTATCTGGCCTTAGCCTAGAACAGGCCTTAATTAAAGATAATATAAAGGATAATGCAGATGAAAATGGATATAAAACTATAATTTATTCACCTATCCTATCCAGTCCTTGAGTCTGCTTTCAACAACGTGGTTTCATAGCGATGTATACACAGAAAACAATACTGATAGAAACTACCAAACCATGCCAATGTGCCAGTTAAACATTAATTTAACAGCACATCCTTGCAAGTTACAAGCACTCAGCCTGCTGTTGTATACTCATACTGTATTGAATCATTCTGAAAATGATCAGTCCCTAGTGTGCTAGACCCTTATCTAGCTTAACGTAAGTTCAGGCCTTTGCCTCCTTGCTGCAAAGTATCTTTACCTTACATGAATATGTCATCCTAGATTTTGCTCAGAACTTCTCATTTGTCTGCGGGCTGGCACCCTGCCCATTGTTTGTTCCTGCCTTGCGCCCTGTGCTGGTTGGGATTGGCTCCAGCAGACCCCTGTGACCCTGTGTTAGGATATAGCGGGTTGGACACTGACAGACTGACTGACTGACTTCTCATTCATAAAAATAAAAGAAACATTTTGACAAGCGCATGCCATTAATGAAATTCTGTCTCAGAAAGCCTTATTCCTCATTTCCAAAAAATGCTTAGTCCCCTTTTTGGACCACACTACCAAATAAATTAAAGTGCTGCCTTTACGGAATGCAAGAGAATTACAAATTTAAAAACTGAAATCTCTTTTTGCATGGAATACTACCTTGAATACCAAAGCTTTGTGATGGCAACAAAAAGCAAGCAGAAAAACTTGACTGCATAGAATGTGTGATCAGAGCACAGACTCCACCTGCTGTTTTTAAAATTCTTGTAACGTTTTAGAAATAAATCTCTTTCCAATTGTGGCTCTGAAAATTAACTTACTGTGAAAGGACACAAACCTATGGTGTAAATGGCTTGGCAATAATTCAGAACAACAAAACATTCTTAATCATTTCACCATTGTCTGCAAAATCTTAATAGGTACAACATTGTTTAAGATACTGTAGATAGATAGATAGATAGATAGATAGATAGATATGAAAGGAACAATATATAGATAGATAGATAGATAGATAGATAGATATGAAAGGAACAATATTAGATAGATAGATAGATAGATAGATAGATAGATAGATAGATAGATAGATAGATAGATAGATAGATAGATAGATAGAACTTTACTTGTCACAAGAGGAAATGTGGTCTTTACAGAAGCACAACAGATATACAAATATTATAACCTAAAGTAACACATACAGAAAATTATTAATAATATATACAGTAATTACTGTTTCTTGAAAAATCATGCCTCAAAATTCAATACAGGTCAACTTTTTCAAACTGTAGCTTTGTTCTTGCTCATTATAAGTTAATTAAAAATGGTTTGTCAATTTGTTCAGAGATGTTGCTTGTGTACTGCATCTTCATTACTGAAACGTATTAACGTATCTCCTGCAAACCTCTTTTCTCGTAAACCAAAACTGTGGATTACTTTCACATATTGTACGTGTCTCATTGCTTGACTTTCTGATAGCTGTCTGATTTTTATTTTTCTTCATTCTTTGATAATTAGTTATTTTCCTTCCTGTCATGCAGTTTGTGCTAATAAATGTTAAAATCAACTTTCTAAAAAGTTATCAAATAATTGTTAATGAATTCAAATTCAAAGCACAAAAGGGCATTATACTTTAAAATATACTGTATTTTAATTATATGCAGGTTATAGATTTAAAAAGGTAAATAAATTTGTTGACAAGTACTCAGATAGGAGAATCATATCATTCAGTAGAGGCAGGTAAATCCCTATATATACACATGGGTAGCATTCAGATTCTAGCTGACAAACAATCAAAAAAAAATATAAATAAATGTATCCTTACAGATGCTTAGAAATAATAGAGTCATAGAGTATACCAGGTCCCAGTGGCCAGGGGTGAAAGCAATTAAAAGGCTAACAGCAATGTGTGAGGTATAATTCAACACAGAATATGCTCAAGCCTTATAACCAATTTGTGCCATGTCAGGTTAGGTTGGGGAGCAAGCACTACTACAGCATGTTGCTGTACCCCCCACACAGTGAAACAGCTTGGAACTCTGGTAGGCAACCTCCAGGCTGACACGCTGTCCAGTCCCACCCTCCGGAAATGACCATCTATCTGCCACAGCCAGGCCTGGTCCAGCCTCTTGGGTCCTCAGCAGCAAGAATCCGGCAACCCAGATCACCCGCAGGGAATGGCATCACATGGCCGTAGTGCCGTACCTGACGCTCTCTCACAATGCAGGTAATGTGAATCCCGCTAAGTCTCATGATGTCCCACGGGGCAGCTCAATCAACTAAGTTGAACGCTTACTAAAATCGGCAAAGGCTGCAAAGAAACTCAGCCGATAGTGACGTTTGCACTCGAGCAGAACTTTCAAATCTAAAAATTTTACGTATACTTTTAGCTCTCTGTATTATAGGTGAGAAATGACAAATACAATCCAGATAACCTCTATGACATTAACTCCACAACCACAGGTATAAACCAAGAGGAAACGCTGCAGCAAGTAAATGCAGAGTAACATAACAGAAATGTTGGGACAATCAAAGTGGATAACAGTTGTTACTTGAAATAAAGACACAAAAATTAGAAATGGAGGCCAGCTAAGACTAAAAATAACACAAGCATTCAAAAGTACTGTATTTTGTCACACACTGTAGATGCATAAAACTAGTTAATAAAAGCAGCCCATTGGCATTATTTAGATTAAATTCAACATACTTCAGTGTTTTTTTGCCTTACAGTGTGGTCAAAAGATAGCTTCAAGGAAATCATTAAATTACATTTTTAAATTCATAGTGAAAAGAATTGATGCCCTAGGTTTTATATTACTACCTTTGGTGAAGTGCTTGCAATTAGTGATTTGACTATCCTCATAATTAAATAAAAAATAATTTAATCTTCAATTATGACCTTGAAAAAGATGAAATGATATGTACAGATACAGTTTAAGCATCATTTTTGAGTTCCGTGCTTAGAGGCATCTGAAGTTTAACTTGCACAGCAAGGCACTTATTTTTGTTATAGATAGGTAACAGGCTTACAGGCAATGTCCTTGCCTGGTTTAGTTCTTATTTATCAAATCAATTCCATATGTACAGAAATGTGCTGACAGTACACCATCATTATACACAGAAGCAAGATGTGGTGTCCCGCAAGGCTCAGTACTCTGACTTTAATTGTTTTCATTTTACATGCTTCCACTGGGATCTACCATTAGAAAACTAATGTTAATTTTCACATGGGGCTGCACTGTGGCGCAGTGGTAGCGCTGCTGCCTCGCAGTTAGGAGACCTGGGTTCACTTCCCGGGTCCTCCCTGCGTGGAGTTTGCATGTTCTCCCCGTGTCTGCGTGGGTTTCCTCCGGGCACTCCGGTTTCCTCCCACGATCCAAAGACATGCAGGTTAGGTGGATTGGTGACTCTAAATTGGCCCTAGTGTGTGTGTGTGTGTGGGTGTGTTTGTGTGTGTCCTGCGGTGGGTTGGCACCCTGCCCAGGATTGGTTCCTGCCTTGTGCCCTGTGTTGGCTGGGATTGGCTCCAGCAGACCCCCGTGACCCTATTCGGATTCAGCGGGTTAGAAGATGGATGGATGGATGTTAATTTTCACATGGGGCTGCACTGTGGCGCAGTGGGCAGCGCTGCTGCCTCACAGTTAGGGGACCCGGGTTCGCTTCCCGGGTCCTCCCTGCATGGAGTTCTCCCTGTGTCTGTTTAGGTTTCCTCCCACAGTCTAAAGACATGCAGGTTAGGTGCGATTCTAAATTGTCCCTAGTGTGTGTGTGTGTGTGCCCTGCCTAGGGTTTGTTTCCTGCCTTGCACCCTGTGTTGGCTGGGATTGGCTCCAGCAGACCCCTGTAGTTAGGATATAGCGGATTGGATAATGGATGGATGGAATTTTCACTTGTATGCAGATGACACCCAGTTATAACTTTCTTTTGGACCAAATGACATTTCTCCAATGTATTCCTTATTTAGATATGTTAGTGAAATAAAGAAGTGGATGGATCAGAACTACTTGTCTTTCAACACCGATAAAACAGAGATGTTAATCAGGGTAAGACGCTGAATTCAACAATATTCTGTCATCATTTAACTCAGTTTAAATTACCATTAGTTTTACTGAATCAGCCCACAATCTAGGCCTTATCTTTGATTCTAGAATTTCACTGAAACTGCACGTTAGTTACAAAACTGTCCTTAACATGTTTTTTCCATGTTTAAAATGTTGGGAAATTGAGGCATATTCGAAATATGCAGGCTACTGAGAAATTAATTCATGCATTTATTTCTAGTATGATTGACTACTGCAATGTGGTGTCCACTGGATCTTTAAATTGTTCAATATACAGCTTTCTGTTAACTCAAAATCCTGCTGCAAGAATTATTACAAGAACAAGAAAATACAAATACATAACTCCAGTTCTTAAATCCTTACACTGGCTCCCTGTTAAGTTTAGGGCAGATTTCAAAATCCTCTTTTTAACACATAAAGCCTAAAATGGCCAAGGTCCTGTTTACTTATCTGAACTTATCATTACAAATCAGAGCACACATTAAGATCTCAAGATGCCGGCCTGCTTATGATTCCAAGGATTAATACAATAACAGTGGGAGGTCAAGCTTTTAGTTACAGGGCCTCGAAGCAGAGGAATGGTCTACCTGCTAGTATAAGAGATGCCCCTTCACTCTTACCTTTAAATCCCGGCTGAAGACTCACTACTTCAGTTTAGCATACCCTGAGTAGAGCTGCTGATTTACTGTACAAACTGCATTATATTCTGTTATTAGTCATTAGTAATAAAACATAAGCGATATGGTATTTAAAATTTGTTACTAACACTCTCCTACTCTGCTTCTCTTCTCAGTACCCACATGTGGCACTTGGTGCCACTGCTCTACTGCCAAGTTGTTTGCCTGCCTATAGAAAAGTCATTTCTGATAAAGGAGCACTGGAATCTTCAGGTAGAAGGGTCCTTTCATCAGGACTGACTTGGTTACGGAATGGCCAGTAGTGGGGAGGCAGCTTGTTGGCCGAGGTCTCCAGGACTCTGAACAAATCTTACATCCTCACATGTGATGTAATCTATATTTGCATTAATGCTTTGCAGTTTGTACTATTACTATTGTATTGTACTGCTGAGTTGGCAATGATAGATTGGCCGTCTAGATCTGTGAAGGGGATTACTTGTGTTCTTTTCTGTGTATCGTATTGTATTTATGCCATTTTTTAATTCTCTTTGAATTGCCTTTCCCAAGATTTCACTCATTTTTTCCCTAAAGGAATTTTGGGAGTATTTTCTTGTCCTTTTTGGGTTTCAAGGCTGGGGGTTGTCAAAAAACACGGCCTGTTAAAGCTCATTGTGGCACTCCTTGTGTGATTTTGGGCTGTAAAAAAGCAACTGTTGTTGTTGTTTTCTATTATTCAGTTTAATCATTTAAAGTACACATTATTAGGTTTTGAAAATGTGCAGTAATTTCTAAAATAAATTATTAATCTACAGGCCCCATTCTTTTCCTAGACATTATCAAAATCATTCTGACACATAATAGTTGTATTTTAGCCAGATCACTGTCTGGGTAAGTTTTTTCAACATACAGTACTTTAGTTTCCTTCCTTCATCAATGTGATGATTTTTTTTTTAACTAGATTTCTTCTTAAACTAACTGTAGGCAAATATTTATCACAGACAATGTGAATTGATCAAATGCTTCAGTGACACTGCACAGCCCAAAGTTCTTCTTAATGGAATTTTTATCAAATAAATATATTACTAGAATCTCTTGAGCCTGGGCCAAAACAAATGCTTATTCACATATACACTGCCTTAAATTATAAAAATATTTATCCACAAACCATAAAACAGATTAAAGTTCAAAATAAATTGTGAAACTATATGGATACAGACATAAACCAAGAAGCTATTTCATTGGCTGTAATCACATTTGAGACTTTTGCCCCGAATATGTTCAGGTGCCAAAGAAACCAAATGAAATCTAACACGATTATAACCTGCATCTGGAATGACAGCCAGACACAAAGCCATTACAAATAAACAGCACCTGCCATATGGCTTTTAAAACATTAGACCACTTAGAGGTCTGCAATGAATCATAATGATCCTATTATGATAATGGAGTCTTTAATGTATTTAATAATACATTGAATTCCCTAAAATACAACTTAGCTTTAGTGACACCATGCAAGCATTACTACAATTATCTGCTTGTATTCTAAATCTCTCAAAACGCATAAGAAAAAGAAGAAAAATATACTATTTTACCACAAGCTGACCTTTTACAACTTTATCATCTTTTAGTCTTATCATTTTTTTGTGTTAACTTGAACACAGGTAACCACATGAAATCAGAAACAGTCCAGTATATGTCAAAATAACTACAAATAAGTCACATTTTACAAGACAATAATTAATGTAATCCTTTTTAAAATTATTTAATGACATTACCCACATAATAAGGCATGTAGACAAGGAAAAACACAATCAATTTTTCTATCTATGAGTTATGGTTACTTTTAATCAGACAGTAGAGTTATTAATATTTGCTTATATGAATAACAAAAACTACAAAGAAACAACTATTTGGATACTAATCTAAGGTCACTGTCTGTACAATATGCCATTATTGATAGCATTGCTTGAAAATGTTATTGTTGCTTTAAAAACCAATTACAGCACTGTTAAAATTTAAGGTTCTTTGAAGTAAATAGCATTGTACAATTTGACTTTGACAATTGTGAAAATAACCAACTACAAATTATTGGAAAGAAAATATACTTTCAGTCAAAAACATTTTGCTATCATTTTTTGATTACGTTTTTGCAATGATGCAATGTGTGCATCACATGCTTGTGAGGCATTTTCTGGGTGAAAGCAATTTGAACAACCACATTGTGTCCCTTTGGTGAAGTAACAGCGGATCATTTATAATTTGAAATAACAGAGGTACATGACTGAAGTCCACTAACGCATTTTCTTATTAAACAACTCTTAAACTCTCTAATGCTCTTAAATTTTACATGAACTAGGGGGCTCTGCCCCCACTCACTTTGCTTGCCAACCCCCGGGCAAGCGATACACACTAGCCACTTTGTGCATCTGCCACTCTCGTATGGGGAAGTGGATGTACATGGGAATTGTTACATATGCAAAATAGAAGTAACTATTTTACATTACAGTGAGTAATAAACCATAGTAAAAAATAGTAAAACGTAATAAATTGAAAGAAAATTATGTGTCATGCTGCATTAGAGAATGTTTGTCCCTGTGATTTCTTAATTGTCATAGCAAAAGCTATTCTAATGGGAAACTGTAAACATTTTAAAACGAATGGCATATCAAGATCTCCTTTGGTGTCTAATGTTATCTGCGGAAGATGTACTACATTACCTTTCTTGTCACCTGTTAAAATTTTACATGTCAGAATTGTTTGGCCAATTTTGAATACAACTAATCTTGTCCTATTGCATAGCCCATCACTCAGACATAAATTACAAAATAATATTACGATACAACGTTCTTTCAACAGTAATTCGGCCGGTGGAAGACCAGACAGTGTTTTAACGGTTGTAGATATTCTATGGGATTTTGTAATTTGATGTTTTCATCTTCCACAACATCACCACCAACTGTTTAAGCATAGTTTATTGGTATGCATTTAACCAATTTGCTGTGTAACCGATCAACAATTTTCGTGTTAATTTATTTGAATTCATCGTATCCAGTGCTAGGATTGCCTGTGTACTCATTTCTTCTGTTGATAACCCTTCAGGATGAAATTCTTCAATAAGATTTGGACATAATAAGTCTTCTTTTATTGGGAACTTAAAGTGAGGAAAATGTAAAAATTTATAAGAGCTGAGAGTGCAGGAACTGTGTCTGACAAAAGCGTTCACACCAATGAGAGGTGAGAGGACCGTGGGTGTGGAGCGTTAACTATAAATGGTTGAGAGGAGGGTGGGACTTGAAAAAATCTCTTGGCAATAGTCATGTCTCACGGGACTTGAAAAAATCTCTTCGCAATAGTCTCATCTCGAGATTTTTTTTAATAATAGATAGATGTTATGTATAATTAAAAGAAAAAAAGACTTTGTTTTATTAAGTTCGTGCGTTAATAAAAATATAACCTCTGAACTTGTTTAGGCAGTGAGAGTGTATGTGACCTCTCCAATTTCCTGTATATTGTACTGTTCCATTAAATTGATTTTATTTTTAACTGATGTTAGTTTAACATATTTCAATACCTGTTTCCACATTAAGTTTCAGTGTGCAGGTAATTGATTTAGCAAACAGAAATCTGCTTCTGGTGAAACCTAAAAATGGCACTGTCTGCATCCAAATGGTATAAGAGTGTCATCAGTATTGTAGGTAATAAGGATATAAGCAGAGTGGAGAAAAAGCAAAACCGGAAATGCCAAAAATAGACTTCTATTCCCTGCATATGTTCATTATATACGGCTGCTCATTTCATTAAGAAATGAAGGATGACAAGTAAAGAGCCCATCTTCAATAACCATTTTCTATTTTTCAGCAGCAGGAAGATTTCAAGAAACTATGTCCAAAGCAATGCAACTTCTATATATTCTATATATACCGTGGTCACCGCTCGACAATTCTAATCAAATGTTGTAAATAGCCTGAATCAACTTAAGTATTGACATTAAGGATATGCAGTGTAGCTATCCTCAGTTTTAATCAATATTAGGACATATTACTACTGCTATAACAATGAACTTTGACTTTGTTTTTTTCTAATGGATATGGATTGTGGTCTACTTATGGTACAACTATTCAAAATAATTCCCATCTTTAAGAATGTTCTTCTTTTCCCATAATACCAATTCATATTAAATGCTTTTTCCATTGATATAGAGGGGTTTTTTTCCAAAATCAACAGCAAGCAAGAAGCAGAAAATAACCTTGAGTTTGTCACACTTGAACTTTCAGCATGTTGACTGTGATCTATTGGTGATAACCAATTTCAGGGCACCACTGTACCAAAGCTTAAAAAAAGCAATGACAATTGTCAAATTTTCAGGGTTATTCTTTCTTGTTTTCAACTAACCTCTGTTAGCCCTTAACAGTATTCAAAAGTTAGAGCAAACACAATCAGATTATAAGATAAATTGTGGTATAGGCTAATTACCCAATCCAAAGCATTCTTGTTGTAAGTGTGAATATAGTTGTGGCATCTTGTACAGGGATAGGTCTTGCTTAGCATCCTATGACTTTGGATAGGCTCCAGTCCCTGTGACCCTAAATTAGATTAAGTGGGATTTGAAAATGTAATGCTATTTTAATAATGTGCTGAACTACTAAAAACTCCTGGTGGGTTTACTTGCAAAAAGCAAGGAAAGAATCCTAAGTCAGATGGGTCATACTTTGGGGCTATCCTAAAATCAAAGTCACAAAAAATAATCTCTGGCTTGTACACAAAAACAACTAAAGAAAACCACAAAAGAAAACGATAGAACAGCTGAACTCAAGGTGATATGGATCTGTCAAAGTACCTTCTTTTACAGTATGAGTTGTAAGAAAGTAAAGATCACACAGTGCTCAGCTGCTCAGCCATTACCTAGTAAACATTCAGATAGATAGATAGATAGATAGATAGATTGATTGATTGATTATCACATAGGAATACAGAGATGTATGATCCTTTTTTCTTTCCAGAAATTGTTCAAGAGTCACTGATGACAAGTCTGGGTGGTTGCAAACTATGACGATTAAGTGGGAATAGTGCTTCAAACAGTAAGTCTAAGTATTATGAGGCATTTCATTAAAGATAGTTTAAGGTACAAAACCAAACATCAGTAAATAGATTTAATGGTAGCTGAATAGTTGCTCTGATATTGTCCAAAACATTATTGGAGCTGCATGCTTACACACCTTAAAAAGACTGGATTACTTACATATTTTGGGAGGCCTTCAGTAAGTCTTTATATATTAAACAAGATGCATCATCAGGATTAGTTATTGTTGGTGTTTTCTCTTTCTTACAGCCATTGGGCAGCTCATGAAAACCTTTATAAATCAATGCCATCTGATTTGTTATTATGATCCTGCTACTTCCAAAGTGAATGGTACATTAAAGTCATAGCGGACTTTTTGCTGAACCGCAAATCTAATCACTTAATTCTATCAGAAAAAGTGAAAGTGGTCATATTTGCTTTTGTATTTCTCTACTGTTAGCTTTTCAAACTGGAAATTTTTGCCAAAAAGTCCAGCCTGAAGTCAATATTCTCTTATCAGTTCCAATGCCTCATTTAGAGAGAAACCTGGAAAGCTAATCGACAGTTCAATCTGGAAAGGAAAGAAAATACTCCCTTTTGTTATATCTTATAAAATGACAGGTTGGCTGTAAAATGTAAGGATTCTACCATACAAGCATAAAATAAAATATGAGTAAATAAACTGAAATTCATATTATGACACACAAAAGTGAGATTCAAAGACACCAATGATGTAAATGTATTTGCTTACCAAGAATTAATTTCTAAGCAACCCCTCCAAATGGTAATGACTACCATTAAGGTACAGTAAATATTCAGGTACCAACTACAGTACACTATGTTATATACAAACACAAGATGAGAAGCAACAGCTGGAAGGAATACAATTCTGAAAAAGAGTTTATGCTGTCAGACTTTTCTGATCGATGATAAAATGATAGGATTGATTCCAAAAAAGTATACAAAAACGCCAAGGTTACAGTGTTTTCAAGTTTCCATTTTGCCAGTTGCCAGTGACTAACTCCTGTCTTTTAATGAAATCTTGCTTAATGTAATAAATGGCGTCTTTATTCTAAAGTCAGTCTGTTGCAAAAATTATTGGAAATAAATGTACAGCATTTTAATTTTTTTTTACTAAAGGTGTTTAAAAATGACTGTCAATATTTAGTTACCACTTCCTTAAAAAACACATTACTTTATGGATCTTGATAATTGGAACATTCAGATTACTGAAATTGATGAGTTTAAAACAATTCAGAACTAGTATACAAAACAGATGGAAAGTAAAATTGTATTAAGAAATCAGCATTGAATAAAATCATCCATCAATCTATTATACACCAAACTTGCTAAATCCAGTTCAAAGCTGTAGGATCTTATCAATCAGAACAACCTCACATTCCTCTCAAAACCCCAACTGTGAAATGAATGCAGTGTCATCACAAATGGTATGTGACCATTTATAATTTTTTTACAGGCTGCTGACGAAATAACTTAAGTGGTGTTTAGATCTTATAGAAAGGTTGGGTCAAGGCTCACTAGTATGGAGATAACATGATCAATGGGAAAAGCAGGAAAAAATATCAGGAATTTCAGTGAAGGACAGTGTAGTTATATATGCAAACATGGCAGCCAGCAATTCAAAGCAAACAAACAGCTGAGCCAAGGAGTCCAGTTAGGCATTTGTTTGTGTGTCTGTTAGTCTGTAATGATGGTTTAAAGCAATAATGGCAGGAACCTACCCATACAAGCATGCTCAGTTTTATATACTGTAAATAATTCATTTGATTGGATTTCTATCAGAAGGAATAACGATAGAATAAACATGTTTATAAAGACACAGTATTAAATACTCATCATGTCTTCATGACATTATTGCTCCATGTCAGATCTTTAAAAGGAAATCCCTAAAATACCTCTCACAGTAGAAATATTGCTATGCAATACATCTGGTAGTTACGCATTAGTGGTTTAACATGCTTCACATTTTTTGCAGTTTAGAGTGCTTTAACATGAATATGGAAATAATAATACATTTTATAGATAGGTTTTGCCATACTTTAAAAAAAAAAGTACAGACTGAAATATGACTTTTTAAATATAAATGTTTGCATCATTTTTTCAAATGGATTGTCTGGGATCACACATTATAGACAAGGGATTGAGTAAGCAAGGTTGTGGTTTAAAGTTCAATATGCTTCCCATGGCACTAGAGAGACTATATTACAACTTTATAGCATTTTCAACCTGTTGTTTAAAGCAATACTGCAGAAGTGATAAGTAGGCTAGAAGTTGCAAGATTGTTTGTTTCATGACTGGGGTTGTTGTGCCTCTCTGTTTCATTTATTGTTTACATCCCCATTTCTTTGTCTAAACCTGCTGTATGAATCTGTTAATAATGAGACATGGCTTATCTGTCGGAAAGCATCTGGTGAAGTTAGCTGCCAAGAATACCTGCAGACACAAAGATCTTAAACATCCATAAGAATAGACAAAATAAAACACACTGATGTCCTCCAAATTACTTTAAATATCAGGAAATATAGTTTGCCACTAAAAAGTGTAAATAAAATCAGTGTAACAATTGTAAGGTTTCGAATGATGGTCAAAATTTTCTTATTTCAAATACACATTTTAAATAACATAATCATTCTTACATAAGTCTTTTATTTTTTGTTTCAGTAAAGCTCAAGATGAGCAACATCCTACTTCCAAAGTAATGTATTTAAGCCTATACCAACTTAGGACAGAACACTCTCAATATTATAATTTATTCCTACAAATAACCAGTCACTCATACCATACATATTTAGAGACACACAGCGAGCTAGCAGCATATGTTCGATTGTTTGACAAGAACAGTTCCTAGAGAAAACCCAAAGAAGCACAAGGAAAACTTGAACACTCTAAAGCTGAGAATTCCTTTTTTAATTGATCAACTGTGATCTAAATATTAGGGATACTCAAGATACTGGAAATACGCTAGTTATGATTCCTTCAGAAGAGTTCACAGGTATTAAAGGGGTGAATATTTTGCCACATCCATCGTCATAACAAAATAAAACTCATTTACCGCCTTTGAGAAAACCATCTAGTAACGGATATACAGTTATAACATTTAGTAATGATTTTATTTAAGGCACACAGTTTCATTTGTTTACCTCTTTTATTCAAGACCAATCTGAATATTTAATAAAATACTTCCTCAACATACAAAATAAAACGCAACTCTCTTAGAGAATAGGCTACTGACGAATCTAACCTCTGCTTTATTTCCCTGTCTAACTATAAATGGATACAACTTGTTTCTTCCTTCCCTTTTCCGTCAGAGTTTAATACTCTTTCCCTCTGGAGTAGTCATTGATCTTTAATTAGTTCAAACAGAGGACTCAATAACTAAGCACCTTAAAGCCAAACAATACTAATCATTAAATGTTAGTAAATGATGCATGTTATTTAAGTAGAACTTCAAAGTGGAAGATACTAACTATTTGACTTACAAACATGCAGTACCATGTCTCACATCACAACAACTTTTTAAGGGCTTTAATATAAATTTTCTCTTAGGAGTGGGGCAGCACAGAGGTTAGTGCTGCTGAAACAAAGCTGAAGAGACTCAAGTTCAGTTCCTGATGTAGTTATGATGAAAGTTTAATATGTTGTCTTCACGTCTTTCTTTTTTTTTGGCAGGTTCTCCAGTATCCTCCTAGAGCCCAAAGACACCCAGGTTAAGCTGATTGATGGGCCTTCAGTTAATCTGACACGAATGAGCGTGCAATGGTATGTGAGTGTGTCTTATCATGGACTCGTGTCCTGTACTGGTTCCTCACCCAGGATATCTTCTTCTTCTTCTTCTTTCGGCTGCTCCCGTTAGGGGTTGCCACAGTGGATCATCTTCTTCCATATCTTCCTGTCTTCTGCATCTTGCTCTGTCACACCCATCACCTGCATATCCTCTCTCACCACATCTATAAACCTTCTCTTAGGCCTTGCTCTTTTCCTCTTGCCTCGCAGCTCTATTTTTAAAATCCTTTTCCCAATATACTTAGCATCTCTCCTTTGCACATGTCCAAACCAACGCAATCTCGCCTCTCTGACTTTGTCTCCCAACCATACAACTTGAGCTGACCCTCTAATGTCCTCATTTCTAATCCTATCCATCCTTGTCACACTCAGTGCAAATCTTAGCATCTTTAACTCTGCCACCTCCAGCTCTGTCTGCTGCTTTCTGGTCAGTGCCACTGTCTCCAACCCATATAACATAGCTGGTCTCACTACTGTCCTGTAGACCTTCCCTTTTACTCTTGTTGATACCTCGTCTGTCACAAATCACTCCTGGCACTCTTCTCCACCCACTCCACCCTGCCTGCACTCTCTTTTTCACCTCTCTTCCACAATCCCTATTACTCTGTACTGTTGATCCCAAGTATTTAAACTCATCCACCTTCGCCAGCTCTACTCCCTGCATCCTCACCCTTCCACTGACCTCCCTCTCATTTACACACATGTATTCTGCCTTGTTCCCACTGACCTTCATTCATCTCCTCTCTAGAGCATATCTCTATCACCCAGGACATCAATGTCTATAAAAATGTATTTCAACAATATAACAGGTTTTTCATAATCATTCTCCTATTGAAGAAGATGTCACTAAATCTTACATTGGGCAGCCCCGGGTGCATCATACCGTAAAGACACATGTATATGCCTTGTAGATTGACTATTTGAAGTTGTTTTTACCTAGACGCCTAAAGGATCTGGGATCAGGAATATACAATTAATGATCTTTCCTGACAGGAAAATTGCATTTGTTTAATTTTGAGTTTCTAATAATAACCAACAACTAAATGAAGCCATATTGATTCATTTTAGTTAATTTCCTACATTGTACACTAGCTATGATTCCTGTGCACTGAACTGGAATACAAAAGATTTAAACACAGGTTTTAGCTCAAATACGATCAACTATTTTCTTCGATTCTAAATCTTAAGGAATTAGGGTTTATAAATGATAAATGTAATAAAAACATCTGATATGAACTTGCATGTTGAGACAAACCTTGAAAGTTCATTCACTTTAGCAGTACTGCAATAACAATGAAGGACACAACACCTACTTTGCTATTATTGCAATTTTCCCTGCAATACAGTCAGAAGTAGTTTGTGTCCATTTTCTTATATATATATATATATATATATATATATATATATATATATATATATATATATATATATATATATATATATATATATACCGCTTAGGTAGCACAGTTTATTCCCAAACAGTATGTAACATGTTCAGATGAAGTTAATCCAATTCAGAACAATTGAATAATGGAGGAATAATGCCTATCTACCAGCAAAAGCAAAGCCCACACTAGGGGAACTTAATGCAGATATATTTGGGAAAGAAACCAAGAGAATTCCGGAAAAACCTACTCAGACAGGGGAGAACTTGCAAATTCCTCATTGACAATGACCAAATGTGGGATTCAAACCCAGGATGCTGGATTTTATGAGGCAGCAGCACTAACCACTGTGCCATTGTGTCACCCACAAATACTAACAGGAACCATAAACTAGGTTACTGTACAGTGGAAGCATTTTAAGATACAGTAAGAGCTTACAAAAATGTGGTGTTAGAAAGTAAACTCCAAACTAGTCCAGCTAGTCAAAGAAATATCATTGTGAAACGCTAATAATTGTAAAGAATAAAGTATGCTGAATCTTAAAAGTAGTTAACAGAAGACAATACATCCTACTTGCTATTATAGGCATGCAATGGCAGAGTTTCCCAGACCAAAAGCATTATTTCAGAAAATAACCATTGTATAACATTCCAAAAAGCAGCAATAAAACCTAAACACTGAAATGGAAACATTTGACTTGCCAAGTCTTTAAGAAAAGAAAGACATGAAAAATAACACATTTGATAACAAATTAAAAAGTAATTTAAAAAAATATCTCCGCTATTTACCTTTGGTAATTTGGATGTGTAAAACAAACCAAACAACCTCCTAGAGAATTCAGGACGCATTCCAAAAAACAATGAAGAGTTAGTGGCACAGTGCACTCAGGATTTCCTTTGGTGTTGAACTCTGGATCTGTCTGACACTGACAAGGCTCCCACCCTAATGCTTTCATCTGTTTTTGCAGACTCAAAGTAAGTTTCCATCTATCCTTTTCCCTCTCTCTCTCCCTCACTCTCCCTTGGGCACTACTTTTGCTAAATGCTTTTATAAGAGAACGATAGTTCTGCAAGCTAAAGCAAATCAATAAAGTGTTGTCCACTACTAAGAGACCACATATAGAATGAGTGAAATTAGTTAAAAGTATGAAAGGCTTTCCAAAGTATTTATCGATAATTCAGTTCAATCAAAAGCGGGTTGTGTGTCAGTTCCAAAGTATTTTGTGAATTAATGGGATGAAAATGCAGAGTGGTAGTCATATAACACTAGGGATAACTTGCAGTCCCTTAAACCTTTATGATTAAAATGTACAACACCTTGCACTGACTTCTCAGTTTCTTGATTCTTCTTGAATGCACTTTATAAATTCCAAATTAATCTGCAGTGAAATTTTAGTTAAGGGAATATGCTCTAGCTCACTGCAATCCTGTATTAAAATAAGACACAGAATGGATAGACAGATTTAAAGTTCAATCGAGCACTGTTGTCATCAAATCATCCATCTAGTCATTTCCCATACTGTTTACCAAGATGGCAGAAGCCAGATTCTATTTTTGCAATATTAGCCACAATAAATGGCAGGCCAGACAATCAAGAGCTACATTTATCCTCCAACACTTATTCATAAAAAGACAGTTTAAATCCATTTGTAAATGATAATTTAAATCTATGGAATATGACAGATAACTAGAGTTCTGACAGAAAACATGTCAACATGGGCAGAACATACAAACTCAATGCAGGTAGTGATCATGTGGAAATAAAATCCAATCCCCTGAACCGCTGAGGTAACAGCACTAACTACTGCACCACAATGAATCCGTATAAATTGATCAATAAATCAAAAAATATTTACAGTATAGTGTGCTTTTCATATAGCACACCCTCATAAGTACTTAAAGAAAACGCACAAATGTAATTCACGTCGTCATATTCCCAGAGCATTGCGAACATTTATCTCATTCCTTGTTTTGGTACTTGTGCCCAAACCATCATATTCATGAGCAAAATGCATTTGTATACTTTTCATTAAAATGTATAATCTGCCTTTCAGTGCAAGAGAAATAAAAAATCAACAGACAATGCTGCCCTCAAAATCAAGATGTGTGCCACTATTGTAGAAGAATACTAATTTCCAAAAACAGTTAAAACATCAAGTTTGAGTGATAGGAGATGGACTCTTTCCATTCCTGTACCTAGAATTATACCAAGAAGGGGAAAGTAACACATAAATTCCCAGTTAATAAGGGGGCATAAACAGAAGAGGTTATCGAAGAACACAAGAATCCAAAAATAATAAAAACTACTGCTTCTAAGGGTCTATCCATTACATGCTAGTCTCATTGAAGTGACTTGTTCACTTTTCCAGGACCATTACCACAATACACAGCTCCCAATCTTTGCTGCCCACCTCCTGTCTGTTTCTCTTTCTTTCTCCTTTCTTCCTCCCTTCTGCCAGTCAAGCATTTGTCATTACTCACCTACTGACTCTACAGATTATAAGTCACTGGTAGACAGCAACCTTTAAGCCCTAGAAAGGGTTGATTTCAAGGGTTATCCCCAAACATTGTGGGATTTTGCCTTCTCCACAAATCTCCCCTTGACAACCCCAGGTATCCCTGCATCCTTGGGTTTCTACAATTACTTAATGATCCGTGTACCTCTGACAGACACTTTTAGCTGAAGTGTGCAGAAAATATAATCAATAATTAGTAGATCACTGTAATTATATTTATTATATTCTAAATGAAAGTGCTGTGACATATTAAATTTTTTACTACATGTAAATATTTGTATACGGCCTAACCAGACTTGACCATATCATGAATGATGTTTGGAAGGTCACGACTGTTGCGCCAATCAACGAGAAGATGTGCAATGAGTGCCTCCAATGGTACGGCCATGTCATGTGCAGCAATGACAACTCAGAGGCCAAAACAGCTTTACGATTGAGCCTACCTGACAAGCAACTACGAGGAAGACTGAATTTGATGAAGTTGATATTGTCCCCAAAGATGCCCTCGATCGAAACAAGTGGCAAAAGCTCTGCTCAACAGCTGACACTGCACAAGCATGGGATAAAAGCTAGGAAGAAGAAGATGTACATATCTGTATATAGATCTCACTTTCATATACTGCACAGATCCATAGTTAAATAAACATCTAGACAGAAACTACATAATAAGACTTGTGGTGGAGGCCACGAAAATGCCAGAATGCCTGGGGACATATGGAAATACGGGGAACATGTAACATATATTCAATTGCATTGTTATATGCCAAATGTGGTAAATTATACTTGAATAAGGTGATAAAAAGGGGCAGATACTCTACTCAGCTACAGCAGCTACATATTCAGTCTTCACGGTAGAACATCAGAGCATTTTATCATTGGAAGTTATAGACATCCTACATTTGCACCTTTTTCCAAACTGAAACACCTGGACACAGTTAAAGTGCTTGAAAAAACAGTGACAGACAAGAAACGTATCTAACATTTAAGCTGTACCAGGGACAGTTGTTGGGCAATGAAGATAATAATATGTTTCATGTCACTACAGCTTTTGCTGTGTTTCAGGTTAAACCAGCATTAAAATCTGAGCTACAGTAAGCACTATCTTTATCTCCTAATGCTTGAGAGTCTTTTCATCTGCCACCTGCTTTGAGGTGGGTGTGACATTTTTTCCATTATACAGAGCAGAGTATTAGATCACTTTTTTTGCTGCCAGCAGCCATACCATATGAAGAGGTCATCTAATTGAGGTTAAGCATGTTTGGTCCTGGACAGTACTTGGATGGGAGACCATCTAGGAAAAGCTTGGGTTGCTGCTGGTTGGTGAGGAAAGCAAGGGGTGCTTACCCTGTGGTCTGAATAAGGACCCCAAAGCCCCAATGAGGTGATGGGGACACTGTGCTGTAAAAATTGAACCATCCTTCAGATGAGATGTAAAACCAAGGTCCTGACTTTCAGTGGTCATAAAAGAGCACCCTGGGCATCCTTCATAAAGAGCGGGTGTATCACAATGTCTAGCCTAAATTGCCCTCCATGGCCTAGTCATTGTGGCCCCCCAATCTCCCCTTGTCTTTAATTGGCTATCTCTCTCACCAATTTCCCCACCTAATAGCTAATGTGTGTGAGCATACTGGTGCAAAAATGTCTGCCATGGCCTCACTTTCTCACTATTTGCTCTCATTTTTTATTGTTAACTTCGTGTTGTCATATATTAATTAATTTCATTGTGTTGTTTTCATTTTGTTTTTTTATTTTGGTTTGTTTTTGAATTTGTTTTTGCGTTTTGCCCTTCAGAGCCACCGTAAAATGTGTCTACCTTACAATAAGACTTTGAATACTTTCAATTTGACCTACATGTAATTGCAAAGAAGCAGGTTGCTTTGTTTGAAATGTTTTGGTTTTAGTGGTCTAGCCCTTCAACAACAACAAGAACATTTATTTATATAGCACATTTTCATACAAAAAATGTAGCTCAAAGTGCTTCAGCAGTACTGTATTAGTTTATAATTCCAACATAATACACGTGAGTGCGGTGCTTGTATGCCAGTTTGTTCTTTTCCACTTATTTGGATTGTGTTGTGCTGAAGATGTAATTCTCTGTGTGTGATGTGAGTCTATTTATTTATATAGTATATCATAGAGACAGGAGAAGCTTTGAGAAATAAACTGCCCCTTGTTGTGTTTATTTGTGTGTATATTCCAGGACATAAAAGGGACTCTACTATTGGATTGTTTTGTTGTTGTTCTTATTTGCTTAAGGGGGTTTACATGGTTTTTTACCAATATGATTTCATAATCGGATTCTTCTAATACTAAATTTTGCAAGTTTTCCCAAAACTTTTTCATGACTACACATGAGTTTAGTAACACTATTAAAATTAATAATAACACATAATTTTGACTCACAGAAAACTGTGAAGATATTTATCTATAATAACTGCTGCAGTCTAGAAAGGGTAAAACTTATATAGTAAGCTAATATTCTCCTTAAAGTGTTTCTTAACTACTTTTGTTCCCCACAAAAAAAACTGGAGGGATGGAACTCTATACCTGGAAACTATTTTTTTTTTATATTCGAACTTCTAAATTCAGAGTGCAAATACGTACGCATCATCAAAATTATTACTTCCAAGCTTCCATGAATTCTTTGATAATATGAGGGTGAGTCAAGCTAAAGTAAGAAAATTGGATTTATAAGAAAATAGAACGAACTTTAACAAAACTGGTGATGTCATTTCTCAATTTAGTCTCCACCCTTCTCAATGCACTTGCGCCACCTGCCTGGAAGTGTCTGGATTCCAGCAGAATAAAATGTTTTGTCTTGTCCTCACAACCACTCGTGCACCGCTTTCTTCACCTCGTAATCTGTCTTGAATTGACGACCACCCAGATGTTTTTTTAGCGGTCCAAAAAGGTGGAAATCACCCAGTGCCAAATCTGGAGAATAAGGAGGATGTGGTAGTTCCTCAAACTTCAGCTTCTCCAGACAAGCCTTTATGTTCTTAGCAGTGTGCGAGCGGGCATTGTCCTATCAGTAAAGGACTCCTTGAGACAGCAGTCCCCACCACTTGGATCAAATAGTAGGCTTCACATTGGTCTCCAGCAAGTCACAGTAACTTGCATTGATGACTGTAGTACCCCACGGCATGTAGTGCTCAACAATAACTCGGGTGCACAAGTGGTTGTGAGGACTAGACAACTGTTTACAAACAGTAGTGTATAGAAGAGCATTTCTGAATAAACAGTTCAACAGACATTGAAGCAGCTGGGCCACAGCCGCCATGCTAGGTTTCAAAATAGAGAAAAAAAATATTGAAAAAATATTCCCTGGTTCTGTCAAATCTCAATTTATGCTGACGACCATGTCATAATTTGGCATTAGGAATATGAAACCAATGATATTTCCCGCCTTTGTATCAATGTTAGAACCTGATGAAATGGTGTTGGCAATGACTTCCTGATACCAATTAAGTCTGTTAAAATCATTTCAGTGTCAAAGAGTTTCCAAGCCATTCTGTTGACCCTGTACATCCATTCATGTCACATTCATGTATACCCCTTTTCAAATCGATACTTTCAGCGAGATAATATGCCATGTCTCAAAGCATGTACCACATCACATTTGGTTATACTGTATAAATACGACTGTGACTTCAGTCTACTCCGAAAGCCTAGAAAGTATTAATTATTTCAAGCTTGTTACATGAATATGACAGTGACTTTGGTATGTCCTGGTGGACTACAGAGTTCAAACAGAACACACCTCTGGGATGAGACGTAATCAGAGACTCATAGTATGAACATGTTGCTAAACATTTTGCAGGAAGTGTGTAATACTATAATGTCAGCATGAACGAAAAACCCTAAAGACACTTTCCAGAGCTTCACTGAACCCATGCCTTGAAACATTAGAGGCTTTTGTGGTAAAAGAATGTGGATCATACCTAGTACTTGATAGGTATATCTAGTAAAATGACTACAAAGTGTATTTGTTCTTTCACTTAGAAATATATTAACATGTTGATGTCTTCTTCCTATAGCATTTTCCTCAATAAACAGATGCCTGCTATCTCTATTGAACTCATTTTAAATACATCATTTTATACCCTTGTGGTAACCTAGAAAAAGAGGTCCATCCCTGATTGTCTATAGCAGCAGAACAATGACTGGTAATTGTTTTGGTATAGCATGATTACTGTATCTACAGTAACTGTGACTTGTCCTCTAAACAATCATAACTTGTGAAGGAAGGAACTCAACAAGAGGTTAAGAAGTGTGGTATAAAGATATTGATCCATGTCAACACTTATTTAACCTATAGTAATTACAAATTAGCTGTTGGATCTCTAATTCCCCCTCTTCCCATAGATACTTGACTGGTTGAGGTCTAAAGATTTTGAAGGGCAAATCATTTTCTAAAATGAAATAATGGATTACTACTAACTGCAATGAAGACATAAAACGTGTCTGTGTGCTCTAGTAATTTCTTACTGCCAACTGTTCTTAGACTGTCCTATTTTTAGGACATATTTCCAAGCATGTTTTTAAGATCATCTGTGACAATTGGTGTAAGTTAAAATAGCCGGTAATCCTGCTGACTCCCAGCTTAACTATAGTGAAAATGCATAGACAGCACTAATAGAAGATTCTTTTCCAAATAAAGGGTACCATTACCATATAATAGAGTGATTATTACCTTCTCAAAAATAAAGTAAATATTACATAGTTAAAATGCAATCAGAAATATTCCCAATTATTTTAAAATGTATTTTGACCAGGCACACTGCTCAATCTTCATGTTCAACAGTTCACCCCTGTTTTTTGTCTAGAACACATATTCAGTTTCAAAATTCAAAATTAGATAAACAAGATTCCACTTGGAAGAAGAGGGGGGAAAGTGTTTAGAAATTGTTGTTCATAGTCCCAGACACTTTGTCTTCCTCTACTGTGCTGTCAACTGACCATATCAAAACTAAAATGTTAATATACTTTTTTTTTCAAACATTTACTTTTGTATTATTTGTTTATATTAATCAAATTGAAACATTCGATTTACTGTACATTTAATCCAATATGTGTGCTCCTGTATGTAAATGGTGTATGGTTTGCCTTTTTCTGTTATTGCCTTTCTATTATTGTGTGAATGTATGCAAAAGCTCCAAATCTGTACCCAGTGGAAAGCACTATACAAAAAAAATGAACTGAACATTTCAAATAAATATCTATGTGATTTTTATGTTTCTTCAAAGACATAATGAGAAGTCAAGCAAAATAACACCTTTTATTGGCTAACTGAACACATTACGATATGCAAGTTTCCCCTTCATCAGGCAGGTTGTAAAAAGATAAATGAAGGAGGGTGAATAGTTTGGTAATATACTATTATACTATTAGGAAATTCTGGACTATCTTTAAGATTTGGTTTTACTTTGTCTTACTGAATTTTTCACCAATAAAATAAAAGAAGTGCTAGCATGTAATACTTTGTATTTTTAATTTCTAAGCTGAACCCTTTACAGGGAAACAGCATGATCATTCTTGAAGGGGTTATAAGAGGCTACTAAAAATACATATGCATTAGTAACACAGAACTAATTCCAATCAAATGCAGCCACAATATTAATACTATAGTTTTGCATAATGTATTAACAAGATAAAAAATGAAAAGCTACTCAATTGCTTTCTGCTATGATTAATCAATTGACAATTGTATGTTTTGATGATTTTGGTGCTTTCACAAAATTGTAAACAGCTTTTCAATTAATTTTGCACTGTATCAGTACATGCTCCCTACCTTGCTATTATATTAAGTTATTTGGAATAAATCAATGACCCAAATTCATTGATATAAGTCCTACTTTCTTACTGTGCAACAGAGGTAGAAGCACACAATATGAATACAATTCTATTTTTTTCATGAAAGTAGCTTTTCCATTGAGAATATCAAAATGAGTGAAAATGGTTCCGACTCTGAACAGTGGTTAGCTCCAGGGACTGACCTGGTTTGATCTCCCAGCTAATTAACTAGGAAGTGTATTCACATTCTTCCTGTGCTCACATGCTTTTTCTCCAGGCACTCAAGATTACTTCTACATCCCTAATGTAACTGTGTTAGGTTAATGAACAACTCTCAATTCCCCCCTTTAATGTACCTGCATTCCAGGTATGCTCGAGCAATCCTGAAAGCTGATAAAAAGAAGTTTTTTTTTTAATTTTATCGATTTTATTGTAATCATTCCATACAAATAGATCAATTTTTACAAAAAATAGGGATTGAAAACAAATCAACCCCCATCCCTTAGAAAGAGAGCATGGCCAGCAGAGTAAAACTTAAAGCTAGTAAAAATAAATAAATTGATGAGTTGAATAGGTGGATAAAGATAAATGGAGAAGAAAATGAAATGGGAAGAGAATCTGCTTCCTCAGTACTTTAAGGGGTTATTCTAAAATATTATTGATTAGATCCTGCCAGTTTTTGCACAGATCCTCTAAGTGAGAATTAGATTTTTTCCAATTTCAAATATAGTAAAGGTGATCACAGTTTGTTTGGCCTTCTCCACTTTAAGTCCATCTGTAAGAACACCAAACACAGCTGGTAAGGGGTTAGGAGGGATTGTGACACCAAGGCTGTCTGAAAGGCACTTAATTTTTTTTGTCCAGAATGATGTTAATTTGGTGCAGGCCCAAAACATGTGACCCAGTGGGGCTGGAACTTGATTGCAGCGTTCGCAGGTTGGATCTTGCCCTGGAAACATTTTGGACAATTTTAAGCGAGACAGATGTGCTAAATATAAAGAAATAATCAATTCTTGAGTAGCAATGGTGCACTGGTGAGTAGAAGAAATATGTTCTTGAGTTTGTGTTTAGAAACCTCCAGGGGTCTGATAAGTTGTGGTCAGTTAAAAACTGTGCAATTGTCTTTGCAGTGTTAGATGTCATCACCCCTGTGACAGGAGACCTATCTAAGAGTGGATTTAAAACACAATTAAAGTCCCCAGCTATTAAAATTGTATGAGTGTTCACATTGGGAATGGATGTAAATACATTTCGCATGAATTCCCTATCATCGACACTGGGTGCATAAACATTTATCAAAATCACTTTACAGTTAAATAAATTGCCCATGACAATCGCATATCTCCCTTCAGGACCAGATACTATATCTGATGCTACAAATGAGACTGTTCTATGTATGAGAATTCCCACACCTCTAGTTTTCTTTGTAAAGCTGGAATGGAACATTTGATCCTTGCTTAGTAAATGGGTCTCCTGTAAAAATACTATTTTATCGTTTAGACCTGTTAGGTGAGAGAATACTTTCTTTCTCTTTAATTCGCGATTCAGGCCTTTAACATTCCAGCTCACAAAGTTAACTGTCCCATCATGGAGACATTGATTCTGAACTTTTATTTCATTTTGTAGTCTTAACTGGAAGTGAGACAGCTTTAACCTTAATTTCCTATTTTCCCAAGAGTTATTGCCATGCAGCCTATTGTTACATTGGTAATTATAATTATAAGGATTAAAAGGATAGATAAGATATAGCTTGCTCTCTTTATCTCCCCTCCTAATCCCCGTGAGGCTGCACCCCACTTCACAAAGTCCCAGTCCGCTGACATACCTAGAGACAGAGCACGTCCAAACCAAAACAAGCCCCCCAGCAGCAGTGTTTGAGGATTAAAAAGTAGTCATATCTATTGCTGATAAAGTCTAAATACTGTATACATAAAATATAATCTTCAACAGTTTTGAAATATTAAGATAGTAAACCAAGAGAATGGTGTTAAAAAATGGCCCTGGATAAGCATAGTAAACTTGAATGCAATAACAACAATAGCACTAAAATAGCACTATAAACTAGCAGTATAAACTAAGGGTATGATGTTAAACAGTCTCCTTTAGAGTAGTAAAAAAAAATTATTTCTTCCAAACATACGTGTATAATTGTAATTAAAACATAAACAAAAAGTGGCCAAGAAGAGAAAAGGATGTATAATTATGGTACCCGTATTGTTGCAAGTGGATCAGACAGCAGGTAATATCTTCCTGCCATGCCATGACAGGATGCAACTTACTATCGTATTTCAAAAAAGTTTCGGGATCAGCTTTCTTAACTCCTTTTCTGCTTCCTCCGTGGTGGAGAAGATGTAATATTTTTCTTGAATATCCACTTTCAGTTTTGCAGGATACAAGAGGCTGTATCTGATATCGGCTTTTTGTAACCACTGTTTAATTTTGTAAAAAGTGGCACGTTTAGCGGCTGAGAAATCAGGGAAAATACAAATGTGTCTATTTTCAAATATAATCTCTTGTTTCTGTCTGAGAAGTGATATTACATTAAGCTTAAATTTTAATCTCTCGAAGCGAACAATTAGAGTCCTACGTTTAGAGGTATTTGATCCATGTATGCGATAAACTGCTGCTATCTCGGTATCTGATTTAAAGTCCTCTCCAATTATTTTTGAGAATAGTTCAGCTACGAGTTTCACTGGGTTTGGACTTTCACAATTCTCAGGTAGACTTTCGATTCTAATATTATTCCTTCTGCATCCATCTTCCAGAGCCGCAAGTCTATCTCTGAATTTTTTGCATTCAGAATTCGCAGCTGTAGTTTTTCCATCGGCGGTAGATGCCAAATGTTCAGCGGTTTCAATTTGAGTCATGAATGCCTACATAACGTCTTCCAGTTGATCAGCCAATGCTCTCAGTTTGGACACATTTTCCTGAATGTGTTTCTCAATTTTCCCCAGCATACCTTTAAAGGCTGCATCAAAGCGATTATATACACGTTTTTCCAGGTCTTTATTATCCTGCCACAGCTCTTGCAGCTCCTGCCATAGCTTCTCGTTTGTCTTCCTGCTTTTTATCTTTATATTTTTCTGAATGTCTTTCTTGAGCTCATTTATGGTCATGGCCGTGGCCACTGTTGTGATCATTACCTTCAGTTTGGAAAGATTGTTTCGACTTTCGTACTCCACGGGTGAAATGGCAATCCCCGTTACAGCCAATGCTTCTGGCTCGCGAGGAGTGTAAGGCCATCTCCAGTTTCAAGTGATCTTCTGGAATCGGTGAGCTATCACTTGCAGAAGAGTTTTTAAAATGACAAGAGTTTTAATTGAGAAACATTTTTTTCATTCTAGACTAAACATCTGTCATACAGTTTATACATTTGTGTTATTATTTTTGTGGTATTATTTTTATGTACAGCATGTACCATGTTATGTTCTCTTTCGTCTAGTTTTAAAATGGAACAAGAATGAAATATTTGACAGGTGGTTAGAAAAGTTTACATTTTTTTACAGTGTATTAATTAAAAATAGTACGAGTTCATTTTTATTTACATTTATGTGTTTTCAATTTTTAAGCATGACAAAAGTTGATTTCTCACACTTTTTTCCAATAATTTATACAGTACTGTGCAATGAGCTTGTACTACTAGAATTCATCTATCCATCTATTCCCTAAGCCACATATCCATTTCATGGTCACAGAAGATCAAAGCTTGTCCCAGAAAGAGATACACTCATACTGGGAAAGTTCAGAGTCACCAATTAACTGAGTTTGAAATAATATTTTAGGACATTTGTTAACCAGTATTTTGATTGTTTCCACATCACAGTCATAAGGATCTACATCCTCATTCTATTGTTCACCTTTTGCTTTATGCTTGTGGATTTTTTTCTGGATACACTGGTTTCTTCCCATATCCCAAAGATGGGCACATTAAGCTGACTCTTGGCTCTAAATTGATCTCATTTGGTATGAAGGGGACTGTGATAAACTGGCTCGATGTCTAAAATGGGTTCCAGCATTAAGCTCAAAACAGCTGTAATAAGCTCTGGCCCAAAGTCGCCTGGCAAATACAGTAGAGCACTTTAAAACACTGCTGAAAACACATTACTTTAACATGGCCTTTTTATAACTTCACTTTAACTTAATACTGATACTCTGTATGTTCAATTCTTCATAATAATTATTCACAGTGACTCCAAAATCCGTACTGACCCCTACTCTTTCTTCTGTTTCTTTTACCGGTTTCTTTGTGGTGGCGGCCTGCGCCACCACCACCTACTCAAAGCATCAGGATGCACCAACATTGATGGACTGAAAGCCAGAAGTCTACGTGACCATCATCATCAGGTCCTTCCATGAGAACCCTAAATACAAAGAGGACTGTTTGACTTATGTTAGGTAGATTGCCCAGAGGGGACTGGGCGGTCTCTTGGTCTGGAACCCCTACAGATTTTATTTTTTTCTCCAGCCTTTGGAGTTTTTTGTTTTTCTGTCCACCCTGGCCATCGGACCTTACTCTTATTCTATGTTAATTAATGTTGACTTATGTTTATCTTTTATTGTGTCTTCTAATTCTCTATTCATTTTGTAAAGCACTTTGAGCTACATTTTTTTTGTATGAATATGTGCTATATAAATAAATGTTGATTGATTGATTGAAAGTGATTCTATTTTGGAAAAGTGGGTTTGGAAAATGAACTGCCTATTTATTTTCTTTGGAAATGTGCATTTGTTGCTTCAGTATTTTTTTTCCTCAATGACCTAGCTGCATGTGTTTCTTTCTTTTTTTGTTTTGCTTTTTTTGTAAAGGAAAACTTCTAAGCAGCAATTTTTAACATCTTTTGTCATTTAAATTTTTACTTTCTGTATCAATAAGAAGTGCCGCATATGGTTTTTATTGCACCCTTTAGAGCCAGACCTCTGAGATGAGAGATTCTGTATTTAAAAAAGAATGAATTGTTGTAATAATTACATAAAGCATAAAGATTTAAAAATGAAGAAGGACATTAGAATAGAGGCACTGATATTCATAATGGAAACAAGTTATTTGATGCTGGGGAGTAAGAAAGTTCCTGAGTGATTTCAGTGTGAGATATAATGAAGTGATTACAGGGATACACCAGAAATAATCTAGGGGTAGGTGGAGAACAATGCTAGGGACAGAACAAAGGCGCATTAAAATAAACGAGGTGACATTAAATTTGCAGATCTGCTTAATTAATATCAAATTTTTAAAGATAAAAACCATATTGGAACAGTGAATCACTTGTGTAATTCATTGGTATTGAACGCTGGTCAACATGTAAGTACATTTTTACTAAAGGACAATAATTCTAATCACTAGTCAACTTCTCAATTACTGATTCAACCTATAATTTAATTCCCAGCTGAATTGACTCCTTGCTAAAGGCCAAGAAACTTAGTTTGCAAGTACTTCATAAATAAAAATTGCAAGTACTTCATACAAATATGACGAGCATTTACAGGCCACTACCTGTTTTTCATACTACAATGTGAAGTCTAAATTTGGTATAACGGTGTGCAGACCAGACTCTTCTCTATAAATGAGCAATTCATTTAGTGTCGTAAATTGTATTGCAACGTCTCCATAAATGTGTTAAAGCCCAAATGAAAATCTGATTACCAGGCAATATTCCCCTCCTCGGCACCCTAAACTTCATTTAGAACCCATTTACTTCCTTGATTTCATTCTTTGGTCTCAGCAGTTTTTACCGTTTGCATTTTTCTATTATGCAAAAGTTAAATTAGAGGTTTAAGAACAGCGCTTTATAAATTAAACATTATTACTATTTTTGTTGTTGCAAAGACAGTTCTTAAACAAGCATTATTGAGCAAAAAAATGCTTAAGGAAGTTAATATAGAAAGAGTAAGAGGATAATAATTTGCAAAAGGAAAAAACTTGAAGGGTCCAGACTTATTTCAGTGGAATATTTATTTTGTTTTTGTTACCGTATCAGTTAGCAATTTCTTTAATTCTGCTCTTTTATGCCATTCAGTACAATTTAAATATACATTAATTTCTTCTGAATGTACAGTGCATCTGGATACTTTAATGCTAAGTCCAATGGCACTTTAACAGTCAGTAAGCCTACTACAATAAAACGGTAGTTTTAAATACCACACCAAAGATTACATGTTTTAAACTAAAAATAAAATAAAACTACATTACTTGCATGAATATATCTTGTCAGGCATTCCTTAAACATAATCAAATTTGACTGTAAGAGGCTCAGCATGACAAGGTTTTAAGCTTTCTTTCATTTAATACTACATCTAGTTATTACTGTGTGAAAGGCAGCACCATATACACACACCAACCACTTTATTGAATACACGTGTTCAACTGCTTGTTAACGCAAATATCTAATCAGCCAAACAGAAGGCAGCAACTCAGTGCATTTAGGCATGTAGACATTGCCCAGACAGCTTCTTGAAGTTCAAACTGAGCATCAGAAAGGGGAAGAACGGTGATTGAAGTAACTTTGAATGTGCCATTGTTGTTGGTGCCAGACGGGCTGGTCTGAGTATTTCCGAAACTGCTGGGATTTTCATGCATAACCATCTCTAGGGTTTATTGAGAATGGATCAGAAAATTAGGCAATAATGCCTTGCTGATGCTAGAAGTCAGAAGTGAATGGCCAGGCTGATTCAAGCTAATAGGAAGGCAACAGTAACTCAAATAACCACTCATTACAACAGAAGAGCATCTCTGAACACACACCCCGTCAAACCTTGAAGCAGATGAGCTACAGCAGCAGGAGACCACACCAGGTGTCACTCATGTCAGCTAAGAACAGGCAACTGAGGCTACAATTTGCATTGCTTTACCAAAATTGGACTACAGAAATTAAAAAAAATGCTGCCTGGTCTGATGAGTCTCGATTTCTGCTGTGAAGTTCATATGGTTGGGTCAGAATTTGGCATCAACAGCATGAAAGCATAGACTCATCTTACCTTGTATCAACGATTCAGGCTGGTGATGGTGGTGGTATAATGGAGTGGGGGATATTTTCTTGGTACACTTTGGGCCCCTTAGTACCAACTGAGCATCATTTAAATGCCGCAGCCTATCTGAGTATTGTTGCTGACCAGGTCTATCCTTTTAGAACGGCAGTGTACCAATCTTCTGATAACACGCCATGACACAAAGCTCAAATCATCTCAAACTGGTTTCATGAACATGACAATGAGTTCACTGTACTCAAATGGCCTCCACAGGCACCAGATCTTAATCCAAAAGAGCACCTTTGGGATATGGTGGAACTAGAAATTCACATCATGGATGTGCAGCCAATAAATACGCAACAACTGTGTGATGTTATCATGTCAATATTGACCAAAATACCTGAGGAAAGTTTCCAGCCTCTTGTTGAATCTATGCCAAAAAGAATTATGGCAGTTCTGAAGGCAAAAGGGGGTCCAACCCGGTGCTAGCAAGGTGTACCTAATAAAGTGGCCTTTGAGTGTATAATGAGTGAAGTGTGAGGCAGCAAAATTAAAACGGATGAAATTGTCTCAAAGTGAATGTGCAACTAGTGAATCATCTACTACACTATATAAAAGAACACAATCATTATTGTATTTGCTTTCAGAAATGAATAAATACACATGGACACAAATCACTATGCACTTGCAGGCCGACATGCTGAATACAAAAATGTCACATCGTGAGGTCAGGAGTACAGTTGTTAAGAAGAATTCATGCAATGTGCAAAGCTGTGCAAGGAGCCAATGCTGGACGAAGGCACTTAAAAAAACAACATATTTCATAATAGCTGTCTTGACAAAAACAAAAAGTACATGTTACAAAATAGTTCATAAGAACTAAAAGTGTAACAAATCACTAAATGATAAAAGTATGTCATGGGCAGAAACTGCTCTGTTTCTATACTTGATCATGAGTAGCTTATCAGAAGTCTCTGCTCTTGGACAGCTTTAACCAGACTAGCTGCGATCAGTTGACAGACAGGATGGCCTAGTTGTCGTTAGTGTAAAGTAAGTGTAACACTAGAACCACTGGCAAATATTTGGCAAACATTAAAAAGTCTGTCATCAATATTAAATTCCACATAAGGATGTTAAAATACTGATATCAAAGTTCAGGAAATCAGTATCAATTCTAAAGTGATGTTGCATAATTTCAAAGTGTTAACAGCAAATATTAACTTAAAATTTTGATATGAAAGGACTGAATTTTAAAATGACTGGCCATGGGGTAGTGATGTTGGAGCATGAATGTGAACGTCTTGGTGTGACAACAGGAAATACTACGAATGGATAATATTGGTAAAAGCAGAGTGGCACATGCTATAGCTTTTAACCTGCAGAGATGCTTTTCGATTTTGAGACAGTTTAAGAAATGAATTTATGTGGATTTTTAATTAATTTAAACAGCCATGAAATAATATAACAGAAAACTGCAGCCTATAGAGTAAACCTAATGCAATTATATAATTTGTTACATTTGCTAGATAGATAGATAGATAGATAGATAGATAGATAGATAGATAGATAGATAGATAGATAGATAGATAGATAGATAGATAGATAGATAGATACTTTATTAATCCCAAGGGGAAATTCACAAAATTGCTTTAAATACTTTTGAGAAGGGCATATTTCCTTGCACTATCTTTAGTACTAGGGTGCTGTACCGTTTTAGCCATTATGGATGTAGTGAGAAGTCAAGCAAAATGACACCTTTTATTGGCTAACTAAAAAGATTAACCTGAAGAAGGGGCCTGAGTTGCCTTGAAAGCTTGCATATTGTAATCTTTGTAGTTAGCCAATAAAAGGTGTCATTTTGCTTGACTTCTCACTACTTGCACTATCTTGTAATAAATATTTTCTGCTTTAGTTAAAATAAATTTAAAAGAAAATACAGCATGTATGTGCAAAGAAATACGGTATTATACATCACAGCATAAACGAATCTTACTGTTAAGATTTAAAAGTTTGTACTTAAAATAAAATTTTTTTAATCATTTTAAACTATCTCCTACTGTTTCTGAATAGCATCAGAAAACTACCTCCTAAAAATATTTTTTTCTATTATTATCATACAGCTAAATAGAAAGTAAATATAATCACTAGTTGTATTTTTTTAAAACAGAGCTATAGTGATGCATGCCTCATTTCCTTCTTTCCATCTTAAGATACTGCTCAACAAAGCCCGATAGGTAAGATATCCCAACACCATTTAATATACTTTAGTCTTGGAAAAAGTACCCATACCTCAGTCAGCAACATTAGTTTTCGTTTTAGTACGTCTCTAGTTCACTTTTTTTATAATAACCAAATACTATATATTTATATACAACTAACAGTATGTAAAACAACCTCACCAGGCATTTTAAAGAAAACATATATGCTAATAAATCACAACACATCTTTTAATTTCAACATAAAATAATTTACCTCAAATGAATAATCTATTGGTGTTTCATCCTTGATTATATGATTAGTTTCATTCTTAGGGCTCAGCTCTTTTCATTTCACTGTGTAATATAAAGCCATCCTTGAAGATCTGCCCGATCTTGTGATACCACCAGTTCAATATTCTGCCTTTGGCCACAGCAGTGTAATCATTTCAGAAACTCATTCTCTCCTTCATGTGAAAAAGTTACAAAACACAAAGTAGCCATTTATAACATCCCGTCTGTAAGGCTGTTACTTATGGAATGCTTTCCTGTTACTGAATGGCCTCCCAACGTCTTATCTACAGTACTTTACAACGAGAACAAAAAAAAGCAGATTAGCCCTAATCAGTCTGTGACTAGTGTGATTCAGTTCATAGCTTGTCTTTAGAGAAGCATGGAAATTAAAGTCAAATGATTATACTTTTGAATGCATTGCGAGAATGACAGCCGCAATAAATAATATATTAAAAGAATAAAAAATATATGACTAATATATTTAATGAATGAAAATTTGTGAATATTTTTAACAATTTATATTACTGCTAAAGGGCGGCACGGTGGCGCAGTGGTAGCGCTGCTGCCTCGCAGTTAGGAGACACGGGTTTGCTTCCTGGGTCCTCCCTGTGTGGAGTTTGCATGTTCTCCCCGTGTCTGCATGGGTTTCCTCCGGGCGCTCCGGTTTCCTCCCACAGTCCAAAGACATGCTGGTTAGGTGGATTGGTGATTCTAAATTGGCCCTAGTGTGTGCTTGGTGTGTTTGTGTGTGTCCTGCGGTGGATTGGCACCCTACCCAGGATTGGTTCCTGCCATGTGCCCTGTGTTGGCTGGGATTGACAGACCCCCGTGACCCTGTGTTTGGATTCAGCGGTTTAGAAAATGGATGGATTACTGCTAAAATTATTTTAACCTTTTCATTACGAAGGCATGCCCATGTTACAGTACATGAGGTCTGTCACCATTCACATGTATATTTATTCTTGGGACCCTGGCTTGTTCCGACAGAAAATACTTCACAGCTCACAGGAAAGGTTATGGATTTCTAAATTCCAAAAGTACAGGTTTTGTAGCAATTAACAAAACAACCTTTTAATTGGAGCCAGGGCTACTAAGACAAAGTCAATTTCATTTGAAAATATAAAATACAAAAATATAATGTTAATTGAAAAGATGGCACTATGAAAAACTGAAAGCCATCATGGTAGACAGAAGAACAGAACAGCAGTCATACAGACAGTTCATTTCATCTTCCACTCTCCAACAAGCTTGACCAAGCTCAGGTATGCTAAGAGAACAGTGATGCGGTAAATAAAAGGGTTGGAGTACTCTGAAATGGAATTGAGTTTTAAATAAATATATTTTATGATATGCTAAGTAGAATAGAACTAAAGTCTAACTAAATTGAACGCCAATTAGCATATACAAGTAAGAATTTCACTGTACTCTCAAACTGACAATAATGTCCCGATAAACCTATAATTTGCTTCTCTATGTTTGGGGGTTATTTGTGTTTCTTATTTGTGTCATGAAAAGGATTATTTTAATAATTTTAGGTACTGGGGTGAATTTCTACATACAGTGGAACCTCGGGTCACGAACGTCTCGGACCACGTACAAATCGGGTTACGACCAAAAAGTTTGCCACACTTTTGCATCTGTTTATGACCACACACTCGGGTGACGAACAAGCCAGTTTCCCTTCCGGTTTGTATGTGGCGATGATTTCCGCACGTGTTCAGTCTCTCCCTGTGCATTCCCTGTGCAGCGAGTGAGCGAGCGAGAGAGAGAGAGAGCGCGAACGAGAGAGAGAGAGTGAGCGTGCGAGAGAGAAAGCGAGAGAGAGAGCGAGAAGGCAGTTAAAAATCCAACAGGCTTGTTTTTAAAGAGACTGCAAGGTTAGTTTTCTCTGTTCGAGGTTTTCTCAGTGTTATTCAATGTTTTTACATTTAGTTTACTATTACACTGTGCATTCTATGGTATAATTTACTATTTTTGTGCTTAAAATCTTTAAAAAAATATATTTACATACAGCTCGTACGGTCCGGAACGGATTAATTGTATTTACATACAATCCTATGGAGGAAATTACTTCAGGTCACGACCAAATTGGGTTGTGACTAGAGTTTTGGAACAAATTACGGTCATAACCCGAGGTTCCACTGTACTGTATTTGACACTCTTTACATAAGTTTTTCAGGTGAGAATATTTGTGTTTTATATTGAAATTAAGTTCCTGTGCCATGTTTATATTTTGTAATTTTTTTTAAACCATTACCACTGTTGGTCTGGTTATCATAGGTGCCATTATTTTTCTTTCATGTCTCTAGGGATGTATGATGGTCGCGGGGGTGGGATTATGGAGGCTGTGACCCTAAAATTAATTTAGTGTAGTTTATGAATGTATTCTCACTATATATATTTTTGACTTTATCAGTACTTGCTGACCACTACTTTTCTCCTGATTAAAAACCCTCTGCTCACTAGAAGCACAGATTAATTTCAGGCAGAAGGTGTCACTAAAGAGTGAAAAAGAAAGTATTTCCATAAAGATTACATCATAGACTTTTTACTGATGTCAAAGGAATATCATATTGTACCTGAGGACAATTATCAATCAAATGAGTACAGATTGGCAATCCAACTCATTCTGGAAATCCAAAGAATGCAGACATTAAGAGAAATGCACTAGCCAAGAAGGATAAATTAAACTTTAGAAAAAGCGGGAGGGCATTGTATTTGAAATGCTAAGAATGAGGGTGCTTTGCCAGTCTCACTGTACCAGTCTGAAAAGCTTGGTTGTTGCTGTATGGGCACATCTGTTCATTTGACAAAGATGACACTCACAAGTGGGACAAGCTGTGAAAGAATCCATGGCCATGTCACCCAAGGTATTCAAATTGAAAACACAATTATTATTATCATTATTCAAATAACACAGTAAACCATAAACTCAAATAGTGCCAGCAGCTCCTTTATTGATTTTTGAGCGATTTTCAGATGTAGTGGAACATACTGTATGCTACATTATTGCATAAGAAATCTAAACCTTACTGTACATTAAAATAATTTATCCATATTAAAAATGTGCTACATTCATATTTTAAGTTTAAGTATATATTAAGTTCTTGCATTGTGTTATTGCACTGCAGTTTCACTACCTGTAACAAGCAATGTGAAGCCCATTAGGCACTATGGAATACCCATGAATCATATAGTCATAATGTTAATGTTATCATGCCTACATACCCTTCCATCCATCCATCTATTCTTTGAAAAAGCATCTTCTGTTACAGGGCTATAGAGAGGTATAAGGTATGAAACAATCCTGAGAAGGTAGCCAGTCAGTTTGAGGGCACAGTCACACACTCCCTCACACTAAGCTAGCAGCTTACACAGAGAACATGCTATCAATGGCTGAGCCAAAAATCGGGGCCACATCCCTGAAGCTATTAGGCAAAAGTTCAACAGCTGAAGCACCAATTTGCACAAACTGATGCATTTATATTAATTTTTATTACCTTCAGATGTTGACAATTTATTAATAAATAAATAAAGATGATTTTTTAAAAGCCATATGGAAAGTTATTTTACTTGAGATGGCATGTGCTGTTCTAAACTACTAAAAACAAGCTTGAAAAACTGCTATATATTAGAAAAGATGAACATAACATTTATTGTTAAGCCACTGCCATAGAGAAATATATACAGTATTTTAAAATAGAAGACACCACAATAACTATATGAATAAAATGAATAAGAACTGTATGGGCATTCTTTTCAAACAGATGTGCTAATACAAGCACTATCAAAGGTATCCTTGTTAAACAGTTTACAGAACATGGTGTAGCGGAAGGCCGGGGTCCTTACATGGCTGGAACGCCTCCATGCTGGGAGAACCGAGGGAGCAAGTGTGGTCAGAACATTACCTCCACCGGAATGGTAGATGGCAGCCCCCCTGGGTTGTAGCGGTGCCTCGGACTCCTGCAGGGCTTCATGGGAGTTGGAGTTATCTACAGCCCTGTTGGGATCTGGGGGTGTTATCAAGGGGTGTTGCAACAGCTGCTGAGCGCTCTTGGGCGGGTTTTCTGTCACACCCAGAAGTACTGCCAGACGTAGGTCAGTGAGCACCTGAAGCGTTATAAAAGGAGCCAGAGTCGGGAGGGGGAGGACAAAGCTTGCTGAGGAGGAGTGGAGGAGAAATGAAAAGGACTGAGAGGTAAAGAGAAAATAAGAAAGGAAAGAGTGTGATTGGGCTGTTGGGGACACTGTATATCAATAAATTCACATGTGCTTTTTGGACTTGTGCCTCTAGCGTCTGTCTGTGTTGGGTTAGCGTGTTATAGCGCCATCTATCTTCCACAATGGATAGGATAAAAACAAAAACAAATAATGCAAGTGCAGCTTTTTGAAGGGTGTGCACTAACCAGAGATATATTTCAGTGTTTTTTTTTTGTTTTTGCATAAAACTAATTTTTTTTATGTTTTTCCTACCATATTGGTGTCATTATTGAGCTGTATTCTTACTGTTTGGAGAAAAGGAGAAAGATGTGAAATGGTATTGACATTGATGGATGGTATAAACATTAAAAGCATATATATCAACAAGTACTCTATTTTCAGTGCAGGTGTACTGTATGTGTGAGTGTAGTCAGTGATGTACTGGCATACTGTTTGGTTCCTGGCCTGCGCTGATCACTCAGTCCTAAAACTGGATGGGATATATTCAGTAAATGGACTGACAGGAATGATGAATTGGAAGAGAAAAGCAAGTTTAAATAAATGAAAGGACAGGTCCCAATTCACTAGAATTCATGTACTGGATAACACAATGTAAAGAATAGATGGACAGAAAGAAAGACTTTGCAAAAGGATTATTAGTGAGTTTACGCAAATCACATTTCTCTTGCGATTTGCATTCTAATAATCATTACATGTACTCATTACAATCCATTAATTAATAAAATGACTGTGCTCATTTACAACATGATTCAAAATGGGACAGGTACATTTTTACAAATAAATACATACAGTATTTCCATATGTAAATGATCATAAACAACAAAAACAAATGGTACATAGATTGTAACAAAAGTACAAGCATTGTGATCCATAAAACAAACATAGATGACCTAGCATTACAATACCACAACTGTACTTTGTATTTTTTTTCTTCTTCTGAGAAGCATACATTTGCATTAGAAGATATATTGGTTAATTGGCACTGTTAACCTTTTATCTTGATCTAAAACCACGTGCCATTGGGCATACATATCTGCGTGATAGTATTCTGTGTGTGAGAAAGTTATAAAAAGGTGAGCTGGTAATGTGCTATGATAAAATATAAGCTCAACAAAAGATCCTCTTTTTGATAATAACTCCAAACCTTCTGGCTGTTTAATACACTGAAACAGTAACTTTGTATACTATACCTTAATAAAAAATATATATATATAATTAATCTTCTGTCTACCTGCCAATGTAAAGGTAGTGTGAAATACATTGTAATAGGCACACAGAGAAATAAAAACAAGGATTCATTAGTGTAATTTCCATAAATGCAAGCAGTGAGGAGTACAAGTTCATAACTATAAGACCAATCATTTTACATACAAGCTGAATAAATAACTAATAAAAGTGACACAGCAAGTCTACAGTAGATTCTGAACCGCTGAATATGAATGTCCCAGTCCAAAATCTCAGTGCACAGACATCTATAATATCTTGCTCTGCCTCCCTCTCTTACTCTCTTTCTCAGGGAAGCTAGAAGTCATTATCACTCACCTTCAAGATCAGGTCTTATTGATGTCCAATAAAATTTGCTTGAGTAATGTAAAAGACAGCCACTAAAACAATGCAGGCTGCCTAACAGTTACATGACCTCAGTGTACATTGTATTGTCTTATCACACACATTTTTATAACCCAAACAAGATATTATCAATTCTGATATTGTTGCCTCCTGTCTTGGTTGCCTAGATGTCTCCTACCAAATCACAGTGCTCAAAGTCTCAATAAAAAGAGTAAGGGACTCAACCCTTATTTGAATCACTATTCTCAAGGAGAAAAAAATGCCTGTTCTTTCATATGCCCTGGACAGAGTGCACAGATTCATCTTTGCATTCCTTCCAGGAGTCTATGCCATACCAGTCCATCGCAGCGTACTTAAAAACCCTCACAGTGCACCAGTGTAGACTCTCTTCCATCAGTATATAATTTGTGGCAAGCAGCTGGGGGTGGAACCCAGCCGGGATGCCTGGAAGGACCAGAGAAGAGATTATGCCGCCTCCAGACCACGAGGTCTGGTGGCTTTGGGGACCACGGGAACTGAGCTTGGAAGCTCAACCCTACAGGGGCCTGTGGTCCCCGCCAGGGGGCGCCCTGATGCCTGGAAAGCCCGGGTCCTCAGCACTTCTGCCATACTCAGAAGTGCTGGGGGTAAGACGACCAGGGACACCAGGGATCCGGAGTGCTTCCGGATGCGCAGCCAGTACTTCCGCCACACTTGGGAGTGTCAGCGGAAGATTATCGGGAGGCACCTGGAGCACATCCGGGTGACTATAAAAGGCCGACTCCCTCCATTCGATGGCTTGAGTCGGGAGCGGAGAAGGACAGAGCTCGGGAGGAGAGGAAAGGAAGCGGCCTGAAGAGAGGCATCATTTTGGTAGAGGTCTGGGGCCTCATGTATAATGCCGTGCGTAGAACTCGCACTATAACATGGCCTAAGCACAAAAGCCGAAATGTGCTTACGCACAGAAAAATCCAGATGCAGGAATCTGTGTGTACTCCAACTTCCACGTTCTTCCGCTACATAAATCCCGATCAGCGTGAAAACTAACGCTTGTGCACGCGCATTATGTAACGCCCCAAATCCTCCCAGAATTACGCCTCTTTGAATATGCAAAACAATATAAATCGCCCTTAAGCTCAGCCTTCTGTGAAAAGACAATGGGAAAAGCACGAGGGAAAATAAAAGAATTTCAGCGAATACCAAGTGGAAGCAAAGGAAAAACATACTATTTGTTCAAATAAACCGTGGTATAATCAACAAAAGGAAACTGATCGAGTGAAATAGCATGTTGGAGAAACTTGAAAGCTCACGTTCACAAAATCGCACAGTGCCGGAAATAAAAAGAAATCACATATCAAAGTCGCCGTGAAAAGGCGAGTTGTAGCCCACTGTCTGAGTGTCATATGAAAGCTTATTAGGGTACAGAGAAAAAAGGCACACAGTGGGGAAAAAGCACGAAATGTCAACTTCAATCTCGAAATTTCCACTTTAATCACGTAGTTTATTTTGTCATTAAAGTAGAACATCATAAACTTCAACTTAAAATCGTTTAATTAACCAGTTTCTCAAATCACATCGTAATTAAAGTAGCACGTTAAATGCATTGTTTTGTATTTGATCTTCTATGTGCTCTATGTGTGTGAATCACTACTTGCTTCTTAAACCGGCTCTCTTCCTCCAACTGGACACAGAATCCAATACATTCGTGATATTACAGCTCTCTGAATAACTAAAATACTGAGATGTATATGTGATATCATTTTTATGATGATAGGACTTAAAGCACGTTATTAAACATGTGTTTCACTTCGATGAAATAATTTATTGCAGCAGTACTCAGGGGCGGCTCTAAGCTTGTGGTGGCACTGGGCAGAGGAAGAATCGGTGGCTCCTTCTTCCGCCAATGTCAGTAAGGTAGCTTATGCACGGTGGATGGCCTCGTCCGTTGCAGACACTGCATAGCCACCTCGATCTCATGACACAAGCATTTAACTTTTGCCGAAATTTGTCACTGCGTTTTTAGCTGTGTTGTGATTTTCTCTTTGTTTTATATTCAATATATATTGGCGTAGCCGCCATTGCAGTCCTTGCTTTTCTTTCCCCAAGTAACCGATCGCCACACAATCAGCTCTGTAATAGAAGTTAAGCCATCTGTCAGCTTAGCGCCGATTCTTCAAAACATTTAAGGAACATTGAAATATCTTCATAGTACATGTTTAATTATTCTATCCTTCACGACACTCCCAGTGAAGAATATAGATTATTTAAATGAAGTTAAAGTTTTATCTGTATAATTTAATAAACATGTTTTGCTGCATTTCACCTTAAAAATGATATCGTCATCATATGTAAATACGCGCTTTACAAAGTGGCCCAGGTTGTGCAATATTATAACTGTAGTGCAAGTTTACAGTGGGGTGATTATACTTATAAGTACAAACAGTTCTACAAGGTGCAATTGATTGAGTGCATTTAAAGTTCTTGGGATGAACCGTGAGGTCCTTACAGGAAAGGCTTTAAAACGTTTTGCAGTGGCTGAGACAGCGTGTCCTTGAAGCTGTATACCGATAATTCTCTTTCCGATCAGCTGCTGCTGTGATTCACACTCAGATACAGTGATATAAATACTCCGAGTGGTGCAGTGAGAGAAATATTGAAAAAGATGATCCGCTGTGGCAACTCCTAACAAGAGGAGCTGGAAGAAGAAGAAGAAGTGAGAGTAACAACGCTAAAGCAGTTATGGTATTTGGAATACTATAGCTGTTCCCTGGACCATTATATTGTTACAAGTTAATTACAATCAGATGCGTTACAATAATAAACAATATGTGGTTAGTTTCAGTGTATTTATAAAGCCGCGTCAGGAAAATAAGGTGTAACCACACAGGAACAGTAGCACTGCTTTGACGCTGGGTGCCGCCAGTCTGCAAAACTGAGCGGAGAACTTGCGTACGACAAGGTATGAGGTACCGTGGAAAAGTGTGTGGCTTTACGCCAAGTGTAGGTTTTATACATCGCGATTTGAACGTGGAAAAGTTCTTGCAACATTTCTGTTTATACATGAGGCCCAAGGACTTTGGGGGAGTTTTGGGGTTGTGTGTCACTTTATTTGTAAATATGTACAATAAACATATGTTGGTGTTTGAACCATCGGTGTCCGCCTGTCTGTGTCCGGGCCAGCCTCCACAAACTAAATTAAGTTCTCAGAATTTGTTATAAATGCTATTTTGATCACACTGCAACAAGGAACTAATTAAATGAGGCATCAAAAGGGAAAAATAATTTCCCCACCTCATCTGTAACTATGTTTCACTTCCATGAATGAGGAAAAGCTAAATAAAACAGAGAAAAACACAGGAAGAGAGAGAGATAAAGCCAGAGACAGAGACTGAGAATACAGTCTGTTAGACATGCCCAGAACTGAAAAAAGAAACTATTGTGAACTAGTCCAAATCTAACTGGACATAAGCTACCAATACTGAAAGGTTCCAAAACTTTTCTTGTGGTCTTCAAAGCATCTAATGTATTACACTATAATTCATGATTGGCTCATAAAAAAATTAAAACACATTTTTTTCCTCTTAACTCTCACATTTCTTTATTCTTTAGAGATACAAACAAACTTATTTTGCACCAATACATTTTATTGCAATTGCTTATCTTATAGGGCGGCACGGTGGCGCAGTGGTAGCGCTGCTGCCTCGCAGTTAGGAGACCCGGGTTCGCTTCCCGGGTCCTCCCTGCGTGGAGTTTGCATGTTCTCTCCGTGTCTGCGTGGGTTTCCACCGGGTGCTCCGGTTTCCTCCCACAATACAAAGACAGGTGTGTTTGTGTGTGTCCTGCGGTGGGTTGGCACCCTGCCCAGGATTGGTTCCTGCCCTGGGATTGGCTGGGATTGTGACCCTGTCTTTGGATTCAGTGGGTTAGAAGATGGATGCTTATCTTATATATAAATGTCTATGCATGGAAGTGTGTGCGTCTATCCAGCCTGGAAGTGAGAGGTGGAGTTGGAGTAAGTGCTCCACCTCCGAGGAAACAGAAAACTCGCGAGGCCAGGATGTCAGCAAAATGGAACCTTTAGAAGAAAGACAAAGTCGCTTATCCACAAACATCAGCAAAACGGTATCCCTTTTACTTTCCCTCCCGCTCCTAATACACAAGCAATGCGAGAAAGTCGGCAAAATGAATCCTCCTAGGAGAGAGATGCCCAGAGTAGTTCCTTTCAATTACGTGACATGTCTACATTTCAGTTTTTTTCTGATGATTTCAATAGTTTATAGGACCCTAGGAGCTTTTTACAGCACGGGACTTACACAGCTATATACATAATAATTATAACAAGGCAAAAATCAAAAGAGCAAAAGGCCATTATATGGCTCAGTCTCAGTCTCACAAATACCACATTCATACTGAACACACATACACACACACATATCTTTGAGCTATGGGAGGAAAATCCAGACAGACAGAACATGAAAACTGTACACAGACAATAACCAGTGCTGAACTGGAACCCAGGACTCTAAATTCAAATTTAAAGTAAGCATTGTAATGTTCACATATTGCCCCAGGGTACAAATCCATTTCGGAACCCGTGGCATTTTCATATAGCTAACAGGAGGAAGAACAACATACATGATTCTGACCATTTATTTAAGGTTGTAAATCATCTTCAGGTTATTTTCTATTTTAAATACTAATATATTATGCTCAACATTCTTTCAGTACTTTGAACTTCTCTTTCTTTGCACTGCTGATACTAAGTTTGGCAGTAATAATATTCATATAACATTTTGAATATGCAAAACTCCTTCCGTAAAATAAAGCATGTCAGTGTTCAGGTACAGTACTAGTTTCATGATTATAAGATATGATATTTCCTTTCTTCCTTGAAGGTTACAAATACAAAATAATTCTACTTTTGCTCATTACAGTATAGGTTGGATGTTTTACATTGTTCATTTAATGTGATGAACTAGTATTCCATCCAGGACAAGAAAGAATACTGTCTTTGTATCCATGAGGGTAATGGACCTGGATCAAACAGCAATTAAATAAAATGGTGATAGAAAGGATCCTATCTCCTTCTAGAAAGGACGAATCTCTCTAATTGCAACAACTTTTTGAGGAGACCTAGAGTGAAATATTCTCATAACACAAAAATAATTCAATCTTGAATAAAAAGTAGTTTTCTTCATAATGTGTCAGAAATTGTGTTGTGTAATACTAGAGCACCTCAGGGGACTGTCCTGTCCCCCTTCCTCTTTACCCTCTGGACAACAGACTTCCAGCAAATACCAGCACTTGCCATCTACAGAAATTTTCAGTTGACTCGCCCATCATAGGCTGCATTAATAATGGAGGCGCGTCAGAGTACAGGAAGGCTGTGGGAGACTTTGTCTCATGGTGCCGGGACAACAACCTGCAACTCAACATCCGCCAGACAAAAGAGCCGATGGTGGACTTCCGGCATGCCAAGATGCTTCTGAGACCTGTCCTCATTCAGGGCATGGACATGGCAGTGTGGCAGAGTTACAAGTACCTGGTGGTTCATATAAACAACAAACTGGACTGGTCTGACAACACAGTGCCGCTGAACAAAAAAAACCAGAGCAGACTGTACTTGCTAAGGTGGCTCAGGTCTTTTGATATGTACAGCAAGCTGCTGGAAATGTTCTTCCAGTCCATAGTAGCCAATGTGGCGGTCTACGTTGCAGTCTCCTGGGGAAGCAACACAAGCTCAAAAGAAGCACAATGCCTGAATAAAATTATCAGGAATGCCTGTTCCATCACAAGGTGAACACCTTGTAAGCTGTTGTGGAAAACAGAATGAAGGCAAAATTGGATCCCTTCCATCCCCTCCAGGAGGTGCTCTCTTGGAATATGTTTAACCATGGGCTCATTCCACCACAATGTGCTAAGAAGTGCCTCTGGGAATCTTTTCTGCCCACTGCTATCAGGCAATTCAATGCATTCTCCTGATGTATTTGTTAGATTTATTTTTATTGATTGATTGATTGATTGATTAAATGATTGATTGGCTGTATTATATATCTATGGGATTAATAAAGTTAATCTAATCTAATCTAATTTAATCTAATCTATAACGCCATATTAAAATATGACGTGCATTAGCCATATACCTTAACCATACACATTCTTAACTTTTCATGGATGTTACCTATCAGGAGTTCCAGTTCCTATCTTGGAATTTAAATATTCTCTGAAATCTAAAGAAAATGATCCACACATTTATTAGTGTTTTTAGGATCAGAAAAAAACAATAGAAATACAGAAAATGAGACAGTTTGCAGTTCTTTATACTGTTGAAATACTGGTATTGAGAGCATGCATGAATGCAGTACATCTAAGTAAAGCACAGTGGTGAAAGGTAAGCTTGGCTGCTTGTACTGATGGGTAGTGTACACATTATCTACGTTTTTGGTTCTGGTGGGTAGAAAAATGGATGGTTGAATGGGTCAACCATATGTTAAATATCTGCATAAGCAGGGATATCAATCTGCAGTTACATTTATTTATGTTTTTGGAATGGTAACTTACTATATCATTATAATTTTTGTCAAAGAACCATTAGATCAGAATCTCCAAGCCACAGTTTAAAAAAGTCACAATGGTACATTGTGAGATACATTTTCTTATTTTGTATTTCAGGATACTGTTTTAGCCTCATGCATTGAGCAACATTTATAAAAAGGTTCAGCCAAAACTAAAGTTCATGAGTGAACCAACGTAATCTCTGTACAAAAGTCATTACCACCCTGGTATGAGTGCTTTGAAGCAGTGTTACTAAATACAGCACCATCTTGTTGTCTGTCACCTATGAAAACAGAAAATACAAAAACTGTTTTTTTAGGAAGAATGCTGACTACACTGAAAGAGTAAGCTAAAATGCTGCTATTGGTTTGCTTAGGCTTACAATTAAGCAAAAAACAATTCATCATGTTCTGTCTTAAGAAACCAAATATGAGGTAATATTAGACAGTATTTCATGGTAGACATGTTAGGCGATGATCTAGACTTTGAAAGCAACATGACAATGGGATATAAGTGACCACTTGTTGTCAAGAACATATTGCTTGAGTATTTCATCGGATTGGCTGGCCCAGAGCTGACTCAGCTTGGAATGATCAATAGGGGAAGGCAGCTTGATGGATAAATCTGAATCGTATTATGTCATTTTATCTACTGTTGAATTCTGCTCTGTACTTGTAATATTTCCATTGCACTATTATATTGTATTGAGAATTACTTGTGTTCTGTTCTGTATATTGTATTGTTATTACCCATTTTTTTTGACACCCACTGTATGCCTAGCTTACCTGGAAAGGGGTCTGCCCTTCCCAAGGTTTCTTCCAATTTTTTCCCTGCTAGGGAGTTTTTCCTTGTCTTCTTAGGGAGTCAAGCCTGGGGGGGCTGTCAAAAGGCAGGGCCTGTTAAAGCCCACTGCGGCACTCCTTCTGTGACTTTGGGCTATACGAAAATAAATGGTATTGTACTGTACTGTATAGGAAAGCAGTGAGGTGTTACTTGGCAGGTAGCAAAGACCAACACAGAAAGAAGGTAAGAAATAATAAAGCAGAGTTGAGAGACTTGGAAAATAACAGTGAATGGAAAGCAGGACAGCTGCTCGCCCTAAAGGGCAGTGTATTGGGCATATGCCGTGGAACTTCTCTTCTGTTTGTTTTAATCATAATTGTACACTCTCCCTTTGACTTAAAATAAATGTGTTTATAAGAACTCAGGTGTCTCTATAAAAAACAGATAAGCATTTGGTTATATTATTAACATTTGAATTCCTGAAAAACAGGAAACAGAACAAGCTACTTCAAATGCACAAAAAAGATTAAATACAACAATGTAAAGAATTATAAATTGCCTATTGTGACCAGTTCCATAGCAGTATGCAAAAACACTTAAAATAGTTTTTTCAAATGCTACCCAATTCAATTAAAAGGCTACTCTAGTCTAGTCAATTTATTGAACATGTGGGTAACAAATAATAACACTCAAAGCATGATTCTTGGGGTATGTTGCTATTACGCAGGAAACCTAAATTGATTTTACTCAAAAATGAACAGGTGTTGAACAAGTAATGATTTTAAACCAGATTTGATCATAAATATAAAATACCTGAATAGATCCCATGAAAACTCATTTACAACTGCTATGGTCAGCCATACAAGTTTGACAAAACATTTTAACAAAATAAGTGATTTGCCCTTAGGTAAAATGGTTAATGCTGCTGCCTTACATATTCAGGGTCCTGAGTTCAAATCTCAACCAGGTAGTGTCCTGAGAGAGTATGCATGTGGTCCACGTTCCTGTGTGGGGTTTTCTTCCAAAGATATGCAGATGATCTTAACCGTCAATTTTAAACTTGCACCTGTTTGAGGAAGTGTGTATTGTGCGTGGATGTGCACAACAATGGACTGGTGTTTTACTGTACATGCGTGTTTGTGCCTTGGTCAGGAAGATGAACAGAAGGATGAGTAGGTGATGCATCCCTAATCCAGTGAGGTAATTGTTTTGAGTAAAGTAAAACAGCACGCTAACAAAGAAACAAAGAGCATTAATTCAGACTAAGCATTAAGCTACAGCAGTTCTTCTTGTGCATCTTTTAAATGGGCTATGACTGAAATACCTCACTCACGTAATAATTGCTAGTTTTTTGTGGACAAAACTGGAAAACTTTGGCAGCAAAACTATTTATTTTAAAGGCTGGGAAATCAAGGATATTTCACATGAAATTATGAGAAAAGGTCTGTCAGTTGTGATATTCTCATTACACAGTATATTGTGCAGAATAGGAGGATATGTATTCTGTTATGTAAATTTTACGGGATCCCCAATAAAAATAAAAGAAATCTTAGAAGTGCAGTCTCAAAAGCCTACACACGTGAGAAATCATCATGATCTTATAGATGAAGTTTTATTTTTCATGGAATTAATATTATTGCATACTTCCAGCAATATTTTGAATAAAGTTTTAAAATGATCGAAATAGTTTGATTTCTTCCATTTAAGAGTGTGTGTTTTAGTTAAGTTTTTCATTTGTCAATGCTATATTCCTATTTTCACCAAAAATCTCCAAACAATTTGATCAGATTTTTTTAATTTGTGTTTTACAGAAAATACTAGATTAAGCAGGAGTATTTTTTTAGTTTATATCTGAAAGATATATACTCCAAACATTTCTGCAACAAATATAATACAAGGCTTTTTAGCACCAATGTTAAATTAGGGTAGGGTAGAGAAGTCTTCAATAATGAAGTATTTTAAAATGTACATATTCTATGGTGCAATGGTAGCGCTGCTGCCTCGCAGTTAGGAGACCCGGGTTCGCTTCCCGGGTCCTTCCTGCGTAGAGTTTGCATGTTCTCCCCGTGTCTGCATGGGTTTCCTCCCAAAGTCCAAAGACATGCAGGTTAGGTGCATTGGCGATCCTAAATTGTCCATGGTGTGTGCGTGTGCCCTGCAGTGGGCTGGTGCCCTGCCCAAGGTTTCTTGTTGGCTGGGATTGGCTCCAGCAGACCCCCGTGACCCTGTGTTAGGATAGAGCAGGTTGGAGACTGACTGACATATTCTATGACACTACACTGTTACAAAATACCATACAAACTCAAACTGTACATTATTTGATAGACTAATATTTGAATGCACAATTTGGTATCAAAAAATATTTAGTTACATTGAAAATCAGCAGGCGGAAGTACTATCTCCTACAAGTATTCTCTCCTACACACTTTTCCTAGAAGCGTGAACTATAATCGTTGCATGATTAATATGTTTGTGTTCACTGAAAAGCAATTGCCAATAATAGCAGAAGAAAGTGGAGGAAGAAGCAGCAAATTTCATTTTCTACCAAATTACACAAACATTATGCTTATTCTGTCTTCAGCAGTCATTTAATTGCACATGCTACTACTCTACATACAAACATTTAGTCTATAGCCTAATGTGAACTAAACCTTGCTAGTCAATATTTATTTTTAGCTGAAAGTTTGAATTTGTGTCACATAAAACAGTTTACACAACTATGGTGTATGAAGACCTCTGTGATACAGTATTTGGCTGGCAATTATGGAATTTTGTTAATATGAACAACACATGAAAGACACAGAGGCCATGACAAAAAAGGAGTTGCTTATCATATATCAAGGCCAAAGTGGTTACAAGTTTTCATTGGAAACAAATGCTTAGTCGAAAATCACATTTTATAATTAACGTGTTAACAAACAAGCTACTTGGAAAAGTATGGAAAAATCACTACATTTCAAAAATAAAAGCATTTACAATCATGGTATAATGCTGTGTCATCACAACATCCTACAGTCGCATGAATATTTTACTTTTTCAGAAACCGCATATTGTGTACTTTTGGGGATTTTTACATATTACTAATGTTCCTCTAGTTATTTTCAAAGTAAGTTCCTGTTTTTAAAGTAGTAAGACTCGTTTCCCTTCTTTTTAAAAAAATGCAGTGAAGATATGTACTTTTTATGTAGAATGTAATCTGGTATCCCCCTTAACATTTAGATTGAAATGTGTTGATAAAACTGGCAATTCAACATTTCTATGCCATATTTAAATCTTGAAAAATTGTATAACAGGTTTTACGTCCAAATACAAATACTTCACTAATACAGTATGTCAACAGCAGGAATTTCAAATGCAAATAACAGTGCAACCTACATAAATTAAAAGATATTTACAAAGTAAAACCTGTCATACAAAAAAATCAATGTGATTTTTACATAAACTTCTAGAATACCAGCGTACGCTACATAATGACTGTGACCAGACGTACTTTAGTTGTAAACCAGTGACAATGGTAGCTTGGTTTTCATGCTCTGTGGGCACAGCAGAATCCCGGTTTGGTCCCAGGTGATGCAGCAACTTGATTCAGGATTGGTATGTGCATATTAGACATGACACTTCTACAACTAGTGAAATATTTAAAAACCTTTGGCTACAGCACATTCAAATGAAGGACATGACCCATAAGTGATTTAAAATATACAAAAGGAGACATTAAACACATTAGATAGAAATGAAAACAAACTTACATTCTGAATGCTGGGATGTAAAACGTATCCATCATTTCTAACAAGCTAATTAGTTTCAAACTAAAACCTAAAGATACTATTCATTTAACTTAATAAAACTGTTTTCTAAGTTTCAGATGCCATTTTTTTAACATTAACATAAAAGCAACCAAATTACTTTGTATCTCCCTTTCTTATACCACAAACAACTGATCTGCAGTGTGACAGCTGATGGTAAAGGCTGGAGTCTTGCCAAGCACTTCTTCCCTTTTTTCTTTGGACGCTCCTGTACCTAAGTTGCTAAACCACTAATCTTATCCATACTCTTTCATCCTTCAAGGAAGATCCTTAGATGGACCCCACTTTGCCTGTCCTCTCCATTGCGACCAGTTTCTGACCAGCATATCTCTAAATAAATATATAATTCACGACTTTCAGTTTTAAAATGAGAAAGCCACATGTGATTGTACACAATACAGATATCAGTCCACAGGCATCTATCCATCCATCCATTATCCAACCCGCTATATCCCAAATACACGATCACAGGGGTCTGTACAGGCATCTAATACTTTGTTTTTCTACTTTCACTAGGCTACACATGTTGTAATTTCACTCTCAAATTCATTCCGACTTGCCTTTTCAGTGCTGCAGTTGAGCATGCAAAGCAACCAGCCAGATAGAAACTTCATTTTCATTCAATACGCACCTCACAACCATAAATTCAGTGCACTTCATTTCTGTTAAGAAACTGAGAATGTGGGAGTGCCAGACTTAAATCATGAAATTATTACAAACAGACTACACCAAACCATTATGTCTGATTCATCAATTTAATGACAGATCTAGTTAGTGATAATGCCTTACAACTCCTTATAACCACATATATGACATTTCCTTATGAAAGCTAGCCTATAATTTATGCAATCACACTATTTTTACAAAAGCTGCCATATACAGTGACTACTGAAGCACAGCAAAAAGCATAACACTGTGTTTTCAGTTTTCCTATGAAGCAAAAAGGGTTTAGAGAAAATGTGTACAACTCTATAGAGTACTGCAGAAACACCATTAAAATGTGTTTGTTAGCCTAAATATTCTATTCCCTACCTCTTTAGTGCCTCGGTCCAATCCATACAGGTCCATCTGCAAATGTCCAGGTGAACTTTGTCTTTTTTTCTAAAGCTTTACATATCTGATATCGTATTGCTCAAAATGATTTAGATTATAATGTTGTAATGTTGGATTTCTCAATCTAAAACTTTCTCATTAGTGACGGTAATCTGACGATCGGCATGTAGAAACAGCAATAGCAGCTGCAGATATTTGATTACCAAGTCCTTCTTTCTCCCAGAGAAATACAAAAGAGCAGCCTCTTCTGGTTACCTGGGCATGACTCCGGGGTTTCCTCTCTTATCGTACAGTTTAAGCTCCAAAGGGGAAACTAACTGTAAAACAACCCATGCTTGAGTGACAGATACAATTACGTAGAAAAGGCCAGGAATGTTGACAAGCTACACAGTAAAAAACGCAGACCAGGAAGTATTTTTTAGTTCCTGCTCTATTTATAGAACTAAGTGCAATGTTGTATTTTTTTCACTGTGTGAATTATTTATGTCTGTATTCTTAAATGAAGAAACATTGCTACCCAAACTAAACAGTGACAAACTTATATAAACTTTAAATTACTTTGGAAAATATTTTTTTCTGGTCAGAAACAAGCAACCTCTTTGCCAATAAGAATACAGCAGACAAGGACTGTATATAATACAAATAAAAAGGAAGAAAGCCTTGAGGGTAGCTGTTGTTTTTCTATTTTTTTTTTTTTATCTCCACCTGTGGTACTTGACCAACATTTCACAATTATCTGTGGCCTAACACTTTCAAATATAGTTTTTCACAAAAGTAACTTTTTTCTTTCTTAATAATAGCAGTATTATATTATTATAGGCAGAAAAGGAATTGTGCAAATTAATGGTATAAATTTGATCAAGAGAAAAACAATTTAAAAATTCCACTTATTTTTAATGATGTAAAATGTCACTTTCAGACTCTTCTAAGCATGTGAAGAATTGGTCACAATAGACTGAAAAAAATGTTAAAATTAAACTGAAGATATTAAAAGAATAATAGAGTTTATAGTTTGTCTGATTTTCAGTTACTGTATTTTAAAGACATGATATTAAATAAAGCACTACTAAGAAATGTTATGTTATTTCCTATTTCAAAAAGGATCACACAGTGATTAGCGCTGTGGCCTAATAGTTACTCAATCCTTGATTAAAAAGTCATTCTTGCTCGCTAAATACTGCATATGGAGTCTGTACATTCACCCCGTTCCTGTAAAAATTTCCCTGAAGATACTCCAATTTTCAACAAGGATGTGCTGGTTAGGTTAACAGAATCATGTAGAAAGACCCAGGATGGGTGTTTGAGTGATTCTGCACCCCACAACTGATTGCTGTCCCATCCAGCATTGAGTCTTGAATAGATAAGCAGATAGATGGATATATTTCAGAAAAACTGGCATGGTAACAGGATGACAGATTCAGGAGATCAGCTCAGATTTCAATCTAGGCATTATCCTGGTGGAGCTTCCATATTTTTTACATGTCTGCATGGACTTTGTTCTAGGTACTTTGTTGTTTTCTTCCACATCTCAAAGATATGCACAGGACTCTAATTTGTCCTTTGAAGAGTGAATGTAAATGCGTCCTGCCAAATCGGCTCCTGCCTTGTGGCAACTGCTGCCAGAGTGGGTGACACTTTAATTGGAATGAATAGGTTAAAGAAAATTGATGGATACATTTTAAAGAAGAAGAATGAGTTATTACATGTATGACATTTAAAGTATGAAAAAACATCAGTAGCTGGCATTTGTGACATAAGCGTACTTGACAAACATGTCTGCCACAGCGCTCCATGCCTAAATGATTGTCATAGGTCTAACTTAGAAACTACTATTATGTAACATCTATTATCAAGAAAGAATTGGTAATGTATTTTGGAATGACATGGAGGTGCAAGCTGCCTCACCCTTCTTGGTATCTAAGTTAAAACCTAGCACAGTCAACAACAACAACATTTATTTATATAGCACATTTTCATACAAACAGTAGCTCAAAGTGCTTTACATAATGAAGAATAGAAAAAAGACACAATAAGAAAACAAAATAAATCAACATTAATTAACATCGAATATGAGTAAGGTTCAATGGCCAGGGGGGACAGAAAAAACAAAAAAACTCCAGACGGCTGGAGAAAAAATAAAAAGCTGTGCTGAGCTTGTACGAGGTGTGATCAAATAATACGGTAAATATTTAAATAAAAAAATATATTACAGTAAAAGACACATTGCCATCAATCTCTCTAAAAATACCCCCCCTCGCTTTGAACACACGTATCCCATTGTTCATGCCACTTTCTGAAGGAGTTCTAGATGTTCTCTTTTGTGAATGTCAGAAATTGCTGTACCAGAAGCAATGTTTGAAACGGAGCATTGTCACGATGGAGGATGAAACCGTTTACCCATTTCTCACATTATTTCCTCAACACTCTAATAAGCCTTTATAATATTTAAAATTCACAATAGTGTTCCTGGGTGCAAACTCAGCTTGTACAATCCCATCAAGAACAAAAAACACCATCATCATCACCTTGATGTTGGATCTTGATTGACGTTCAGGACATCAAGGCGGCCACGACAGTGGAAGTAAACTGCTTCAGAAAGTAGCAAAACAATGGGATAAGCGTTTTCGAAACGAGGGAGTATTTTGAGGAGGATTGATGGCAATGTGTCTTTTACTGTAATTTTTTTTTTATTTAAACATTCGCCATATTTTTTGATCACACCTCATACATTCTCTTCATTTTCAGACTGACTTTCTTGGGGTATTCTTTTTTCTCACAACATAAGATGTGAGAGTTAGGGTAAACATGTAGGTGTAGATGTAGCTCTAACTCCCTGTGACATTAAGGACGGGGTCATACTTCATGCGACGTATGCTGCAGCGGACACTCCTGCTATGCAACTGTTTTACTGTTAATACTTGCACGCGTACTTTACGTAAATCTGGAGGAATCCACCAGGTGGCAATGCGAGATATTATCACGGTGAGAACAGGTTCGGCTTCGCTGTGTTGTGAATTGCCTGGAACACCTATTAAATTCCGATGACACCTTACCGCAATATCTCTGAAAAGGATGTTTAATGATTAAATCCATCAATCCTGGGATGTGTCCATTCCAGCAAGCATTGGGCACAAGGCAGAAACAATCCCTAGATAGGACATCAGCTCATCGCAAGGTGTATACAAGCACTCACATACACTAGCGTCATTTTAGTGCCACCAAATCTGCATATCTTTGGAAGGAAACTGGAGCACACTGTGAAAACCCAGCAGGAAAACAAACCCAGCGAGACAGCAGCGCTACGGCTCAGCCACCGTGTCACCCCCATGTGTGTAACTATTTAACAGTATTCATTATTTAAACGAAATTAATGATTTATCTGTAAAATGTAACATACATACTTTAATGAATTTCATCATGAAAGTGAAATCAAGTATAAATCTAAGGATTTTAAATGTGCAGAGTTGGAATATAATACATTTAATGTGTTCTGTGTGGCGATTGCTGCTGTCAAGTCAGGAGGAAGCCCCAGAAAAAAAAGATGGCACAAAAGATGGTATGTGAGACTTTTAAAATGTATTGTGTCATTACGATCGGGAATATGCAACACTTGAATATAAAAGCACCACGAATGCATCTGTATGTCAGCATTTTGCTTCACCACATCGAACCATTCATCAAACATCGAATTGTGCACATTGATACTGTGGGATCCTCAAAGCAGCTTTCTCTCACATGTAGATGGTAAACATAGACTCTGATGTTATATTCCAACTTTTATCACACTGTGCCCCCGCGTTAATTTCTGAGGACCTGCTCAGAGGAACGCTGGGAACGCATGGCAGCCATGATGCGTGCGCGTATGCGTTCGGACCGTGAAGTATAAACAAGCCCTTAGATGTCAAATGTAGGTTTAGACAATGAGAGGAATAACATTAATACCAACAGACTCTTTATTTAACAATCAGATTCAACTGCATTAGAAAACTTAGCTGAAAAACAAAACGAGGTTCTTTTTTACTACCTAATTTAAATTCACAGCTATCCATAGTTTATACAGTCACAAAGACAGAAGTACTGTATTTGTAAATGACAAAAAACAAAACTTACCTGGCATATTTTGTAGTTTTGCAATAATGAGCATTTTAATGTGTACAGTTGTAAATAAGGTCTTGCAACAGGGCTTTGATATTTACCTACATGAGTACAACCTGCAGGAAGGTGATCACCTTCCTGTATTGCATATTTGTAACTGTCTTTTCTGTTTTCCTTTTGCATAAAACCAAACAAATATTAGAGCACTCTGTGCTATCTAGTAACTACTACAAACTAAAGCATACATAATACATTTTTTGCAAGAACTTTAAATTAAATTTTTGTTGTTGCTCATTATTTTAGACTAATGTATATTTTGCATTAAAGAGTTTTCAAATGAATGTTAAAGTTTATAGAGTATTGTTCAGCAGTGCATAATCAGAAAGAGCCCATGGAAGATGGATACACTTCTTTACATCAAAAAATTAATGTTATATTAACTTGTATCCATCCATTTGAGCAGGTAACATGAGACAAGTAATGTGTCTTACAAAAAGTGATAATTAGGGTCACAGAAAATTTGCTCTGTAATTTTACCGCTGGACAAAAGACAGAAACCAAACCCTGATAGGATATCAGTCCATTCTTTTTCTACATTCTCTCAGGCTTTTCTCTTATAAGTGGTCACTACTGTGGAAGTGTGTCTCTCTTTCCATTGAATTCTGTTTCCAGCCAACTCCTTATTACACCCAATCTCCTGAGTATACTTCATTAGCACATGTTTCTGTCTGGTTTTAGGTCCCCCTCTAGCTTCTTTCCCCTGGTAATTACATCTCCATACACATCCAGTTCAATGGAGTCCTATCTTTGTCATCTTCCACCATATATATCCCTTTCACCTTTAAGCTTTCCCTAATGTACCTTTTTTCTACTCAATACATTTTGTCATCTCGTACATCCATCACAGCACTTAATCATTTGACCAGTCCATTACTCTAAAAACTAATAAAAACATATTTTTAAAACTGTTCATTTTAAATATTCTTAGCATAGTTAGCAAAAACATTGTTATTGCATTTATTTAGCTATTTTAATCTAGTCTTTTGCAAACACCCAATATTCAAACACTTCTTATAATAAATGCCTCTTCAAAGGACTCTGTTTGAATAGTATAATGCAGAACAGAAATAAATATTTATAACATTTGAGTATGGCAAAGTGAAGCATTTTGCTAATCCTAATTAACATTTAATCTGCAATTTTGTTACTGCTCCTTGTTATGGCTTATAGAGCCAGAGGCTGTCCTATGAGTAATAACTACAAAAACAACCAGCACTAGATGGGTGACAAGACATTCCCAGGGCATTCTCAATCAAAACCCACATTGAGGTATATTGGGCAAATTTAAAGTTAACAATGCACTGAATAGCATGCCTTTGGATGGAGGGAGTAAATGTATTATGTTCACGAAAAATAAAACATCGTTTTTTTTGGGCCAAGACAATGTCTCATGATGTTATATCTAACTTCTCATAACAAACAGAGGCATCTTGGGTTCATAGTATTAAGTCTCACATTTTCTGGGCTTCTCTGGCTAGAGTTCCCATTATGTGAAGTTTACAATGGTTTTCTGTATTTTCAAGGACCAGTGTTGGGGAACATAACTGTTAAAAGTAAATCATTACTTACAAAAAAGTAACTAAATATGTTACAGTATATTGTTACTTAAAATAAAATGTAATGTGTTACAGTGTGTTACTTTTGCGTTACCCTTTTTTTCTTCGTATGAAAAACTGCACATTTCACTGGCTGGCATTTGTTATAAAATCCTAAACCCATATATGAACCTTCACAAAACTGATCAGAAACAAAATTTGATAATTATCTTGTGTTTTATAAAAAGCACTTATTGTATGTGCTGTGAAGTACGAACCACCTCTCTGGCATGTTCTCTTGAAATCAGACACTCTTTGAGTCTTCAAATGTATAATAGTGTTGGAGGGTTTCTTAACTGTCTTTTTAGGGGACAATATGTCAGCTGCAGCTCTCACCTTAGCATAAAAATTCTCCACCTCATTGTTAACACTGTTAGCACTACTGAGGAAAGCACAACATTTGGACTGACTGTTTAGAATATTAGCAAACATTGAAGCTGCAGATGTATCAAAATAACATTTTTTAACAATACACTTCTGATTAGTTGTACTTTATCAGCATTTCTACCTTAAATAACATGCAAAAGAGGTCTGATATACCGATATCCACGACCTGCCTCACATTAATTTATAATCCTTTTTAAATCACTAAATGCAGCGTGTGTCCTCCCTAAGTGTGGGTTGGCTGATGTGCTGACTAAGATCAAAAGAGTTCAGCAAGTTCTTGAATTCTCTTGCTTTCAGGTCACACTGGTTATCCACATGAAATTTAAAATTGCCTACAATTAGGAACCTGTCATAGTTAGTTACTATTATAGATACTAAATCTTAAGATTCCTCAATAATAGACGCATTATATTTAGGAGGTCTGCAAACTGTCAATACGAGAGACTTGGGCACTCCTTGAATAACAACGGCAAGATACTCAAAAGATGGGAAGGTACCAAAACTGTCATCTTTACATTTCAATCGGCTCCAGTACATGCTCACTGAACCACTGCCTTTTTACCTTTGCCTTAAAAAGGACCAAAATACCATCCACCACATATGCTTCTTGCATTATACCTAATGGTGTTTTAATGATCGCTGGCTGCCTGTGACCCTAATTTGGGCTGATTAAATTTACCCCTTTAGCACATGCAGGGTTAAATATATGCTTTCAACATTTGTTCAGCTCTTTTCACTTGTATACCAAGAGCAGTATTCAATATCTTTGAGAAAAAAGGCAATATTTCTGCAAAGTAACTTTTTTGTTTGAGTGGCAGGAATAATCTTTCATAATAATAATGCGGTATTTTTACTTCAACAAAATAAGTATTGAGTTAGGTTACTCTTTACTTAAAAAAATAATTTTACTACATAACGCATGTTACTTTTAACATGTTACCCATAGCACTGTCAAGGACTTTCTCTGACATTCCAAAGACATGCTGTAAGATTGACTGATGTCTCTATAATGTCCCAGTTTGGTTTTATATGTATGTCCTCTGTGATTGTTCCTCTCTAGTAAATATTGTTGATTGGATACTTTGATTATCCTTGACATTGAATTTAATTAAGTGGGTTTGCATGAAAATGTAATCATGATTAAATACAGAACTATCCTTTCATTGACATTGTTTCAGTATTATTGAATTTTAACATATTTAACTGTAGTACTAGGTTGTTATACCGTGTTAGCCATTATGAATGTGGAGAAAAGCCAAGCAAAATGACACCTTTTATTGGCTAACTAAAAAGATTACAATATGCAAGCTTTCGAGGCAACTCAGAAGAAGGGGCCTGAGTTGCCTCGAAAGCTTGCATATTGTAATCTTTTTAGTTAGCCAATAAAAGGTGTCATTTTGCTTGGCTTTTCTCAACATATTTAACTGTAAATTTTGTTACTTTCTTGACCAACAAGAAAAACTACATGAACTTAACAGAAAAATATTGTACATAAAAAAATGAATTCTATAAAAAGAAATTCTAATTCTGAATATATATATACTGTATATATATACTATATATTCATGAGTCATTACATGATAGGGGAGCATTCAGTAAAAATTACAGTAAGTCTGTACTAGCTTTGCACACCTTGATATGACACATGTATCTTTACTACTTCTAAAATTCCTCAAACTCCATTGGTCTGAATGGGGATCACTGGTAAAATGACAAATTTTCAAAGATGTGACATGTTCTTATCTGCACTAAAATTGGTATTTCATTTTGCCACCTAAGAATCTTTACCTTTTTATGCTACTCTAGCTTCAGATATATCTGGGCAACTCTCATTATTAAATATGCATAATGTTTCCTTCATTCTTCTAAACTGTATCTGGGTTACTTTTAGAGACTCTTTGCTCCAGTCCCTGATACTGAGAAGCTTCTTCATAGCAGACTTCTTGGCAGAACTGGTATTTTAAGGATGATATGTGTCACACCTAGCATTTATATTTAATGACAAAAAAGTCAATGATTGTGTCATAAGACTGCAGAATTCTCTAGCAACTGGTCTCAAATCTTCTTGAAAGCCAAATTGGGAATTTGATGTAAATTTTGTTAATTATAACCTTTAGTATTGCTACTTTAAAACAGACTACACCTAATTAAAGCACTTCTGCAATGATCTGCATAAATCATTCAATTTATCATTTACTAAATTTACATTTTCTGAGCTCATGTCATTGAATCTTAAGAGACAAGGATGGCTGCAGCCTATCCAACCCTGTATGGAGCTGAAATGCCCATCAACCATGGACTTGTGGCTTGTCCATGTCTGGATTCAACAAGGCATCCAGTGCTACTGGGATAACTTCTAGTTTATCATGACCCTAAAACAGAAATAGTTGGTTAAAAAATGGATAGATGCTTTCATTTGTTTTCCAATCAGCTCAGGAACTGGAGCTTTTTCTAGCACCTTAGGGGACAAGACAACAAAGAAACCTGACTAGATTGCAAAGTCATCAAAAGAAATGCTCACACAATCCCCTGTACTCCCATGTAGAGACTAAATGAAGGGTTATGAATTTAAATCACCTGCACATGCGTGGGGGAAAACTGACTGTCTAGATGAAAATCAAGTGAACACACAAACTCTACACACACAGTGACCAAGGGCCTCATGTATAAATGGTGCGTACGCACAGAAATGTTGCGTAAGAACTTTTCCACGTTCAAATCGTGATGTATAAAACCTACACTTGGCGTAAAACCACGCACTTTTCCACGGTACCTCATACCTTGTCGTACGCACGTTCTCCGCTCGGTTTTGCAGACTGGCGGCACCCGTAGTCAAAGCATTGCTACTGTTCCTGTGTGGTTACTCTTTTATTTTCCTGACGCAGCTTTATAAATACACTGAAACTAAACGCATATTGTTTATTAGTGTAACGCATCTGATTGTAATTAACTTGTAACAATATAATGGTCCAGGGAATAGCCATAGTATTCCAAATACCATAACTGCTTTAGCGTTGTTACTCTCACTGCACCTTCTTCTTCTTCTTTCAGCTCCTCCCGTTAGGAGTTGCCACAGCAGATCATCTTTTTCCATATTACTCTTACTGCACCACTCGGAGTATTTATATCACTGTATCTGAGTGTGAATCACAGCAGCAGCTGATCGGAAAGAGAATTATCGTTATACAGCTTCAAGGACATGCTGCCTCAGCCACGGCAAAACGTTTCAAAGCCTTTCCTAACCTTGCGGTTCAGAAACAGTTTCATCCCAAGAACTATAAACGCACTCAATCAATTGCACCTTGTAGAACTGTTTGTACTTATAAGTACAATCACCCCACTGTAAACTTGCACTACAGTTATAATATCGCACAACCTGAGCCACTTTATAAAGCGCGTATTTACATATGATGATGATATCATTTTTAAGGTGAAATGCAGCAAAATATGTTAATTATATTATATTGATAAAACTTTAACTTCATTTAAATAATTTATATTCTTCACTGGGAGTGTTGTGAAGGATAGAATAATTAAACATGTACTACGAAGATATTTCAATATTCCTTAAATGTTTTGAAGAATCGGCGCTAAGCTTACAGATGGCTTAACTTCTATTACAGAGCTGATTGTGTGGTGATTGGGTATTTGGGGAAAGAAAATCAAGGACTGCAGTGGTGGCTACGCCAATATATATTGAATATAAAACAGAAAGAGAAAATAACAACACAGCTAAAAACGCAGCGACAAAAAGTTAAACGCTTGTGTCATGAGCACGAGGCGGCTATGCAGTGTCTGCAACGGACGTGGCCATGCACTGTGCATAAGCTACCTTAGTGACATTGGCAGGCGAAGGAGCCACCGATTCTTCTTCTGCCCAGTGCCACTACAAGCCTAGAGCCGCTCCTGAGTACTGCTGCAATAAATTATTTCATCGAAGGTCGCACACAATCACTGCGCTCGTGAAACTCATGTTTAATAATGTACTTTAACTCCTATCATCATGAAAATGATATTACGTATACATCTCAGTATTTTAGTTATTCAGAGAGCTGTAATATCACGAATGTAATGGATTCTGTGTCCAGTCGGAGGAAGAGAGCCGGTTTAAGAAGCAAGTAGTGAGTCACACACATAAGAGCACATAGAAGATCACATACAAAACAAAGCATTTAACGTGCTACTTTAATTACGATGTGATTTGAGAAACTGGTTAATTAAACGATTTTAAGATGAAGTTTATGATGTTCTACATTAATGACAAAATAAACATTTTGTGCTTTTTCCCCACTGTGTGCCTTTTTTTCTCTGTACCCTAATAAGCTTTCATATGACACTCAGACAGTGGGCTACAACTCACCTTTTCACGGCGACTTTGATATCTGACTTCTTTTTTATTTCCGGCACTGTGCGATTTTGTGAATTTGAGCTTTCAAGATTCTCCAACACGCTATGTTACTCGATCAACTTTTGTTGATTACACCACGATTTATTTGAACAAATCGTATGTTTTTCTTTTGCCTCCACTTGGTATTTCTCTGAAATTCTTATATTTTCCCCCGTGCTTTGACCAATGTCTTTTCACAGAAGGCTGCGCTTAAGGGCGATTTATATTGATTTGCATATTCAAAGAAGCGTAATTCGGGGAGGAGTTGGAGCGTTATATAATGCGCGTGCACGAGCGTTACTTTTCACGCTGATCGGGATTTATGTAGCGGAAGAACGTGAAAGTTGGAGTACGCACATATTCCTGCATCTGGATTTTTCTGTGCGTAAGCACATTTCGGCTTTTGTGCTTACGCCATGTTATAGTGCGAGTTCTACGCACGGCGTTATACATGAGGCCCCAGGCCAGAACCTTAACCCTGTGTCCTGAAAATGTCAAACCAAAGCAATCTACCACTGTCCTGTAATTTGCAAATTTTCTTTTTCCTTCTCCTGACGGTGTTTTCTAATGAGCTTATCTCATTATTGCTTTGTCTTCATAATGTAATATTTGCTAGGAGCAGTTCTTCCCTCCTGTGGTAGACATATTTAACTTTCAATCACTTGTACAAATGTTTAACATTCAAAATAATTATTATACCATGCACAGATGTTCTTGCTAATGCTGCTATTTATTTAGCATGATCTACATTATTAAGCTGTCAGAAAGATGCTAGGATCAACTTACAAAGGTCACGCAAGTTTTCCCATATTCAGAAAGCAATGTCTTACACTATTCTTTATTCTGCAGCACCCTGAAAAAAATAAAAATTTCTGGCTATCAATAAAGATATATTTAAGGTGGACTTGGTATTATTAACCTCCATAGCTATTTCAAATCTGAAACAAAGTCCTTAAATTTAAGACAGTCTCCTGGGTGGCAAAAGTAAACATAAGTTAAACACCGACATTCCTGTGTTACTGATAATATCGATATTATTTACAAACTCGAGTTATGTTGTTACTTTTACTGTATTTTGGAACTGTTCTGTAATAAAAATATTTCTTTTGCCACAATGGAGAATGACAAAGGAAAAAGAGCAAACAAGCACCACACCAAAGTCGCATGAAAAAAATCAGCCATATGCAAACCTTGAACAAGCACAAGGCTACATTCTAAAAGATTTCTCGTTCACCTGCTTTCATTCCTGGAAGCATATTACAATACACAACTTGATTAAAAAAATGTGCAGGGCATTGTAATAAAAGGACTCGTTTCGCTCATTTCACTCATTTATAACCTTCTTTTACCATTTTCTGAACATCCAAAAACAGCTAGGTGTTTAAGATAATGGACATTCCAATGACTGGACAGTGCTATTGACATTATTTTCCCTTTCTTAAATAATGTTTTCCATTCTTCTTCATAAATATACTAAATACATATGTCAAAAATGTTAAAATCATTATAATTATATATCACAGGGTGGCAAGGTGGCACAGTGGGTAGCACTGCTGCCTCACAGTTAGGAGACCCTGGGTCCTCCCTGCATGGAGTTTCCATGTTCTCCCCGTGTCTGCGCGGGTTTCCTCCAGGTACTCTGATTTCCTCCCACAGTCCAAAGACATGCAGGTTAGGTGCATTGGCGATCCTAAATTGTCCCTAGTGTGTGCTTGGTGTGTGTGTGTGTCTGCGCGCCCTGCCCAGGGTTTGTTTCCTGCCTTGTGCCCTGTGTTGGATGGGATTGGCTCCAGCAGAACCCCGTGACCCTGTAGTTAGGATATAATGGATGGTTGGATTATATATCAGCAGAAACTGCTTCTGACATTGCTAGTTTAGGTTCAGGCTTCCTGTAAAGTTGATTTTAAATTCATGCGTTTAAAAATACAAGAAATTGCAAAATGGGAACAAAATCTTTTAGTAATCAAATTGAGTTTTCTATGTATCTTTTTATTCTGACCTGTGATTTTTATTGTGCACTGCATGTCTAGTCCTATCACTCACTAGTATTATAGTGATCCACTTTAATTTTTTATGCCAAATTTAAAACTACTGTAAGTTTATTTACCTTTAATTATAAGACACCCTTTTTCGGTTGATTTACCCATCAACACCTCCTTTATCTGAACTTTATTCAGTACAGGCCTTCAGGCTTTTTAGTTCATCTTTCTTATTCGTGGGATATAAATTTTCTGTGTTGTAAAGAACTTCTTAGTAATTTGAAAGTGACCATTGTCATTTGTTCTAAACCTTCAAAAATGTAATTAATATTACATCAATGGAAATGAATTAAGTATGTCAGAATTCATAAGGATAAAGACTGAAGACAGTAATGTTTGGAGCTTAAATCTGCAACCTGAAATGTAATGCCGCCCTGGGAAAGTCATGTAACATTCCCACACTCCATTTCTAGGAATAGTTATCTGCTAGACATAAACTGTCTTCGAGGACAAGACTTCAAGAAGCAATATATAAAATATAGACATAAAGTCACAAAAAGGAGCATGAGCAGTCCACATAATTTATGTTGTAATATTAAAGACAACAAAAAATGCCTTTACTATAGACTATACAATGAAACATTAATGATAAACTTTACCTACATTTTATATGTATATAACAATGTCATTACTATGTGCAATATCCTGCATGTACGAATATGTAATACCCATCTTTTATAAAACAGTAACATACTGTAAAGTCAGTCAGTCATTCTCTAACCCGGTATATCCTAACACAGGGTCAAGCCCAGCCAGCACAGGGTGCAAGGCAGGAAAAAACCCCAGACAGGGCGCCAGCCCACCACAGGGCACACACACACACACACACACATCAAGCACACACTAGGGACAATTTAGGATCGCCAATGCACCCAACCTGCATGTCTTTGGACTGTGGGGGGAAACCAGGAAGCGAAACCGGGTCTCCTTACTGCAAGGCAGCAGCACTACCACTGCGCCATCATGCTGCCCTACTGCAAAGTGAAAAATAATTTTATTCTAATAGTAATATTGTAATAGCCACATCAAAAATATGTCCAAAACATTAAAGCAATGTTTTATATGCACTGCGGTGGGTTGGCACCCTGCCCGGGCTTGGTTCCTGCCTTGTGCCCTGTGTTGGCTGGGATTGGCTCCAGCAGAACCCGTTCGGATTCAGCGGGTTGGAGAATGGATGAATGGATGGATGGAATTTAATTACAGGTAGAATTATTTACTACTAGACTAAACACAACAATCAATTCCTTAGGTAAACAGTGCAAAAGTAACAGCAGCTGCATAAGCCAAAGAACAGGATACACAAATGTTCTCCTTTGTCATGAATGAGGTGTATGTATTCAATTCTTATAGACATGAACACTGTGAGGTTCTGGAAAATAAAAAAATACATCTTTAAATACAAATGACATGTTATTCAATAAATAAAGAAATGTTTTACAATGCTTTCAATAACTCAATTGTCAACAGTATAAAAGGAAACTTGAGGAGTGGCATCACTTAGCCTTTGAGACAAATGTATGAGACTAATACTGGAAATCTAACCAGAACAGGCAATCCTACGCTCTGCTTTATCATCCACAAGTTTTTCCTGATACTCTTAAGTTTTTACCTGAATGTGATAGACTATTGCGTGAGCAAATTCAGTTGTGTCTATTGACTCTTCTGTCAGCTTCCATATCCAATAATTACCTTCTAGAGTTTCTGCAATTACTGTAGAATTTTGAAGCAGCATGTAAAATGAAATTCTGGAAGGTGACCTGTGCACTTAATGGAATGTGGATTATTTTATACGCAGAAGATCACCTTATATACACATCTTTGAGATGTGAGAGGAAAACCTTTCAGACACAGTAAAAGCACCTGAATCCCATACAGAAAGTTCCGAAGCTGGAATTCTGATATAGGTCTCTGGAATTGTGATGTGCCTGCCTGGACTAACTATGGCACCACTCAAAAGCATAGTTTGTTTTTAAATAAAAACATTTATATCTTAATTACTTCTTGTTCTCATCTTGTATAGATCATGGGTTTACATCTCAGACCAGACAGGTACCAAAGCATCATTTGAAAGAAAGATATTAAATTTTATATACCATTGTTTGCAGTGAACAGTTTTTCCTTACACTTTACATCAGCAGTTTAAAGGTTTGTACATTTTTGCACTTATAATACAGGGAGTTGACTTGGTCTGGGTTACAAAAAGAGCCTGAAGTGATATTTCAGACTTTGAGTGTGTGATTTTCAATTGTAATACAACTTTATTAATAAAGCTGGCAGAAGTGTTTAAAGTGCTAGACACAGAGTAGTACTATAAAAAGCCTGAAGTATGTGTCACTTCCTGATCCACTGACTGCTAGACTCCTGCACATGGTGTAAAATGTCATGTCCTTAGTAGCTTGTAACTTGAAAGAATAGTATGTGGTCTTTCTTTGGAGGTGCAAGAGGGAAATGGATAAGTGACCGCAGGGGTTGTTTTATAACCACGGTCAGGCTAACATTTTAACAGCTGTTCTCTGCAAGCGTATACACCCAGAAGGACTATTTGTGTGTCTGCCAATCATTCTTATTTTTATATTGAGCACATTATGTGAGTTTGAGCAATGTAAGGGACTAAAAATGAATTTCATTTTAATTCACATTTGTTTGGGTCACCAGAGAATGTGCTAGGGTCAGGGCGTGTTAATTTCAATTAAAATAATAAATGGATTCATTTTCCAAAGTATGTTTGCGTGTTTGTACATATTTGGTTCGAAATGGCCCTAGATATTCTGGACTGGAAATCCATATGTCCCATACACTAAAGTGCAAACATTTAAATAAATATCAAACATCTCCACAACAAAATACATTCAGACTACCCAAAAGGACACATTTTCAGGGCATGTTAATTTCAATTAAAATAATAAATGGATTCATTTTCTAAAGTATGTTTGTACATATTTATTTCAAAACAGCCCTAGATATCCTGGACTGGAATCCATATGTCCCATACATCCATCCATCCATTTTCCAACCCGCTGAATCCGAACACAGGGTCACGGGGGTCTGCTGGAGCCAATCCCAGCCAACACAGGGCAGGAAGCCAACCCACCACAGGGCACACACAAACAAACACTACAGCCAATTTAGAATCGCCAATCCACCTAATTGGCATGTCTTTGGACTGTGGGAGGAAACCGGAGCGCCAAGCAGACACGGGGAGAACATGCAAACTCCACGCAGGGAAGACCCGGGAAGTGAACATAAGTCTCCTAACTGCAAGGCAGCAGCGCTACCACTGCGCCACCGTGCCGCCCATGTCCCATACACTAAAGTGCAAACATTCAAATAAAAATCAAACATCTACACAACAAAATACATTCAGACTACCCAAAAGGACACATTTTACATTACACCAATGCTGTTCATTTATTCATTTGTAAAATGTGCCACTATCTACTACATGTCACATGCAATTTATACAAATATCACATTTTTTGAACTTTTTTAATACTTAAACATTCCAAATAAACAACTGTAATATCCACCTAATTCTATAATTGCCTGTCATAGTTATACCAGTGCTTCAAAACTATAATCCACAGTCCAAAATCGGCTTGCTAGAACTTTCTTTTTGGCTTGACACATGATTAATTTTTAATGACATGAAAAAGTATTTTCCTAAAGTAATTTCAATTAAGAATATATATTCATGATCTGATTCTCAGATTATTTGTAAAAACAGTTCATCAAACACACATAGTAAATTCTGACACCAGACTTGGATACCTTACACATATCTCTCTATTGTATAAAAAATACAGGGACGAGACGAGACTTTTTAGCCTGGGATGAGAAAAGAGTTTTTCAGTGAGATAATTTCATGTCCTGCGAGACGAGACTTTGTGCCAAGAGATTTCACCACACCCAGCGCCGGAAATAAAAGACAAAGAGTAAATGACAAAGTAGAATGTCATAAAGAGGTTCAGAAAATGTTGGCACGATACACATGCAGAGCAGGTTAGAGAAATTCAAAAGTCTCAAAAAAAATGATAGTAAAGATCACATTAGGTAAATGGAAAATATAACTCAGTCAAATAAAGGAACAGAAAAGAGATTGAATATATGGACATAGGTGATATGACAGAATTTTGTAGATGTTGTTCGGATTTAAACTTTAAGTCGGAGACTTGTAGATCAGCTAATTTGTGTTGCCATCACGGAAAAGTAGTGTTTCTTCCCAATAAAGAGGCGTATCCGCAAGAATGAAAAGATTTGTAGTTTGGTGAAAGTGAAATCCACATACGCGAGCAGTAGAGACGCCAAGTGGCTGGCGTGTAGCGCAGGCCAGGGGGTTGGCAAGTGAAGCGAGCTGGGGGCAAAGCCCCCTAGTAAATCACCATAATAAGCCTGTCTCATATTGGTTCCAGAGGGATCTTGACACCTTACAAAGGCTAAAATATGAAAGCAACAAGCTGTCACCTTCCTTCAAAAGTTTCCATCCCACTTCCACATCGTGCCAACTTCACTACAATGCTTAGCACTAAGCCTACCTCCTGCACCATAAAGCACTCAATGCAGTCTTATGACTCCTCCTGTTGAAAATACAATATATATGTGTCAATCGACTATTGCATAAATTCAGTAAAATCTTTGGGTGAAATTGTGTCAAATATCCTGATAAATTAAATTCACACTTTTTTTTTTATCTGTTTGATTTACAAGTCACTTGTCATTATTGTTTTTGGTGTAAATGTCAGTTTAACGGGTGGCATGGTGGCGCAGTGGGTAGAGCTGCTGCCTTGCAGTAAGGACACCTGGGTTCGCTTCCCGGGTCCTCCCTGTGTGAAGTTTGCATGTTCTCCAGGGTTTCCTCAGGGTACTCCGGTTTTCTCCCACAGTCCAAAGACATGCAGGTTAGGTGCATTGCTGATTCTAAATTGTCCCTTGTGTGTGTGCATGTCCTGTGGTGGGCTGGCGCCCTGCCTGGGGTTTGTTTTCTGCCTTGCACCCTGGGATTGGCTCCAGCAGACCCTCGTGACCCTATAGTTAGGATATAGTGGGTTGGATAATGTATGGATGTCAGTTTAACCCTTAACTACTCGCACCATTTCTCATCTCATAAGTACTGGCACGGTGTACTTTATGCACTAGTGTTAAAATGGCTAATATATACATGCTGTGAGGTTGTAATATAAAATATTGCAATAACTTTAAGTTGCACATGTTTTGAATGCAATTTAGTACCATATTACTGAATAGTATGACACAGTCTAGAACTATCCGAAAATAAACTTATTAAACTTATCCACTTCTCCAGTGCTCATTCGTCACTGGTCACACTTTCATCCGTGAATGTTCTTTGCTGAAAAAGTCATTGCAAGAAGAACATCTCATCGTTGCCTTACATACGTAAGTACCTGTGCAGTGTACCAAATACTCCATATGGAACTCGCCATTGTGCATCCACTCATAAAACCGGCTGGAGACACACTAGAGGGAAACCATTGCGACACTGTACTTGTAGTGAATCAAGCAGAGGCCAGATGGTGGATGCTGCCAGTAGGTTCAAGTAAAATGACGTTAGACAAAAATAACTGAGATTGGTGTACAAAATACACCAGTGTGAATAGTTAAGGGTGTATTTAGCTCATCCTTAGACAGCAGTGCGTGATGAGGGAGGACTCAGACCCAAGGTGCCCGACTTAAATTAAATTTGGTGCTAAACTTTTAAAAATTCATCGCAACAAGCAAATGGCAGTTGCTGGTTTTCTTCTTTTCTAATCAGTGCAAATCAAAAAGGACTGCTATACTGTATACATGATTTTCCTTTTGTCATTATATGTATGTCAGATTGCTATTTTTAAGAGTCTTTTCAGCTACCTCTTACTACTTCCTGCTTCAAACTAATTCAATTACAGCATCCAAGGTAACAAGAGTGTTTTCTCCTAGAGTTCTTATTGACTGCTGTGTTGGCATATGCTTCTTAAGTGACGTAATGCTGAAAGGTTTATGCATTAAAATATACAGTTTTTAAGAGTAACAATTGTTGTCTACATTTTATTACTCAACCTCTTACTCCTAATCTAATCCCCACACTAAAATTACATACCCTGTCACAAAAAATTAAGTGGGATCATATGGAAATGCAACTCTCTACAGCAAAGCAAAGGATCGCATATACAGTATACGATGGCAACAACACAGCAGTAACAATCGTGAAAACTGGAAGAGCTTTTCTCATGGTGGTTTTGTCTAAAAATATTTTTCATGGGGTTACCGAAAATAAGTGCCCTAATAAACAAACCTGCCTATAACTGTAACATTCCTTCTTCTTAATGATAATCAAGCTGAGAGCACAGGGAAAAACCTTGGCGAAACAGACGAAGGGCTCCAGATACCCCAAAGCAGGTTCTAATCTTTTTTAAGAGGAAAACTGAAAGTAATCCAGAAAGGATACACACAATGCGGGAAGAACGTGGAAGCAAAGAAGCAAAGAGTTCCTAATGACATAAGGATTCAATAGTGTAGCCCTGTCCCAGCCAATTACTATACATGTCACCAGAAAGTGGAGGACCTTACTTCTATTGATGAGTGAAGGAGGAACGATGATATATTGCAAGTGCATTTTTAATGCAAGGAATGAAAGGGACCCTAGCCCTGACAACCAGGAAATGTTTCTGAAGCAGAAGCACAGAAATCTACAGGTTTGACAGTGTCCTGGAAATACTGGACACTAACCCTCACAGGATCAATTTAAAATTGTTAATTAACCCAACATTCATATCCTTACACAAGTTTCAGACTACAATGCCACAAACCATACAATATGTGCACACAATCTATTCAATATTAAATTTCTCTATTATATTCAGTTATCCAAAAATAATTATGAACACCTAGACCATTTTAGTAAAGTATGCAGTAGAAATTTAGGAAAAATAATAAAAAGGAGAAGCAAAGTACATGTTTGCCATTCTGTAGGTTATTGTGCCAGCATGCCATACATTATGTAAATTATAGACAATCAGTGATACATGTTCTGAGATCTGCTACACTGTTATAGCCACTGCGGCTTGCCTGTCAGCCATCATTAAATCACAAGGTAAGCACAAAGCAGTGAATCTGACACTTCTCAATTGTCATCTAACTGATACATTCATAATGACTTTCCAAAACAATGGGATAATTTCACCTATTGGTGGCTTTTTCAAGAAAAGTCACCCTCATAGACAGCTCACTAGAAGCCACTGGTAAACAAAATCTTTGGGAGCTGTAGTCAGGTATGACTTGAATACAGATACACTGGATTCTGGTACACTGACTGGTACATAAAACTGTCAAGTATGTTTTTCTGCTTGCTATAGTTTTAATTGTGTATGAATAGCAAAGCAGAATGACTCGAGGCACATCATGTAATACACTTTTCATAATACATATGCATTCTGCCCTTCTTTGTTTTATTATTTCTTATACTATTATTCAGTCTATATCCCACTCTTTTAACTGGTAACATATGAACCTGACTGTGACAAGAGTAAACCTTTTCTCAGAATGTAATATTTGCAAAAGATATCCAGACATTTCACCTCAAGACAAAATCCATATGTGGTAAAAGATCAAATTCCTGATAAAGATGTAGTTTACAGCTTTACTCACGTATTTATATTTCAAATGGATGGAGCAGTATAAATACCTAAAGTTACTTAAATAAATAGACATTGTTAACATCTTTGAAGTCCTTTAGAATTAACCACAGCCTATGTCTTCATAAGTGAAAAAAGAAAATGTTAACAACTTTTTCTGTACTTTATCATTTTTGGATTTTTTTTTTTTTTGTTAAAATGAAAGTAGTTCTGTTTATGACAAAACACCATATTTTTAAAGTCCATTTCAGTAGGGGCTTCTGATTTACCTAATTTACAAGCAAAGATTCTGATTTAACTTCAATTGCTTGTTTATGTGCTGTTCAACTAGGACAGCTGCGTATATCGTATAAGACCTTGTTACGAATTACTCCATTCTGAAACTACATATTAAAAATAAAAATATGTTCAGGTCTTATTTATTATCATATCAATGCTGAAATCACACGGGGTGATCAAAGAGATCGAAGCATACAACATACTTTATATAAATGTGGACCCAACTAAATCAGAGTTTTCGGAAGTTCTTTGCTTGTGCATGTCAGCCCTCCAACCTGCAGAGAAAAACCTGGGGGTTGGTGACAGAATTGGCACTCCAGCCACCGTAAAAAAAACTCACTCCACTCCATCTGAACTAGTGTGGTGCTGAGGTGTCACCCATTGCATGGCTGCACTCGGGTCCTAATCTGGATCCTGAGTTGGTTTGTCGTGTGGTGGGGGATGCGCTTTATCACTGCGTGCTCCTAACCTCTATCTATCTTTGCTTACAGCTCTCAATAATGCAGGAATATAGCCAAAAAATCAAATATGTGGAGCTCTGTTTTATAACTAAAATAAAATATATATTATTTGAGTATTGTGGAACTTAAAATTTTGTGAGTTATAGTGTAATGGTGTAGGTTTTTGGGTCTCTGTTGTTTGCTGTAACATTTTTGTTTGTCTTGAGCTTTGTAAAGTCTTAATTTCTCCTTGGGGACAAATAAAGTATTATTCATTTATCTACCAGGATTACTGAAAAACAAAATTTTATAAACCAGTAATTAATATCCACTGTATTTACAATTATATAACGTGTTTTTTAAACCTTAAAAGTGGTTTCTTGTGAGAGTCAGTCAGCCATTTTCCAACCCGTTATATCCTAACACAGGGTCATGGGGGTCTGCTGGAGTCAACCCCAGCCAGCACAGGGCACACACACCACGGACAATTTTGGATCGCCAATACACCTAACCTGCATGTCTTTGGACTGTGGGAGGAAACTGAAGCATCCAGAGGAAACCCACACAGACATGGGGAGAATATGCAAACTCCACACAGGGAGGGCCCGGGAAGCGAACCCAGGTCTCCTTACTGCGAGGCAGCAGCGCAACCACTGCGCCACCCTCTTGTGAGAGTGGCCCATTTAATATACTTTTAATTTGAAAATGTACATGAATCAAGAAGAATTAACACAAACTTTGCATAATTTACCTTTCAAATTGTTGCCTCTGAAATATTCTTCTATCTTTTATTTCAGCCTGTGTGGTTTTATTTTTCACTTTTTCAAAGCCTCCTTGGTCCTCATGGCTTAAGTAAAAGTGAGAGATAAGCCCAAAGTGTTTTTATTTTTCACAAATAAGACCCTTTCATACTAAAGAATTTTTTTCTTTCTATGTTCTATCTATGTTCTAACCATTGCGTACATTTGGAGTGACATTACATTTTATGTAAATACTGTAGAGTGATTCTGTTATAAAAAAAAAGATAGGAACACTGCATAGACTTCATTATGTACACTAGGAGAATAAGCACAAGATGTTCTTGAGAGATTTCAGAGTTTAAAATGAACACTTAACACACCGATGTCATCTTAATGATTTTTTTCACTATGTAAAGTGTCAGTAACTGCGAATTAATGAACTGGATAAACAACACATTGCAAATGAAAATAAAAATGAACATCAATAAATAGTTCTTTAGTGAAAGATATTTTAAAATATCTAAAAAGTTCATATCAACAATGCAATTATTTCCTTTTTTTATTTTACTTTTTTAGCAAGGATTAAATGAAATGGCCAGTGAGTTGGAAGTGGGAATTGAACTTGCAGCCTTGTGGTTTAAGGTTAAATGTCGTAGACACAGAGTCACACTCTTGTTTGAAGATGGAAGTTAAACATTTGTACTGTTGCTTTACTTAGCTAATTCTGTAGTTTAAATCCATATTTAAAATCTTGTGTTTTCTAAAGAAGGTGCTTTTAAGGTATGTCCAGTCTATAAAATGCACAAATACTAAAACAAATAAATACTAGGGAGTTAAACTAATAGACACGTTGATTCAGTATGGTAGTACAAACTACAGTATGTGGCAAGAAGAGTTCCCCATAAAATAAGGTCTTACCCAAGACACTTTATTCACCAGTGCACCAATGTTATAACGGATAGCTAGTAACTTTGTTTCTGACATAAACCTATACCTCTCTACTTTAGGATTAAATTCAGGTTCTTCATAATTAAACAATATCTCTATTCAAATTAGAGTTACTTTAAATCACACAATTGACAAACTATTTCTTTTTTGCATAGCAGCAGTGAGTTGAAATGGGAATAAAGCTGGCACTTTATACAATTTCTAGTTGGGGAGCATGTCAAATTTAAGAATTGCAGATGCTGGTTGTGTGTGTGGTCAAAAATAAATGCATTCCTTCTTTCCTTGCAGTCACTGTATGTATTGTACTTCCATTTCTAACTGGTTGATAATCTTTGCATACACACAACCCCGCTGTTTGATTTTCTTGAAGTTAGTTCAAGTCCATGTCGCTGGGAATGTCAAACTACATGACTTACTAAGATTATATAAATGAAGTCTACAACTAAAAATCTCTGGAAAAGTCATGTAGTGTGATATGATAGAAACCATTTCTGGATGGAAAGCCAGTGTATAATAGCAAGACATACTCACACAAACCTACACTCACTAATACAAAATCAATTTAGAGTTGACAATTAATAGAAAAAGCACTTGCTTGGAATGTGTGAGGAATGCCAGGGTATGTTGTGAAATACTCACATAGACAGAATGAGAGAATGGGTTAACTCCAGACAGACACTGACCTAAAATTTTTAAGCAGTTCCCTGAAGATGAATGGCCGCCATAACTTGCATAAATAACAAGTTTGCAGCATTTGACTGCAGTGGGCTAGAGCTCCATCTGTTGTTGTTTCCCACATTACACCAAGTTCTGGCAGAACAGGACACTGCCTCGCAATGACTCAAACAGGGTAAATAATAATATGCATGAATGTTTACATCAGAGGTGGGATTTCTAAAGGCTGGTAAACAGATGCAATAAACACAGCACATTATGGCCAGTAAGGGTTTTACAAAGGAAGCATTAGCATTGTCAAAATACCAAATAAAAAACATCAATGAGAAAAGTAGCAACGTTCTGGTAATTTGCAGCGTGAAAGGTAAAGTAAAACTGTTATGACAGGGAAGCATTACAATCAACGGCATATTTACGCAAACCATACACATGCTCCCCATAAGTCTCTCCACATATGTAACAATGTCATTAAATGAGCTCCTTCATCAGTACTGACAGCCAATTCATAACAAAACAACAATTACAAACATTGTAATTGATAATCAGCTCTATTTGTCATTTAAGAAAATTGTACATTAGAGTAGAAATCTTAGCATTTTATTACAGCCAGAACTCAAAATTCTTTTCTGAATGAAGTAATGGCCCTGCCCATGACCTCCTGAAATCTAAATTACATAATTATGCAGTCTAACCCAGTCAGACAACTGAAGCTGTTTACAATAATTTGCTATTTTGGTACTATTTTAAGATACAGGGTGAAGGTTTTAGAAATATTTTTTAAAGTAACAATGGAAACAAATTTGCCATTGACTTTGAATAAGTGTACTGGCCAACAACACCTTACAGCCAAGCCTCAAGCCTTATCTCCTATTTTTAAAAGTTGCTCCAGAGAGTGAAATAATCTTTGCTGAAAAGATGCTACTGCAGACAAACAACTGGTAAGCAAACTTGTCATGATGCTCTCTACGTCTGCAGTTTACTGAGCAAAGTTCCCCATCAACCTCAGTTAAGAGTGCATACTCAAGCTGGAAAAGCTGTTAAGTATTGTCAACTTAAAATCAGCTTGTTAAGCACATCGCAACAGTTTGGCTTCACATACTGAAGGCAATGCCCACTCAAGGTAAATACTGAATCAGGAAAGAAGAAAACATCTGCATTTTTTAATATGTTGTTTACCAAAAATTCCTTTCATTTCCAGCAATTAGACTATGACCTTTTACACGAATCAGGCTCCATTTTGAGTCTGTTTAGACTACAAATGGATTACAGGAATGCACGAGTAAACGTTCCCTTCACTTTATATTTGATGCCATATTGAAAGTTTTTTAAAATTGTGTAGTTAGATGACTTGTACTGTGCAATAACCTGAAACACAGCATGATTGTGTAGGATTACCTGTCATTTCAGTTCTGTGCACATATTTGGTTTCATGACCTTACAATCTTCAATTGTTTGGTTTGTTACTCCATGAATCAGTTATTCTCCTTGATAACAAATAAAAAATAGGAGGAACTAAAAATGGTTATTAAAGCTATGAAAACCATTCACAACCACATCAATTTCAAATTTAGTTAGGTAGATCACTGCATATTTTCCATCCATTTTATGAAAACACCCCCTTCACCATACCTTCACTCAGTTCTGGAGTTCACCCTGACGTTACTCTGTCTAAGGCAAGAGTTAGCTATAAATGGGGTACTAATCCAAAGAAGGACACATTTATTTTAAAATGCACTTAGTCCATTTACATTACCCTAACACACATTTTATGGATACGGAAAGAAACTGGAGTATCCAGAAAAACAAACACAAGAGCATAGGCAGAATGGGCAATCGCCACAAGGTTTCTAGAGACGGAAGGCAAGAGCGCTAACCACTGCACCACTGTGCTTACCCCTCTCACCACATTTCAGGAAGTCAAATTTGAAAAACTGAACGTTCACACGTCAAAGGAGAGAAAAAGGTTTGCAGGAAGAATGACCACTTTTGAAATTCATTCTCTTCATTTTTCTTTTGTTTTTTTTTTTTTTTGTTCATTGTATTGCTCAAGGCACGTTAAACCTTTCTGCAAACTTGATAGGCTTGGGCTCTCCTGAAACTATTAACTGAGCAAAAACACAAAGAAAACTGGAAAACAGATCTAGATACCCAAATGCTGGCCCCTCTACTGCTTTACTTGCTCCTTTTAAATATGTGTAGTGAATAGGATTGTGCATAAGATTGTATCCATTTTCCTCTAACCTCCCAAACACATACAAGCCATCTTAACTCCACACTGGCCAGGCATGAGCGTAAGCCTTGCAAAGTGGTTGGTTCCAGCCTTGCTCCTAATGCTACTGGGACAGACTACTGCTTCAGTCTTCTCATATTGGAATAAGTGGAATTAGAAAATAAATTAATAGATATATGGCTTAACAATGACTGTGCAAGTTGACGTTTAAACTAACTGTTTACCTTTCCAGAAAAGTCCAACATTTGGTCCTAAAGAATGCATTTTAAGTAAGAGCTGAAACAACCTGTTTGACAAGTTTTTTCACATAGTCTTCAGATTCCTAGGTTGCAAAAAATAATGATTTGCCATCTCTCACAGCTGCATGAACACTTAAGATGCATGTTTTTTTTTATTTGCATTCAAATTACTCAGTACATTAAAAAAGTGAAAATATTTGCAGCCGTCATCAATTACTGCATCTCAATCATGCTTCATAAAGCTCGCAAGAGGCCTCCCAATGCCCGCTCAGTCTGACCCTAACATTTCTTCAGGCAACTCCAACATTTGATGAATGACTGAAAATGGACAAGGCAACTGGCCAAACATGCAAACAAAAAAAAACGATCAAAAGGCAATTTGCCAGATGTTTTCAATCTGCTACGCACGTTGAGGTAACAGAGGACTTAGCATGTGTTCTCCACAAAAGAAATTTGAGTAACCAACTTAGGTTTCAAACATAACACATAAAAATGAAGTCTAAATATACTGTGCCCTCCCAGGGATTCAAAAAACAGGCACCAAGGTTTTCCTCTTAAGTACATATGGAGCCAAAGGAGACAAAACTAACTGGGTTCAGTTGTAGGTTACATTTGTGGCATGCAATGTTGAAGCTGAGTTTATAATGGACTGCGTCTGCAATGTTTCACTTTAACCTCACAATCAATATTCACAACATTTAGTTTTTGCCAGACAATAGGCAGAAATCAAGGACGGAACAATGCATTCCTTTATTTGAACACAAACCACAATGTCTTGCATTTATTAGTAACAATTACGTCTGGAAGGAGAGTGTTAATTTGACCAGCAGTACTTTAAATACATAGAGCAAACTTTAGTAACCTCACCCATAAACAGGCACAATGTTTTAATAGAATACTTAAATTTGAACACCCAGGCAACAAACTGAAAGCATGATATTGCCATCAAGTGCTGATTTTAGTGCAACAGAATTAGATACACAAATATACTTAGAATAACTGGAATTTCCACACATCTACATAGCAAGCAACTAATGGTTTCATTTTGAATGAAAATCAAAAACTTTTATTTTCTCCACTGACTACAAGGATGCATGTTAAAGAAGAGTTGGGATGCAAATATTTTTTACATTTAAAACTTTTTCTGTTGATTAGATGCACAAGATATACAGTTCTTTGGATAAAATGCTCACGGATTGTCAAAAAGCCATACATAAACAAAGACTTCTCAGTGCTAAAGACAATAGATTATTAAAAGGGCCCTGTTATGGCCCAAACAGAAACACGGACTTTTCAAGCCCAAAACGGTGTGTTTATAAATACTTGGGGCAACACACCCTTTTGCCCTCCTTTTATTGCAGCATGGGTACAGTGGAGCCTGTTGTCCATTATCTATGCCATAACAATTAGGTTAACCTTGACTAACTGTGAGAACAAATATTGCATATAGAGTACAATCCATACATTATGAATGTGACCTGACTGGCAGTTCTATTCAAAACAGATACAATTTACATCTCTATTCCGGCTAGCTAACGATCTGCAGGACCCTGTACTTTGTTTTTCCATTGCCTATTCAAATGCTGACAGAAAATCGTCTTATTCAGTTTGAGATAACATAACAAAAACGGCTTTCACCGGATTTAGAAATCCATTCACCAAGCGGCCGAGATACTGCGTTGTGCTCTTCTTCACTTTACCTGCTGAGTGAGGACGACCCGGCTGACAGCGGCGGTGCGCGGGTTTGTTCGATAGCCTTAGTACGCGAGGATGTGTGCGGATGGTACGCTGTCAGTACCACGCTGCCCGAGTCCTTCAACTCCATCTTCGAGGTGAAGTACAGGCGTGCGGTTACATTGTCACTCTCACGCGGAGATTCCTCAGTGTTAGCCAGACAAAACACAAGAATCAACACCGCACTAGACAGTCTGCTTACTGACAGCTAAGCCTTGACGCGCCACGAAATCTTCGAGTCGAGTCATTGGTTCACTTTCGCTCTGATTTGCATAATATATTCAATTTCCGCTGCCCACAAGCGCCATGCCTGCTAAACGAGGTGGAGCTTACGTCAGGTCGCTAGGAGACGGAGACGCCTCGTACACGCGCTGTAGGCAGAGAAAATATTTATCTCCACACTTTACTGGTTCGGGTTGCAGCGGTCGTGGGTTGTTAATTTCAAGAGGAAAGCCACTGGTCTGTACAATTGAAGCAGGGTGCATATGCTACATGTACACGAAGGAAAAGAATAGTGTTGCTTTTTGAACGGGGAATTCCTGATTCGTCAGACCCTACTCCATAAGACATACATTTTGCAAAACCAAATTCAGACTGTTTGGCGTAATAAAAACGATTATTTAACAGCTATATCTAAGGCGTACCTTTTATTGGCCAACTAAAAAGATTACAGACGTATTCATGATTACACCTTTCCCAAAGAAGGGGCCCGAGTTGCCTCGAAATCTTGCATACTGTAATCTTTTTAGTTAACTAATAAAAGGTGTCATTTTGATTGACTTCTCATGAAAAGGTATCATGAATTATTACAATAACTTGATTGGAAAAATGTTTACGCAGTTAATGGAGGAATTTAGCCGCATTCGTATGATGCTGTGGTGGAAGAAGCAGGTTTAGGTAATGTATGGATGGATGAAGTTCAGATTCATGCACAAATCTTCAAGCCTTGAATGGATAAGTAGTTTTAGACAGATGAAGCAATGTAATTGTAATTTCCACAAACCTCAAATTTAAAAATCAGGTTCATCACACAGATAGAAAGATCATTCAGATATTCTCTCAGCATTATAACAGAAAAAATAAGTTCTAACAATGGATGGATGGCATAACATGTTGTGACGGTTGATTCTAAAAAGGAGGAATGTATGGAAGCTTGTGCCTTTGTTTCTTATATGGTGGTTAACCTCTGCAGGAGTAATGATTTTCACATGGATTGCTTCACTAGTTACTACAGTTTTGCAACTGTCAAAAAATTCAAAGCATATTTTAGACAATGTCTGCTTCATTTTCATCCATCCACTTTCTATCCAACTTCTGTAGTTCAGGTTTACAGCAAGCCTGTTCCTACCTGGCAGCAGTGGTTGCAAGATGAAGGGAAACAAAATTCTAGACAGGTACACACTGCCACTCTAATCCATCAACCTAGCAGATGTCTTTGGGATGTGAGGGGAAAAACAGAGCATATGAAGAAAAACATTCATGGGTGCAGGAAAAAGTAAAAACTCCATGTAGAGAAGTGATCAAGCCAGGATTCATCTCAGCACTCTCAGGCATGAGGCAGCAGCTGTAGGCACCATCTACTACACTTCATAATTTCATCATCTTATCCAATCATGTTATGCACAGTGATGCGTTTAACTTAATAACTGTGATGTTTGTTAAAGCATCAGAGGTCACTGTTTTGAACTGATGAAAAAACATACAATAAATGGAGAAACATTTAGGAAAGAATGTAGTATTAATGCAGAAGAATTATATTTACATCCATCCATTATCTAACCCACTATATCCTAACTACAGGGTCGTGGGGGTCTGCTGGAGCCAATCCCAGCCAACACAGGGCACAAGACAGGAACAAACCCTGGGCAGGGTGCCAGTCCACCACAAGGCACACACACCCACACAACCACACACCAAGCACACACTAGGGACAATTTAAGTTTGCCAATGCACCTAACCTGCATGTCTTTGATCATTTAATATTCATTCAGAATTAGAAAATTTAACAGCAATTATTTTTTGTGAATAGCCTGTTTTCCCTTCTGTTCAGCTTTCCTCTACTCATGGTGTACCATGTTTGACTGGATTCATCTGATATGAAATTTAGCAGTTTCTCTTCAGGATGACGTTTCTTACAGTTTTTTTGAAAACATGAAAGTGTTTTGATTGAGTGCAGCAGAGTAGCGCAGTGGTACTGCTGGGGAGACTGGAGTTCACACCCAGGTCCTCACTGCTTGGAGTTTGCATGTTCTCCCTGTGTTACCATGTGTTTCTTTGGGCTGCTCTGGTTTCTTCCTACAGCCCAAAGACACAGTGGCGTAACTAGGGGATGGGAGGAGGGGGCGGCGGTCCGCCCCAAGTGGTACATTTTTGGGGGCGGGATTATTGGCCAAAAGGCTCAGTACAATCCGTGTGTAAGCAGCAGCGTTCAGAAAAGTATCACTCATGAATGAAAAAAGTAAAATTCTCTGATTTTTATCCACAAATGCTTCAAAAATACTTTTCAGACTGTCCTTCTGTGACAGCATCAGACACAGCAGTTGAAACTTATGAGGCAATAACAAAAATAAACATAACATTAATAACATTACACTGATAATAAGATAAACAACTAATTTACAATTTATAATTTTGTTTCGTTATCAATCCAAATGCGTTCTTACTCTGCATAGAAAACATCCCCACCTATCACTTGTACACTACACCGGGCATAATTATATTAAATTAATAATTAGAACATGGCTTATCAGTGTGTCTATACTATATTCTTATCTAGTTGAAACCTATAAATAATTATATGTGAAACATTATTGCTGTTTCTCTATATATGAATAAATCTAAGCAAAATGTATCTTTTTTTTATATGTTATTTTAATTTTCTATTTAAATAGGTTAACATATTCAGATATGTTGGAGGGTGGTAAATTGAAGCGGCGGTACAAACTCTAGCTACGCCACTGCAAAGACATGCAGGGTAGGTGGACTGGCAATACTAAATTTGCTCTAGTATGTGTGTGTGTTCACTCTGTGATGGTATGCCAGCCTATCCAGAGGTAGTTCCTGCTTTGAGTCCTATGCTTGCTGGGACAGACTCCAGCTTCCCAGTGACCTTACTCAAGATAAAGCGTGCACAGAAGATGGATAGTTTGATTGACTGTTATAGTTTAATAAATAATGCAGCCATGACATATAGCCATTTTGTATAATATCACATGGGAAAAATTTAAATTGTGGTTGGTCAAAAGTCTACTGCAACAAGCAAAATAGGAGAAATTAGCATAAAACAAAAAAAAGTGATGGCATATTTGTAACTGGTCTGGTAGTTATACAGGAATCACGGCTTATTCATTTTTTTTCTCCCAAATGTTCAGCAAGAGTTAATATGTGAAAAAAATTCTTTAGAAGAAAGATTCCGTGATTATATTGTATTGTGTCCCTTCACATGAACACACCTACCTTACCGTTTTTTGGAAAAATTGTATGAGACTCAGCCTCCAACAATCTCTTGGATGCTTCAGATCATAGCAACCTTTAAGTCTGAGCCTGCATATTCTACAGAGCGAATAACATAACCACATAGAAAAAACAAAGGCCTAAACGTCAAGTTGTACTTTACCACCTTAAGTTATTTATACTGTACTTTGTTTCAGAAGAGTATTCTGTGTTGTAAATTAATATAACTACTCACAGCCATTGTCCCTAAACCTTAGAATGAATTACTTTTTAAGGCACCACACTCCCTGCAGTTGCCAGATTGTAGCCAGGCTGATGTGGGAGCCATTTGTCTTTAATGTAATTTGCTGTCTATAGCATTTTCAACATGCACCTGAAATCATTTAACACATGACCTCCTATGAAAAGTATAATTTAGCCTCACAGGCATACGCTGAATAGCAATACAAAAAGGCCAAGTGTGTGTGTGTGTGTGTGTGAGGATGAACTTGCACCCTTTACAGGCTTGGTATTTACTATGCACCTCTTCACATGTGCCTACCTGAATAATTAGTGGCTTAGAAAATTGAAAGATAGACAAAAAAAAAAATTCAAAGGTGTCAAGTACATTTTAATGAGCGGTATACTAAGTACACCATATTTGAATGAGCAAATAGTTGTTTCCAAGTTTGTATTCACAAAGTAAACATTGTGTGACTGCCAATAATATGACAAAAAAGTGTATAAATTAAGTGACGCAAACAACACGGAGGTTTGATGAGTGATGTTTATACATCATGATGGCTTTTTGAACACTATAAACAATATTTCATAACTGCCTGAAAACTTCCCTGAAAGTCAAACCAAGTGTTTGTTTTTCAGACTCTCAGTAAACTAGTCTCTCACATTTGAAGGCAAAAGTGACTTTCAAGCAAACTACAGAACTTTTAGTGCCTGGAGCTATGAGCAGGAGAAAAACGAATAAGAGCTCCTTACCAAACTCCAGCTCTTAACTCAACTTTTCTTTTTATATTATTACTTGGTCACATGATCTGATTTTGCTGTGCAACCCTATTTGAGGTTGTATGTCTAAGTCAGAGTTTTGGAACATAAATGAATGAATGCACTGCCGCTAGTTGGTGGGCTTCATTTTAACTCTGTCTTCTTAAAGATTACTGTTAATAAGACATAGTGTTACACTATTATATACGGTAGATCCTAAAGTTATTTTTTAAGTTAAAGGCCTTTCACTATGGAAAAAAAGAAGGAAGAGCTTATCTTTGTTGTATATGCAGTCTACTAAAAGTAATAAGTCAGCAATGCTCAAAAATGCTAAAACAGCTTTTCTTACATTTTCACCATGCTGTGCCAGTTTGGATATGTCTGGAGTCAGTAGCTTCCAGATAAGAAATGAATCAGCAGCCACAGGCGAATGTAAGTCAGCATTTTTTCCCTTTTTTGTGCTCTTATGCAATTAGCAGTATTTAGGCATTAGATTTCATTCAAACAATGACACAGACATCTAAAAGCTGCTTATAGTGGGGTTTCTTTTTATTTGGAATATGCATTTTTAATAACAATAGGTTTAAAACATACTGGAATCTTATCAGTGCTTTACAGGAGACAACACCTTAGTTCCATCTCCGATGGGTAGTCATGGCGAAGGAAAACAAAAACACTACTTGTATTGTTGTAAAGTGTAAAAATATCTGAATGAGTTTTTTTTTTTTATAGCGCTTCCTCTCACCTCATTTGTGTTATTTATTTGCATCTAATTTCAAAGACAACACAAGGACAAGGATGCAAACCCTGCTTAAGCCTAGCATGTTGAAAGGATGATGGTCTGACAAGATGGCTGCATAGGTACAGTTGCCCTATCCCTGACAAATTGATTATTCTAATGCAAAATTATATACACCTATTTTTATAAATAATATTAATGAAGATATGTTGTTTCAATAATTAGTACTGCAACTAGGCATCCTAGGTTGGAGTTTAGCACCTTGCTCACTGTCTTTGTGAAGTGTTTCTCATGCAGTGTTTCTTCAGTGAATTTTTCTCCCACATCCCAAAGACATGCGCGTTGGGTTAATTGGCTGTCTATGGCATGGATGGGTATGACTGGGCTCTGAAATGGACTGGCAACCTGTTTAGGTTTGTATCATGTCTTGCACCCAGTGTTGGTGGGTAAGGCTCCAGCTTGGATTGGGGTAAAATTGCTTTAGTATATTATAAAAGGATTAATATCTCTCTATTATAAAAAAATCTTGGAAGGAGACGAGACGTGATTTTCTTAGAGAGACACTTTCACATCCCACAGGATGAGTCTTTATGCCAACAGATTTAACCACCTCCGGTGCCGGAAATAAAAGACAAACAGAAGATGACAAAGTAGAACGATGTACAAAATTCAAAAACTTTGGTGTGGTACACTTGCAGAGCAGTTAGAGATAATGGAAAGTACGAAAATTTTAAAGTCTCAAAAAAGGATAGTAAAGATTGCATTAGCAAAAAAAAAACAGCAATTATTACTCAGTGAAATAATGGAACAGCAAAAAGAGATCGAATATATTGTTCGGATTTAAACTTTAAGTCAGAGACTTGTAGATCATCTACTTCGTGTAGCCATCAGGGTAAAAGAAGTAGTGTTATCTTCTCAATGAAGAGGCGTATCTGCGAGAATTACAAGATTTGTTGTTTGGTGAAAGTGAAATCCACATATGAGAGTGACATGTACACAAAGTTGCTGGCGCAAAGCACAGGTGGGGGAGTTGGCAAGCAAAGCGAGCAGGGGGCAAAGCCCGCTAGTTTAGTATATTGTAAAACTGCAAAGGTAGAGAATATTGTTGGTTTGTCATTGCAAACACATTTATTACAATCCCTTTATCTATATAATTAAATACTGAACCCTAATCCAATGAATGGTCATGGGGTAAAGCTAATCTTTCCAATACTAGGTACAAAACCAGTCCTGCACAGGGCACCTGTCCATCACACAGCACGTCTGCAAACACCCACACAGAGTTAATCAGTATATCTTTGGGATGCAAAAGCAGAACTGGAGTTAAACCCACAGGGCACAGAGAGAACAAGCAAAATGAGGATATGGAACAGTTTCTAGCACCACATCACCATTGAAGTTTTACATTTTTTTTTATTCTGCACCCTTCAAATATCTCAGAACACTGCTCAAATTACAAAACATAAACCATGAGGCAATTTAATTTTTAAGCTCAGTATCTCTATATACAAAATTCTAAGGGTTGTCTGTTTATCACGGAAAAACAGCTGTGCATGTACAGGAAAAGAACATTTGCAACATCTGCTGACAGTGAGGCACATTGTAATTGTAATAATTATTATTATTATTATTATTGTACAGGCCAATCAAATACGCATCAACTACAATGTGATCTGTGACCTCAGCTCTTCATCAAGCCAAAAGTGGGAGCCATTTCATTGACAACAAGAAGAAATGATGACACGGTGGGACACAGATGCAAATACCAAAGCTAAAGGTCTGCTTCAATAAAGAGCCACCGAGCCTAAGTACAGATTGCAGAATGAAAAGAATAGCAACACCATGTGTTCAGCATCGAGTGTACATGGATAATGCATGCACTGACTAAGAAGAGTAAACAACACATTATAACTTATACGCAGTATTAAAAGCTGTGAGCATTACACGCATAAAGGAAGGCGTTTCAAACAGGATACAGAATGCAAGATTGACAACAACAGAGACAAACATTCCTGAGCTCTACTTAGGAGCACAAAAGAAAGTCATACATGACCAAAGGATTGGAGTTGTGGGATACCTCTGCCATGTAACTGGGCTTTGGGTCCTTCACAAGTCATACCCTTTGAGCACAAAAAGACAGCCATACTCACCATTAGGGAAAGGCGCCCTCGGCAGAATCGGAGGTTCAAGTGTTTCCTAATCTGAAAATAAAATGCATATAGCACATGAAAAGACAAAACAGAATAGAAGGAAACAAAAGTTCATGCCGATGGAAAACAAAACTCTAGCGACCCACAGACATGTGACATACCAAAGTGAGCTGCTCAAACTGGTCAGTCTTAATAGCATTGAGACAAAACTGTTCAGCATTCAGGAGTGTAGTCATAATTTAACTGTTATGTGTCATATGAATTATCTCCCTGTCCGGGGTTGTTTCCCACCTATAAATATTATTGATATATTCAACTGATGCTTTTATCATCATGATACATTTCTACTCTTAAAATACTCTTTTGTACAGTTGGAGAAGAGGCAGGACTTGTTCAGAATGAGGCAGAGGCAAGAACTGAATCAGCAGTCTTGTGATTTAAATTCCAGCACATTACACACTACACAATACTGTTGGCTATTTAAATCAAACACTGCTGCAGTGTGACTTTGGTTAGAAATGGTTCGACAGATATAATCTCAATAAGATGAATGGTTGTATCTTGAAGTTTTTAAAATAAAACAAAGGTCATTGTGTTTTCTTTAGTTTAATATTCCCTTTTAACCCACCAAAATGTGATGATGCATTCAATATTTTGTGAATGAACTTTAGCATTGATGATTTTCTTAACATTTGTCAGCAGTGCATTACATTTGAAAGTCAGGATTATTTTATGTCATTTATCACTAATTTGTTGTTGTTCTGTGAGTGTGTGTGCTGGTCGAGCAATGGACATTGCTAGAAAATATATACAGTATAGGATACATGGAGATGTGTTGGGTAAGGTGAGACCTGTTTTTCTGCGAGCAAAAGTGTTCTGAGTTTGCATATGAAAGTGAGACTTACAGCAGCAGAAATACAAGGGTGCTGTTATCGTTCTACCTCTTTGGACTGGCTTTTACGTTGTTATTCTTTTATTTGTTTTGAGATACCATGAAAATTTTTAATTGCTACCAAGAGATGAAATTTAATTAAAACACCAAGATTAATTCTATAACCGGGAGACATTTTCCTTAGAAACCAAAAATCATAATCAAAAGTCACAGTCAAAAGATTCATAGCCAAGGATCTAGTAACAAAAGGTAATCTAAACCATAGAACACACTCCACTGCAAAAGTCTTTGTTTATCAGATGATCCAGAAATCAAATGGCCTGACCTTTGTGCACTTGCATCTGTGATGTCACATGCTGTGGATCTAGCATTGGTTACCACAGCAACCAATCAACAACATGGATGTGCCTAATATGATAATAGAATAGGGTCAGGTAGGTGCAAAGATAACGTAAATTCCAAAAATAATTAACAAATAAGCTGCAGAACACCGGACATGAATGAATTTTATATCCCAAAATACAAATAAAAAAACATTAAAATGGACTGTAATGAGCAGAGAGAAAATTAAAAAGAAAGTGCTTTATGGTTCAGCCAGGGTCATTGCCCTGGATTAATCTTATTTCCTGTATGTTTAATATTATTATGGTAACATTAAGTTTCCATGTTTCTTTTTTCTGTTCCTTATTTTCTTTTGTGCAAAATGTTGTTCTTTGACCTTGCGTTTTATTTTTTCACTTATAAATTAAATATAAGTATTTTCTCTAATTCCCCCTGTATTTTGTGGTTGGTATCTCTTGAGGTGCTGACATCCTGGCATCACCCCTCCTGGGCCCTCCCTCTGGTTATTTTGGTCAGAGCTGAAGAAGCTCAGGAGTGGCACATTGACAAGGTGTAGGAGTAACAGTTGCTATTAAATTTCATGTTTGATTTAACTCATTTTCTGAAATTTTCCACTCTGTTTTCTAGATTTTTTGTTGGATCTATGCACTGGGATTTGTTTACCTTTAAGGCAACTCCATTTGCCTTGTTTTTGCTCCTTTATCTCTTTTGTTTCACTTTTCAATGTTTTGAACAAACATTTATGAATAGTAAAGAATATTTTGGTTTTGTCTTTCCAAGCCAAAGGTTTTTGTTACGGTTTCCTTTCCATAGATATTATAGATTAGTTAAAGGCATTCATAGCTTTAATGTCAGCTTTTCCCATTTCCGGTTTCTTTGTGGTGATGCTCCAACAATGATGGATGGATTAAAAGGCAGAAGTCTACGTGACCATCATCATCAAGCCTTTCCGTGAGAACCCTAAATCCAAAGAGGACTGTTTCATTTATGTTAGGTAGAATGCCCAGAGGGGACTGGGCGGTCTCATGGTCTGGAATCCCTACAGATTTTATTTTTTTCTCCAGCCGTCTGGAGTTTTTTTTTTTTGTTTTTTCTGTCCACCCTGGCGATTGGACCTTACTTATTCTATGTTAATTAATGTTGACTAATTTTGTTTTCTTATTGTGTCTTTTATTTTTCTATTCTTTATTATGTAAAGCACTTTGAGCTACTGTTTGTATGAAAATGTGCTATATAAATAAATGTTGTTGTTGTTGTTGGCCTTTTGAAGGCAATATCATCACAGGGTATTGGGTAAGATGGCTGGATTTGGATGAGGTTTGTTGGAGTTCCCGGCCTAATCTGCTACTTATTTTAAGGTCCTGTGCTACTTCACCTGCTTAGTCTGAATAATAACAAAAGGGAATCATAACAGTGGAAAGCCATTTTTAATTGATGTCTATTTAAAGATATCAAAGATCTCACTCTTGCCACCAGTATAAAGTGATGGGTTTATACAAATAAGTGCCTGCAAACAACTCTCCTGCCAGGGTGTTCATTTCCAAAGGTTCACAAGGTGCTAAATGCTCTAATGATATATACTTGTAGCTCAGAAGGCTTTCTAGTCTATAGCATTGTTCATTACTTGTAACAAGGTCAAATTAAGATTCAATACAATTAAAATACTTTTAAGCTCTGTTCATATCAGTTTCAGTAGTCATTTTACCAAACTAACATCAAAATGTATGTCAGTAAAACATATTTCTTAATAAGCAAACATTTTTCACCTTGAGCATAATATAATGTGGTGTTTCAAGTAGGATATTTGTGAACCTTAAAGCTGATGTCACATTGCAAGACTATCAAGCCTGATGACTGCTGTTGCTAATCTCATCCTCTGAGTTGTCAAATTACACAACTAGATATCGTCGGGGATGACAAATTACGCAGCCTCTTGATGAATTTCCAGTGCAGTTTTATATTTACACTAAGGGGCTTTGCCACGTGCTTGCTTTGCTCGAACAACCCCCCCACCCCCATGGCGCGCTATGCGGCAGCCACTTTGCATCTCTGCCAATCACATTGTGAAGGAGGGGGGCTGAACGCACGTTAAGGAGATGCGGTCGGATCAGCTGTTGGCTTGCTGCTGCTGCCACCAAGCTGCATGTTCTGCTTGTTGTGCTGCGCGTCGACCATTTAAAAACCTGTACAGCAGCTGTCTTTCTGTCTCACTGACTTGTCTCGCAGAACGTTAAAGTGTCTCTCACAGGTTGTTGAAGTGTCTCCCAGGAAAATCATGTATCGTCTCCTTCCAAGCCTTCCAAGTTTTTTTTTTTTTATAATAAAGAGATAGTATCACAAGCGTGCCCCTTTTTCTGATAGTCAGTAACATGCTCCATGACAGAGCCATTGCACATGCAAATGGTTTACAGGAATGTCATGTTCAGGAGCAATCTCTGTTCTTTTTTATTTCTCTCATGGGAGATATCAGACTGACAAGCCACCCTTCTGTTTGAGAGTTCCAAAACACCCATTTTCCTTATTTCTTGTAGCTATATATATATGTATTGTACTTCCAGGTGAGCACTGATTGGTTGTCAGCTGTCATGTGCACACAGCTCTCTCCTACGACAAACCGGTTTGATTATGTCGTGGCAAGTCACAGTTAGATCGAGTGGCTGGGTATGTCAGACTATAAGACTTGACACCATAGGAGTACGCCCAACTTGCTAAGATTATAAAAATTAGGTCTACAACTAAAAATCTCTTGAAAAGTCATGTAATGTGGCATGGCCTTAATCTCTAAGAAAGACACACTTCTGTATTTGATCAATTTTAATTAACATTACTTTTAGTTATGTATCTTCTAAAATGCACTGCAATTATGGCACAAAATGTAACATTGGTCATTTAAATGATAAAGGCTTAGGTGGGGAAATGGAATAATAATAGAGGCAAGACACAGAGTTTTATGAGGACAAGTTTTGGCAGTATTCTGTGTAGTCTCTTACCATGAACTATTAGTGCTTAACGTGAGGGTCTCGTTATAGTTTAACGATGCTGCTTCTCTCTCTTTACTGTGTAAACCCACTCTCGAATTTTCATGGGAGGACAATTAAATTAGTAAGCAGGATGTCAAAACTCCATTAATTTATAAGACTGGGACAATACTTCTCTTGGCTATTCTAAGTACATTACCAATTTTCTATCTAACTTTATATTTCTACAGTACAAGAACACAACAGAATAATGTCTATTTTCTATAATTAAGAGAAGTGCCAGCTGTAAAATTATCTTGCTTCATGACTAATAAGGAAATGTCCAATATTAAAACAGATGCAGGATGATCCTCTCATAACAATAGTCTCTTTATGGGACTAAAAGAGTATAGCAATCCATATTTTAGGTAACCACTAGCAGGCTTTTGAAGAACAAAAGGACTCTTGTGATGGCCTAACTACCCTGTGTCTCAGTTTCTATACTGAAAACTGAAAGTGCCAGCTCTATTTTGGTCAGACACAAAATGAATACCGTCCTCCAGTCAGCTTTGATTGTATTGCTATTCCTAACTTTAGGCTTGTTACTGGATTTTTTAATTTTGTAAGTTAATACCAGATGTGCATGAAACCACTGACTAATATATACAATACTTTTTTTTGTTTTACATAATTATTTTTATATTCTCCTTGCAGCCCTGACCAGGAGTAAAAGTGAGGTTTAGGGGGCACAGAGGTGGATGGCTTCTGAACATGGAGATTTGTTTTTTTCAGGTTTACGGAAAAAGGGAACAGTCCGTAGTGTTTTATCAACAGTAAACATTTTCACATGTTATTTGAAGAAGATAAAGTTCACACAATCAATGTTACATTTTTGAAACCTGATACTTACACCTTATAATTAGACGTTTTATTACAAGCACATTTTGCTTAGGACATGTAGAATTTTGTTATTTTTACAGGTTACCAGTTACCATTTGAAAGTAAGGCACAGCTATCCAGACCTAGTCAGCTACTCTACTCTGATTGAAACATAAAAATACCCTTACAGTGATATATACTGAGTGATTTTAATTCACTTTGCCTAGAAACCATTTAGTTTATTTCCCATGAGGTTGGCAAGTTGATGCTGGGGAGAGCATTGCTGCCTCACATCTCCAGGGAGTGGGTCCTGTTCCAGTCCATCAGTGCTTGTGTGGCATTAACACATCCTCTTCATATTCATGTGGATGTCATAGTGGGCACTCAAACCCGATAAAATAATTAATGACTCTCATTTGGCAGGTGAGTGAGCACTGGTTTGTAACCAATTATGCCCTGTGGTAAAGTGACTTTCTGCTTTGTGCCTGGGTAACCATGACCTTACACTCGAAGAGAGTTGATCTACAAATCCATGTAATCATTTTATAGTAATGTCTTGTTTTGACTCAGTCCCAGGCTTAGTTTCTTTACTTCTGATTTAGGTATATGGTTCTTTCTTTTGAAATATTTTGGGTGTTCTTGAATATAATTTAGTTTTCTTTCATTTTTTACAGAATCAGTCTCATTTATTAATTATCTCTCTTATTATATGAGACGAGACCTGTTCAGAGAGTCGAGACATGACTTTCTCAGAAAGACACTTTCATGTGACTCTTTGTACCAAGAGATGTAACCACACCTGGGGCCCAAAATAAAACATAAAGAGTATATGACAAAGTAGAACGTCATAAAGAATTCAAAAATGTTGGTGCGATACACATACAGAGCAGATTAAAGATAATGGAAGTAGGAAAATTCAAAAGTCTCAAAAACATTATAGCAAAGATCGCATTAGCGCAAACAAATGGAAAATATTACTTGGCGAAATAACGGAACAACGAAAAGAGATCGAATAGTGTTTGAGGACATCTGGGGGAGAAGAAGGACAAGAGAGAAGCGAGCAGTTTGCCCCCTAGTTTTTCATATTTTATAAACTCTGTGAATTACTTTCTTTGTTCTCTTTATGTTGATCCCAAGGTGAGTTGCCTCTGCTCTTGTTGTTTGACTCATTTTGGATTGATTTAATTTAGCAAGTGCACATGTTTTTGATTCCCTGTTTCTTTAAATACTTCTTTTGGTTATTGATATTTAGATTGCGGACTTGGCTTTTTTATGTTTGGCCCGCCTCTTTTTGGATACCTTCTGTTATTCTTTTTTTGCTTTTGCATTTTTTTTAGTCTTTTGGATAATACACTTGTCGATTTGAAGGATTGTTTTTGTCATTTTATGACAGATATTTCTTGGTTCCCCTCTCGATTTTGAAATTTACAATCTTTGGCTCCTTTTTGGGTTTGCAGGTCACAAAGCTTGCTTCTCAAGTTCTGGTGGATTTTCAGCAATTTTCAGTTGTAGCTTTCATTTTCATCATTTTATCAAGTCGGAGACAGTCAGTGAGTACTCCAGGCGAGTCATATAGTGTGACATACCCAGTGATTCACTCAAACTAGTACATAACTTGCCTCGACAAAATTAAACAGGTTTGATTTTGAGTTTAGTCGTAGGGGCGGGCTGTATGTGAATGAGTGCTGACAACAAATAAATGCTGATCGGGATGTACAATGCATAATGCAGATATGAGGAATAAAGGACATGGTGTGACCACAAGGGGGCACCACTGAGCCCCAAACCCAAGACAAAGTAATACAACATGTTTTTAGAATAAAATAAAATATATTTATTCTTACAAAGCACTTCTTCACAATCCTCTCCAGCAATCAGCCATGATAACAAGACAAATTAAAAAATTCTTCCTTATTTTCTACCTTCGTCGAGTGTTGCCCACTGCCTACCGACTCTGATTCCCCAATGTGAGGTAGCGGACTCCTTTTAAATTGGACCTGAGAATGCTTAAGGTGTCACACCATGTCATCAATGAAGCAGTTTTAGGCCATAGAAGAAGTAGGGAGGTCCTCCCCTGACAGTGCCCTCTATCAATACCCAGGCATCACAACAGGGCTGCACTTCCAGATTCCAGCTCCCAAGTACCCTTGTGCTTGTCCAGATTGGACTACCATACGAAAATCACTGCCACATAGCATATTGGGGATGGAACAAACCCCAATCCTTAGCTTTTATCAGTCCGTCCTTTAAACCATACCACCGGGTACAAATTTATTTCCTCACCCCACCAGCCAATTTGTTTGCTTCACTGGCCACCCTTCTGGGTAATAAATCATCCTCTGTCCCAACCAGCATGCCTGTTCTCCTGCTATAATGGGTATTTTGGACATCGCAAACATAACAGAAGCTCATCTGTCTCATGTCTCGTGTTTTACATGCCACAACAGATGGAAAAAGTTAAAAAGGGCAGAAACTGCTTCAGAACTCAGTGTACCTGTTAAATTTTCATACTGCAAAAGCACCATCAGGCAGAATATTATTGGCTCTCACAAAAAGGGGCTAGAAGGACTGCACTGGGAGGTCAGGTTGCAGTCGCTAAATTTGATATACCCAGCAATTCTCAGCTGTGTAAATTGACATAGTCTGACTACAAGATCAACAACTGCAGTCAGGAAGTCTGACATAACCTGCAAATAAAATATATTAGCTTTAGTGTTTAGTAAGACTTTCCAGGTATTTTTCAGGCATGCTTGGGAGTACAGGCATGAATGAGTTTGGGACTGTTCTTTGATTTTCATGAGCCCTGCAGTACAACATGTTAATCCAGTTCAAAGATGCATACACTGCTGCCTAGTCTGATAGCATCAGGCAAGAAACCTAAGTGGAGCCCCACTCTAATACCACTTGAAATAATCTGCATGTCTTTGGAATATACAGTGGTAGAAAACCCTCTCTGTAATGACAACAAAATGACAATGGGATCGAAGACTAGAATGTTACGGTTAAAATGCACAAAGATTGGTTTCTAATAAAGAAATCAGCTAAAATTAAATTGGAATATTAATAAAAGTGGAAAAGAAAACTTGACATGAATATTGTACTTTTATGACTACAATTCTGATAAGAAAGTCTGTTATTGTGAGTGTTTTAAATTGCATGTGTTCAGGCTTAGGAAGCGACACATTTTGCAGGATCACACTGCTGATAGCATGAGAAACTCTGAACTGCAGTGCAAAAATATCAAAGAAATTCTTACTTATATACTGTATGTGAGACAAATAAGGCCTGGCTATAAAGAGGCTCCTTCATATACAGCAGACTATAGAAGATGGAGAGAGTAAGCAGGCTGGCAGAAGTACAGTATAGGTTTAATTAATATGTAAAAATCAAGCAAAGAAAAATAACATTTCCTTATGTGCTTAATGTAATGGAGATAATAAATGTATTGGTAAGTTGTTAGCTAAAATAAAGGAAGATCAGCAAAAACCATGGCGCTTATCCATACATATGTCCCAACAAAGACTTCATATGTGCCAGAATGATTAAAATCCATAATTAAAGAGACCTGCAGTGGAATCCTCTAGTTTCTGCACACTTTGTGTTGCAGGTTTTGTTTTAAATGGATAAATTTGCCATTTGGACCCATCAACATACATTCAATAAACCATATGACAAAGTGAAACCTGTATTTCAGAAGAGTTTGTAAATGTATTAAAAATAGAAACTGAAATCTCTCATTTATTTACATATTTACATACTTCAGTACTTTGTAGAAGCTCCTTTGGCAGCAACTACAGCTTTGAGTCTTGTTGGGCAAGTTTCTACAACATTGATATAGCTGGATTTGGAAAGTTTATCCCACTCTTCCTGGCAGATCCTCTCAAGCTCCATTAGATTGGATAGGAAAGGACTGTAAACTGTCAAATTCAGGTCTCTCCACACTGTTCTGTAGGGTTTAAGTCTTCCTTTGGCTGGGCCAAACTTGTCCCAAAGCCATTCCAGTGTGGTCTTCACTTTTGCCTACTCACTCTACTATGTGTGTTGTTAGATGGTTATCCTTCCTATTGGTTCTCCCATCTCAGAACTTCAGAAACTCTGTTAGAGTGACCATTAGGTTCTTTGTTACCTCCCTTAGCAAGGCCCTTCCTGCCTGGTTATTTAATTGGCCAGATGGCCAACACTGGGAAGAGTACTGGTGGATCCAAACTTCATCTATCTCAACCTTTTTATGGCCACTACACTCCTGGGGGCACTCCAAGCTTTAGAAATGATTTCATACTCTTGCTCTGATCTATGCTTCTCCACAATGTGTGCTTTGAGTTCTGCCCAAAGAGTTAATTTTTTGTCTTACCACAGCAGAGGTTGTTTTCCTCATGCTCTCAGAGTCCTTAAACTGTCATATGCATTTTATTCAAAAGTGACTTTTGCCTATCCAATCTACTATGGAGTGTTGCTTAGATGGTCATCCTTCCAATTGGTTCTCCTATCTCAGAACTTCAGAAACTCTGTTAGAGATGGCCAGATGGCCAACTCTGGGAAGAGCACTAGTGAGTCCAACTTCTTCCATCTCAAACTTATTAAGGCCACTGCACTCCTGGGGGCACTCCAAGCTTTAGAAATGGTTTCATACTATGCTTCATAACAATTTGATTGCAGAGGTCTTCAGAGAGTTCCCTGGACTTAGTTTGCATTATGTGCTGACATGCAGTGTGAACTGTGGTTCCTTATATACACAGGTGTGTGTCTTTCTAAACAATGATAATTCAATCAGATGCAGGTGGACTCTAATCAGGTTCTAGGCACAGCTCAATGATACTTCAAGGAAACAGGATGCACCTGACCACAGTTTGAAATGCCATAGCAAAGGGTCTGAATATATAAATGAGTGATTTCACTCTTTGATTTTTAATACCTTTGCAAATCTTTCTGAAAACTTTGCACTTTGTCCTTATGGATTATTAAGTGCAGATTGATGGGTAAAAATGGCAAAAGTGTCAATTTACAACTAAATCTGCAGCACAATAAAGTGTGCAAAAAGTGATGGGATCTGAATACTTTCTGAATCCACTCCTAAGTCCAAATTTTGGCCGGGATACTGTCTGTAGGGTGCATTTATGTTTCTCCCCATGTCTGCATGGGTTTCCTATAGGTACTTTGGTTCTCCTCTCTCCTCTTGCACCTGTGAAATTCTGTCAGAGACTCTGATCCTGAAAATTCTGAATTTGATTAAATAAACGTAATGGGAACTAGTGAGATGCATTATTGATCCCAAGGGGAAAATGAAAAAAAAAATCTTTAAAAACAGAGCTGATTTTAAACAATACTGCTTTGAATAAAATCTGTTCAATTACATTTCCACATGTAATTGTAATAAATGGATAAGTGGAAGTTCCTTTCCTGTCTTACACTAATGCCTGCTTTCACTCCAGCCCTCAGCATCCAGTAATCAGATTTGAAGAGATGGCTCTGGAATGGGTTAAAAGGTTGAACCAGGTTTGTGTAACTTTTTTTTCTTTTCATTCATGCCTTTCGTGAACATGATGAAGTCATTTTTGTGGGCTTTGCCTAGGGCAGCATAAAATGTCCACGTGAAAAAAAGAGTTCTCTTTAGTTTTAATAGTTAAAGCTTGTCTAATGATGTGTTGTGTATTGTCATTAGCCACTCTGATAAAGGATCCATTCAAAGTTTGAATGTTATCCTATTACTTAATTTGTCAGCTTGATCTAATCAAATTTCTCAAGGAATCAGAGGAATCTGAATTTCCATTGTGACAGAGATCATTTATCATCTCCTAACAGGTTCTCACATTGAAGATAAACAGGTATTTCAAGACTTCAATTGTCAATGCTTTTCTTTACTTATACTAACTTGTAGTGTTGTCTCTCTAATTGCATGCAATGCCCGCCACTTACACTGTCACTCAAATATTAATAATATGTTAGTAACCAGTCTTTTACACAGCTTAGTGTAATGGGATAAACTTCCTAAGATATTTTGGCAGGTGTCTCTAGCAGCAGGTATTTTAGTCATAAATGGGGGATGACCTGAAGAAGCAATGGCCTTGTTTAGTTTAATCAGCGCACCAAATGTATTAATGTCAAGAAGAGTTCAGCACAAGAGGCCAGGCCATTTCTCACAGCCCTATAACACTTTGAAGGTGCATTGCTGATATTGTAACTGAGGGCCAGACATAAAAAGTATAAATACATATCTATTTTCTTTTTCTTTTTTAGGGAGTACCTTGTATGTTATTTCAATTGGTGGAGATAAGCATCTTTGTTTATCGGGTGGATGCAAACAAAGTCTCCTGGAAGAAACAGATTACAATAAGTTGTAACATTCTTTCCTTTGGGGTGAACCAACTTGCAAGTTTCTTCCAACCATTTTGGATATTTGATACAGACAATGCTATAATGGAACTTGTATATTTGTGACTATATCAAAAATCAATCAAGTAATACCAATTTGTTTTTGAATAGTTTGGGAGCAGAAATACAGACACTAGCTGAACTGTATGGATTAAAAATGACCCAAACATTTTACACACAAGATTCTGAAAAGTTAAAGAAATGAATCAGCATGGGGACAGCACTGGGTTCTTATTCCTGGAAAGGAAAGCCAACAAAATGTACTGCTACTGTAGATCCATTGGCCACCTGTGGCAATATGTGTCCATGGCCCCAAGTGTTTTTTTGACTTGTTCTGTCCTAGATGTCGTTCGACAAGATTAGCCTTAAAGGGAAGGATAGAAAAACAATTATCCACACTTTTATGATTATTTTGTTTGGGTTGGCTGTAGAGCCTTCCCAGTGCATACGTAGAAACATTGTACATCTGCAGTCACAGTGTTAAAGTTTTGATCTTGATCAGTCAGTTTCTGTTGTTTTCTATGAAAAAACATGGCCGCTCCACTCTCCATTTGTGCTAGAGAAGAGCAGTAAACAGGGCTGAAGGGATAACAGAGGCCAAAATCCATAGAAGGCTTTATGCACAATATTAGCACCATGTTTTACCAGGGTGGAGATTGAACAAATGGATTGAGTAATTCAGAAATGGTTGGAGGAGTTCTAAGCACAAAGAAGGAATGGGATGTCCGTTAACATCCACTACTTATGACAACATTGTGCAAGTCCATACCACAATTCTGAAAAACTGACAAGATTTTAGCCCCAGTACACCTTCACTGATCATAGCTCTTCTTTGGTGCAAATGGAATGCAGAGTACAAAACAATAAGAGAAAATGACAGATGAAGGCTGAACCTTTATCGCTGTGACCACAGACACACAGTGTTTTTATACGAACATGAAGAAAGCTGTGAAGCCAATCCAAAGAAATTTATCCTAAAAGTGCCGATAATAATTGACTTGCCCTTGTATTTTGTCAGTTGCTATGAGGATACACTGTATCATGGGAGTATTGTATTGTGAAGCCCTTTATTCCGATGAATATTACATGTTGAATTAGTGTAAAGTCTTTGCCCATTTAGTATGAGGGGTGAGCAAAAATGTACCTTGCCTCAGGCAGCATTATTTAAAATGCCAGCCATGCCTCTTAGTTTACAAGTTGTATTTACTCCTTGTGCATTATAGTATTTTCAGAGAGATCTACTGGTTCAGAATATTAAATTCCAGTAAAGCTGGGTATTCCATATTTCCACCTATATCGTCAAGCAACATAACTTAAATGTTAACTATACACAAATCATCATTCTGAAAGAGACAAAAAAAACAATAAAAGCTGAGCTTTATGAATCAAGCATCTCAGATCAATGCTGTACACCACAATATATATATTCCATGCAATTAAGAACTTCTGGGCTAAGAGCAAAATGAAATGGTAGAATTTGGATGGATGCTGTCATCATTTTAAAAAGTTATTTTTTAATAAGATTGATTTTTTGGAGTTAAATGCTTTTATCTGATGATACATCAGAGAAGCTTTGTACATTTCATATTTGCGTAATTTCTTATATGCATCTTCTCTTGCAGCCTCAGCTGTGCCTAGGAATTGCCGACAAGTGCCTGGAGACTGTTGCTAAGGATAGGGTGGCCTGATCTGTCCCACTGAGTGAGTTGTCACTACGACCCTTACCAAGACAAGCAGATGGAGAATGAAGTGATCTTGTAAATATTTAATTAATATGCAGCTCTTTCTTTTTTGTTTTTTTTTTTAAGCTTGAACATGTGTAAAGAGCTATGTAATAAACTCTAGAATTGTATTTTATATATTACAATATATGGAAGTTTTTACATTCCATATACCCCATAAATAATGTAGCAGATTTCCAAATATCATCACATTATGAAATAAATATCCTGTTTATTAATGCTGTAATGTCAAATAAAATGTGTCTAAATTCTAACACTTACAATATGTATTTTCCTTCTTTTTCTAAGCGTCTGACATTATATAACAAAAAAAGCCTGAAACTGGAAATTCTCTCTTTCTCTCTCTAATGTCAAAAAAGCTTGCTGTTATAGAGCTTCAAAATCAGAGTTTACAGGAAACCAACCGTCACTGATTAATTCATTCTATAGCTTTTGGCCTATAACTGTACAATGTGTGAACAAGCATACACCGGTCAGCTTTCAAGAAGTTTCCATTGTACATCGGACAGTAAGACATTTGACAAATAAGACCATTGATTCCACCAAATTCATTGCCCCAAAACCTCATACAACTACTTCTTAGAGGTTGTTCAGGTTTTTGCTTCAACTGCATTGAACTGATATTTCTAAAACTCCTTATGTGAAGAAGTGCTCGGGTATGTCTTCAATTCACATTCCCTTAATTTTCACTGATGTTAGTGAATGCGTGATTTCCAATAAATATACACGTGATGGACAAATAACAGAGACACCTATCACTATATTAATATCAAACACCTAAGAAAGATTAATTGCCTTCAGAAAAACTTCTGTGTAGTATGGTGTTGCTTTGTTCCAAATGAAAAACCTCTGTTGTTTTGAGTGGTGAAGAAAGTAGAGATCTATTTCTACAACAACAATAACAATTTATTTCATGTATAGTCCAAAATCACACAAGGAGTGCTGCAATGGGCCTTAACAAGCCATGTTTTTCAGAGTCCAGGAGACCTCGACCAATAAGCTGCTGGCCATTTCATAGCTGAGTCAGTGCTGGGCCAGCCAATCTGATAAAAGGACCCTTCTCCCTGATGATACCAGTGCTTCTTTATCAGAGGTGACTTTTCCAAAGACAGGCAAACAACTTGGAAGCAGAGCAGTGGCATCAAGTGACACATGTGAGTACCGAGAAGAGAAACAGAGTTGCAGAGCGTTAGTAACAGTTTATAAATATTGTAGTACTTGTATTTTAATACTTATGACTAACCACAGAGATGCAGTATGTACAGATAAATCCGTGTTTCTATTCAGGGTATGCTAAACTGAAGTAGTGAGTCTTCAGCCAGGATTTAAAAGCTGAAACTGAAGGAGCATCTTATATAGTAACAGGCAGACCATTCCACAGCTTCAGGGCCCTGTAACGGAAAGCTCGACCTCCCACTGTTATTTTATTAATGCTTGGAATCATCAGCAGCCAAGCATCTTGAGATATTAATGTGTGCTCTGGTTGGTAATTAATGATATTTAAGTTAAGACGAATAAGTAGGGCTTTTATATGTTAAATGGAGGATTTTGAAATCCACCCTAAACTTATCTGGAGCCAGTGTAAGGGTTTAAAATTGGAGTTATGTGTTTGTATTTTCTAGTTCTTGTAATCATTATTGCAGCAGCATTTTGAATTAACTGAAAGCAGTATAAAGAGCAATTTGAACAGCCAGTGAACACCGAATTGTAACAGTCACTCCTACTAGAAAAAAAAATGCATGAGATAATTTCTCAGTATCCTGCATATTTGGAAAAAGCCAAAGCCAAAGTTTTTAAGATGGAAAAAAATTGCTCTGGATAGTTTTGTAATGAACATTTTAAATGACATGCTAGTGTCAAAGATAATGCCCAGATTGCCGGCTGATTAAGTAAAACAATTAGTGATTTCAGCTTAGCTAAACAATGACAAAATATTGTTGTGAATAGCATCATTCCCTCTAATAATTAACACTTCCATTGTATCTGTGATCAAAGACAAGTAGTTCTCATCCATCCTCTCCTTTAATTCACTAACACATCTAATTAAAGACAACATCAGAGAAATAAAATTTGTTCTAAAAGAAAGCTATAACTGGAAGTCATCTGTGTATGAGTAAAAATGAACATTATGTTCTCTAATGATAGATCCCAGTGGAAGTATATGAATTGAAAACAGTAAAGGTCTCAGTGCTGAGCCATGCGGGACACCTTAACTCACTTCTGTGTATAATGATGGAGTACTGTCAGCACATTTCGGTATGTACTGGAACTGATTTGATAAATAAGTACAGAGCCAGGCAAGGACATTGCCTGTGAACCCAGTGTCAGTTTCCATTCTGTATAGTAAAATAAAATGGTCAACGGTGTCAAACACTGTGTTTAAGTCTAACAGGATAATTATAGTTGGAAAATCCTTCATCAGAGGATATCAGAATGTATTTTACAATACATGTTAGTGCCATTTCTGTACTATGACCGATGCGGAAGCCAGGCTGGAATTCTCATATAAATTATCATGTGTAAGATGAGATGGAAGCTAACTGGCGACTACTTTTGCAAGTATTTTAGAGAGAAAAGGTAAATTATGAATAGGTCTATTATTATTAAGTATATGTGGGACTAGGTCTGACTTTTTAAGTAATTGTTTGATAACTGACACTTTTAGTGCATCAGGTACTGCGCAATGCAATAATGAGGTATTGATAATGTTAAGAATAGGTGCTGCAAGATCATCCATTGCTCTTTTGACTAGTTTTGCTGGCATTGGATCTAGGGAACAAGTAGTAGGTTTCACTTTAGAAATTAAAGTTAAGACTTCCTCATCTGCTTAAGGATTAAAATTTCTATAGTGTTGAATGCAAGGTGAGACAGAGTTTGCCAAGCTAGTTTTAGGTTTGCACTATGATGCTGAGATATGGGATCTTATATTTTCGATTGTTGCATTAAAGAAAGTCTGTACTGTCTGTTGGTGTTTTGCACTGTAGTTCTGAATACTCATTTGTTAAATTAGCCACTGTTCAAAACAATACACAAGGATTATTATAGTTGTTATCTATTATTTTAGAATAGTAATCTGAGCAGGCTTTAAAGAGAACTTTTTTATATTTTTTTAAACTCTCGGTCAATGCAATTTGAAAGACCTGCAGCTTTGTTGTTCTCCATCTACTCTTCAGTTTTCAACATTCTAATTTACAAGTTTGAGTTCTCTAATTAAACCATAGTGAGTTTCTATGCGCTTTGATCACTTTTGTTTTAAGGGGAACCACTGCATCCAAAGACTCTCAGGTCATATTATAATTTGATGTTAGCTGATATAAATTACATTCTACAACAACAATTGACATACTCAAAATGTGTATAAATTACAATATAGACATCGAGCTGTGTGGTAGGTTGGCACCCTGCCCGGGATTGGTTCCTGCCTTGTGCCCTGTGTTGGCTGGGATTGGCTCCGGCAGACCCCCGTGACCCTGTGTTGGGATTCAGCGGGTTGGGAAATAGATGGATGGATGGACATCGAGCTGTCATTGTTTTAATCTGTGAATGTATTAGTAAGGGCAATATCAAATTAAATGTAATTTAGTAGTGATCAGAAGTAACTTAATTTAATGGAGTAATATTTAAATTTTGAATTTCAACTCTGTGAGTTATAATTAAATGTAATGTGTGGTTTTGATTACTTTGACAAAATCCTACTGAATTTAACAAATAAGTAAAACGTTTGCTAAAAGTGTCAGACTCTACATCAATGTGCATATTAAGATCCCGCATCAACACTACACAATCATAATTTATAGCCAGATCAGATAAAAGGCTGCCAGATTCAGTCATGAACAATGAATATGACCCTGGTCATCTGTAGACTAACACTACAATTATAAAATGAGTTCCTCAAAAGATGTGAATTTGCCTAAAGTTTTAGAAGCAATTTGCATTTTGTCACAATGAATCATTCCAAGGCCACCTCCTTGACTAGAACCTCTTCGTTTATGAAGGAATGTCCATCTGTTGATACTTCAGCTAGGGAAACAGTGTTAGATTTACTAAGCCAGACTTCACTGAGAAGACACAAATCAGATTTTGTACTTAATATAATATCATTTATCAAAGCAGCTTTACTTCCAAAAGAGCGATGTTTAGTATGCAGCATGTGTTTCTGAACTGGTGATAAGTTTTTATTTTCATCTGAATGAAGTGACAGGTGCTGCAGGAGGAGCATCTGGTTTTATTACTTGGTGTCTAATTATATACCTTATGTTTTGGTTTTTAAGCAATTTAAGGTTTTCATCAAGACTAAATGTACAAGATACTTCACACCCTGTGCTAAAGAACTGATGATGTTTAGGTAATTAGATAATTAATCAGGTAATTATGGAGACATTTGACTTCACTGGGTTTTTATAAAACCACTCTTGAATTAGTTCAACACTGGGAACATTATAATCCTAGAATAGTGGAACATCATAAGGTGAATATTGCTTTCCACATAGGGTGCACTTAGCCCTAGAAAATTCCCTCAAATTCCTTGGCCATCATATTATCATGCAGGACCATCATCAGACCTAACGATTCCTGTGAAATAGTTGTCCATACCATTTCAGAATCGCTTTATTAGGTTTGATAGTTGGCAGCAGACATTATGGGTTGAAGGAATCCAAATCCAGAGAGACGTAAGAAATAGTGTGAAAGATGACTCATCAGACAATGCTATTTTTTGATTGCTCAGGGGTGTGGGTTCTGTGCTCTTTAAGCAGGTTATACATCTTTGTTAGATGGCCTTGAATGCGTGTTTTCAGAAAATAGCAGCCCTGCCATGAATTCCAACTTTGTGATGTGTATACCTTAACAGTTTTTGTTGTGACTGGCTGTGAGAGGTACTAATTCAATTCTGTGGTCATTTTTGAGGCTGTAATGTTAGCACATTTAGGCTAATGTGTTAAAGGCTGACATTATTTTTGTGTCTGTTACTCTTGACTAATGAAATTGTTCAGCAGTTTTTGTGACCAATGCACCTGCATTTGGGTCCCTGATACTTGGCCTCTTTTTAACTCTGTTAGCTGACTTATGTCACTTTTAAAACTCACTTACTGTATCTAATTTTCAGACCTCTTTTATACCTGACACATGGATAGGTAGATAGATCTTACCAACACATTTGTTATTGTGATTGTGATTCAGTTTGTTCAAGATCTTAGAACAATATCACGGTAATTCTTTAGTGATACACTATGCATCTGTTTTTATGTTATATATTTTTTAAGCTGTGGAGAGCTAGAGGCTAGTCCAAGCAAAACTTACCCTGATCAGGAATGTCGTTTGCCTCTGGATTCAGTTGATCCAACATGAGAACTTTAGAGTCAAAAATAACTCTAACAACTTGAAATTGAAAACTGTTCTTGAAGAAAACCATGTCAGCATAGTGAGAGCATTCAAATTTACAGCAGCACTGGAATTTACAGTAAAGCTGTTTCCTCAAGATACTGTAATGTTAGAAGAAGTACAGTAAATGGTATAATGCTACTGAGTTCCCGGTATATTGTGAGGTATTGTTGAAATAAAACTCCGTAAAACATATCAGTTGGAAGTAAGACTCCTGACCAATAGAGAGAGGTTGATCTCCGGTTCAAAAAGTCAGTAGCATGTGACTTGTGTTTCCTGTTTATGATGTGTGCAGAGTATATATTTAACAATATGTTAGTAAAAAGTACATGTTTTGCACGGTTTAATATACAACTGAATAAATGATTTGGATTATGCAACAGGAGGAATGTGAGATTTTTTTTCTTTTTCCCATGAACCTTTTTCACATTGTTTGCTATTGTACAGCACTGGTCACCATTGGGTTGTAATATATCATAAACTTTTTGTCTACACTGAATATATGAGGTTAAAATTTTTTCTCGGCCTAACTACATGAGGTAAGTAAGTAATAGAATTTTTGGGAAGATTATTCTTTTAATTGAAATAACACACACACTAGATAGTGCTTTCGATTTAAGAAGTTTTTATTTGTGTTAAAAATCATCTTATAGCGTGTAGTCATACTGTAGCTATAACACTATTTTTTTTATTACAGCTTAATTGTCTGGACTATCTCATAACACACTTGTGAGGGCTATGCAGGGAATAAGAAGGCAGTTAATGCGGCATATATACTGTATGTTTCTAATGCATCTGTGTGTTATACAAAACAAAATTGCTTGCCTAACACTGATTTTAGTTTACTAAACAGCATTGCATTCCTTATAAAACCAAGAAGAATATTACTAAATGTTGGATGACAAAATTCAAAATGAAAGATGTTTACAATATGGTACAGTTATTTTACTTCCTTTAATCAGACCACTATGGGATCTTCATAAGTGGGGTTCGAGTGCCTCATGTTCTTTAAATTATTAATTTAATTTTTATACAAAACAATTCCAATTGCAATTGTTCATCGAGGTAAGTTCATTTATAACAGAAGTGGGCCATCTGTTATGCTAAAATGGAAGCATCTACTTACTGTACCGCAGCAGAAGTGTATGATATTTAGGAAAATGAACCTCAATCTGTCAATCAATTCATCCATCCATTATCTTAACATGCTTATCCAAAGCAGCATCGTAGGAGTTCATCCCAGAAAGCAGCAGGTGCAAGGCAGGAACAATTTCTGGGTGGGACACCAGTCCATCGCACGGGTGAACACAGACATCCACACCCTAGGACTACTTTAGTAATACCAATCTACCTAACCTGCATGTCTTTGGACTGTGTGAGGAAACTGGAACACCTGGATGAAACTCACATGAACATGGGACAAACATGCACACCTCCAAAAGGGAGACCACTGCACCACCATGCCTCCCCACTCTTTCATTTTTTTAATTAAAATACTCCATATCCTTGTAAACTGGTGTGGGTTAGCGTCTCATACCAGCAGGACCCAGCGCTTGTTAGCGTTTCTGGGTACACCCAATATTGCTACAAAAACTTCAAAGGAGAAGATACCCCCAGGGTCTGGGAGAGCGGGGACGGAAGAAGACCCTTCCGGACGGATATTATGGCAACGGACCTTGGAACGGTACAGACGATGAACAGGACAACCAGCATTGCAATTAATGGACCTTCAATGCTTGCAGGAAAGAAGCTGCAGAGCTGCATTTGTGGCTGGTCAAAGCTAACAACTGACATGGGCCTTAAAATCCACCAAGGCAGCAAGAAGTGCCTCAGTGAGCTTAGAAAGGGGCCTTGCATTGACCAATACTTCTTACAAAGCAAGTCAAATCAGTCGAATGAAGCCCAGAGGCAGGAGAACCCCCACAGTCCTCAGGGTATCAGCACCCCGAATTAAGTTCAGTGTCGTACAGACCCTGCTACAGTCTCCAGATTGGAGCCCAGTCAAGTTCAGCCAGCAGCAGTTTCCAGCCCAGAACCTAGCCAGCCACACCATATATAAGGCCCTAGTACAGGGCCCAGCCAATCAACATCAGCCTCTAGCGTGTAGTTTAGCCACCAACAGCTAGCAACACATTTCTGTATAGAACTAAGCCAGCCACAGTCAACACCATGTTCCATCCCAGAGCCCAGCCAGAAACAGCCGGCAGAAACTTCCAATATTGAGCCCAACCAGCCGCTGCCAGCAACAGAAAGAAAGATGGAAGGTAGGAAATCTCAGATTCTGTGGCCCAGATCCAGTGTGAAGAGAGAGTGGGAAACCATTGACTCAGAAATGGTTCTTATACTACAGTAGAACAACAAAAAGGGTCCCGTTGAAAGGAAGCTGGAGAACTTGGGAACCATCATCTACAGCTATGGTGCCGAGAGGTTTGGGGTAAAGAGCAAGACACAGAGGCAGCAGAAAGGCCCTTTAAACCAGCTAAAGTCCAGGAGACAGCGGGAAATTGACAGATTGGTGAAACAGAGAAGACAACTGAGGAAACAGTGAAGGAGGGCCTATAAAGCAGATAAGGAGGGACTTGCTGTTCTGAAGGAGGAAATAAAGCAGCAGGTTACTAAGTTGCGAAGAGCAGAGTACCTCAGACGACAACGCAAGAGGAAAGAACGGACAAGGACCCTTCTCTACAGCAACCCATACAGCTTTGTTAAGGGCCTTTTCGTCCAAGACAAGAATGGGGGCCTCAAAGTGCCCATAAAATACCTGGAAGAACATCTGAGGAAAACTTACTCTGAGGGTCGGAGGCATGAACCAGTTACCATTCTGAGTGACATGCTGCCTATTCAGGCACCTGAACACCAAATGGACATATGGCAACCCACATGGAATGAGGTGGAGAAGATTGTGAAGCAGGCAAGATCAGCATCGGCCCCTGGACCCAATGGCATTCCATATAGGCTCTACAAAAACACCCCTGGAGTCCTAAAATACCCGTGGAAGCTGATGAAGGTAACATGGCAGAAAGGAGTGATTCCAAGGGCTTGGCGAAGAGCAGGAGGTATTCTGATCCCTAAGGAGAAAAACTCCTCATCCATCAGCCAATTTCACCAGATCAGCCTGCTGAATGTAGACTTCAGGGTCTTGGCCCAAAGGCTATCTACTTTCTTGCAAAGAAACAACTATATTGACACATCAGTGCAGAAGGACGGTATCCAGGGCTTCTTGGGATGTCTGGAGCAGGCCAGTTTTATCTGGCACCAGATTCAAACTGCCAAGAAAGAACGGAGAGACCTTCATGTGGTCTTTTTAGACCTTGCCAATGCCTTTGGGTCAGTCCCTCTTGTGAATGGCCTTCAACTATTTCAGTGTACCAAACCACATCGCAGGGCTGGTCAAGAGCTACTTTCAGGATCTACAGTTTTGTGTAACAGCTGAGAACAACACCACTGCCTGGCAGCACCTGGGAAATGGAGTTATGGCAGGCTGTACAATTTCCCTTTGACATTTATCACGGCAATGTAGATGGTCATGTGGGCATCCCATTGGGTAATGGGAGGTGAGAGACTCAAGAGTGGCCTCCGTCTTCCTCCCATTAGAGCCTACATGGATGACGTGACCATCATTACAACAACAAAACCATGTACCAGGCGATTGCTACAGAAGCTCCAGGAAAACATCCAATGGGCAAGAATGAAGTTTAAGCCAAGCAAATCTCGCAGGATCTCCATCATAAAAGGAAAACTGACAGCTGAGCAGTTCTATATCAGTGGAGAACCAATTCCAACAGTCTTAGAGAAGCCCATCAAGAGCTTTGGACGGTGGTATAATGCAGACCTCAATGACACCTGGCAACTTGAACAACTACGGCATGACATGGCTAATAACCTCAGGCAGATTAACAACACCGCACTCCCAGGGAAATTGAAGCTCTGGTGCTTCCAGTTTGGGTTGTTACCCAGACTATTGTGGCCGTTGACCATGTACAAGGTCTTGCTTAATCATGCCAATCGACTGGAGAGGCTAGTGAGCTCTTACGTGAGGAAGTGGCTTGGACTTCCGAAATACCTCAGCAGCGTTGGACTCTACAGTGACGGGATACTGTCACTGCCAATTACCAGCCTGGTTGAGGAGTTCAAATGTGCAAAAGTGAGGCTGGAGATGTCACTCACGTACTCCCGGGATCCCATAGTGAGAGGCGCTGCTCCCACCTTAGTAACGGGGAGGAAGTGGACCCCAGCCACAGCTGTGCTACAGGCCAAATCTGCTCTTCTCCATCGTGACGTGGTGGGTCACGTCCAACAGGGCAGAGGAGGCTTTGGTCTTGGAATGGTAACACCTCTCTGGCAACAGGCAGCTGCAACCGAATGTCGAAACATGGTGGTGGAGGAGGTGCATCGACAGGAGAAAGCAGCCAGAAGGGCCAGAGCTGTAGCGCTGGCCAAGCAGGGCTGCTGGATGAAATGGGAGTGTGTTGAAAAAAGGAAACTCACATGGAGTGAAATCTGGGGAATGGAGTCCAACAGGCTGAGTTTCATCATCCGAGCCACATATGATGTGCTGCCTTCCCCCATAAATCTGCAGCTCTGGTTTGGAAAGGACCCATCTTGCCCCCGTGTACAGTCCCAGCAACACTCTAGCACATCCTGGTTGGTTGTAAGACTAGCCTTACTCAAGTAAGATACACATGGAGACACAACCAGGTCCTGAGGTGTCTTGCTGAGAAAGTTGAGTGCAAGAGGAAATCCATCAACGCCCAACCATTCATGAACCAGGAGGAGCGAAAGTATCCATCAGCATTTGTCCGGGAGGGGGACAAGCCGAAGACTAGCCCTTCAACCCTGGATCTGGGACTGCTGAAGGTTGCCAGGGATTGGCAGATGCAAGTTGACTTGGATCAGAGGCTAATCTTCCCCACAGAGATTGCAACAACTACTCTGCGACCAGATCTCATCCTTTGGTCTAATTCCTTTCTTACGTCATTGAGCTGATGATACCATGGGAGGATGCAATTGAGGAAGCATTTGAATGTAAGAAGCTGCGGTATGCCAACTTGGCAGCTGAGGTGGAGGACAGAGGCTGGAAGATCAAGGTGCGCCCAGTGGAGGTGGGGTGTAGGGGCTTTGTTGCCAGTACAACAGCAAAACTACTTAGAGAGGTTGGAGTCTGGGAACAGGTCCAATGACAGGCTATCAGAGAATTGGCTAACACTGCTGAGAGGACCAGTCACTGCTATCAGCTAACCGCGAGACACACACCCAGGCTTGATCAACCTGTGGTGGGCCTGCCTCAACAGAGGGTGTCTTGTGATAAAAGGCCGGAACACCCTGTGAAGGTGAGGCACAAAAGTGATGATGTGTCCTGCTGGTAAAGCTTCCTGGCTGCCTATCCTCGTAGCAGCCATCCCTCAAGATTTTGCCCATTAGAAGCGATGCAAATATCAGGGATTGTAACATCTAGTCCTTTCATTGAATCTTAGGTACTTTACATTTCAAGTAATTTGCTGTATTACTGTAGACAAACAGACATAACATCAACAGACTGAAATCTGGTTACACTTTCGTTATACAAAGTACAGGGGAAACACCAAATATCATTTGATCATATCAGGCATGTGTGTGTGTGTATTTATGTGGGTACTTCAGTAGCAAATAATTAATGAATGGGTCAAACAACTGTAACCAACTTAACTTACAGTTTGTGGAAGTGTTTCCAACCGCTTCACAAAATTTCTATTGCATTATTTTACAATAATTTAAGCATTAATAATTGTGTTGTTTTGTAAAGATATTGCCTGCGGTGGTTAGTAACATTGTGCACACTCATGTTACAGATGTCTAGTGACAAGAATTGAAAAGATGTTTTGGGCGTTTATTGTAAATTTAATACTACACTACAGTGTAGGGTCACAGGGAGCGAGTGATTATCATAGAAGCAATGGGTGTAAGGCAAGAAGCAAATGTGGTAGACAGTATGTCAGTACTTTGCAAGACTAAATCACACAGCCAATGAAAAACGAATGTGCTGCATGCAATCCAGTAACAGAAATCTATAAATAAAGTATTATTTTATTTTTAATCCAATATTTGCTATAGATATGTTGAAACAGTGTTATCAGGTGGCAAAAATACATGGGGAGAACATGCAAACATCATGCAGACCCTGGTTCTGTGAGGCAGGAATGCTAGCTCTATGCTACCACTCTTCCTATGTTAAAACATCCATCCATCCATCCATCCATCCTCTTCCGCTTATCCGGGGTCGGGTCACGGGGGCAGCAGCTTAAGCAGAGAGGCCCAGACTTCCCTCTCCCCGGCCACTTCTTCCAGCTCTTCCGGGAGAATCCCAAGGCGTTCCCAGGCCAGCAGGGAGACATAGTCCCTCCAGCGTGTGCTGGGTCTTCCCCAGGGCCTCCTTCCGGTTTGATGTGCCCGGAACACCTCACCAGGGAGGCGTCCATGAGGCATCCTGATCAGATGCCCGAACCACCTCATCTGACTCCTCTCGATGCAGAGGAGTAGTGGCTCTACTCTGAGCCCCTCCCGGATGACTGAGCTTCTCACCCTATCTTTAGGGGAAAGCCCAGACATCCTGCAGAGGAAACTCATTTCAGCCGCTTGTATTCGCGATCTCGTTCTTTCAGTCACTACCCATAGCTCATGACCATAGGTGAGGGTAGGAACGTAGATCGACTGGTAAATTGAGAGCTTTGCCTTACGGCTCAGCTCTTTTTTCACCACGACAAGCTGATGCAGAGCCCGCATCACTGCAGATGCTGCACCGATCCGCCTGTCGATCTCACGATCCATTCTTCCCTCACTCGTGAAAAAGACCCCGAGATACTTGAACTCTCACTGGAAATGGGCTCGACTTACTGCCGTCAATGCGGACCAAGCTCTGACACCGGTTGTACAAGGACCGAACAGCTCTTATCAGGGGGTCCGGTACTCCATACTCCCGGAGCACCCCCCACAGGATTCCCCGAGGGACATGGTCGAGCGCCTTTTCCAAGTCCACAAAACACATGTAGACTGGTTGGGCAAACTCCCATGCACCCTCCAGGATTCTGCTAAGGGTGTAGAGCTCGTCCACTGTTCTGCGAACAGGACGAAAACCTCCTGAATCCGAGGTTCGACTATCCGACGGACCCTCCTCTCCAGAACAACAAACCTCCAATGAAGAGCAAAAACCTTGGACAACGTTTTCCCTTGCCCGGACGCGGGTCACTGGGGCTCCCCTCTGGAGCCAGGCCTGGAGGTGGGGCTCGATGGCAAGCGCCTGGTGGCCGGGCCTGCACCCATGGGGCTCGGCTGGGCACAGCCCGAAAAGGTAACGTGGGTCCTTCTTCCCATGGGCTCACCACCTATGGGAGGGGCCAAGGAGGGTGAGTGCAGTGTGAGTTGGGTGGTGGCTGAATAATGAATATTAATAAATATATAAAATAATGAGACATTCTGGGGACAAACATAATTAAATAAGGAAATACAGTCAACTCATATATATAATTATTCATATCACCAAGCTGCTATTATAATTTGTACTGACATGACAAACATTTGAAAGTGATGTTATTTTTTAAGAGGACAAAGTGCACTGAAGAACATTTTTGTTTTGTCATCAGTTTATATCGAGCCACTTGTTTTCACTACTCAGGGAACCAGCTAACAGGTCAGGAATATCTTGGACAATCGTCACTCCATCAGGTCTGCTGTGCCGAAAGCTGTTAACTGAACAACAAGGTACTACATTCAGTTTTCATATTATGTGGGTGTGCATACATGAAGTGTAACACGTTTTTGTCAACATAGTCAATTTGCATCAGTGTCCAGTTTTCCTGACAAAATCAGAGCAATTTACTGCACTCGCATTGCAATAAGGGTACCTTGCAAGAATAAAGCCGCTTTGTTTACCATGAGCAGTGACATTCCATTAACGGACAAGTCATTGGCGATGTCAGTGTGAGTTTTGAGGTGAGTTTAATGTGAAATGTGTAAAGCCAATTTTAATAAAGCATTTTCCTGTTTTTTTTATATACACATATTTTCATGTATGAATGCAAGCAAAGTTTTATAAACTTTGTGGCATCTTATTTTGTTGGATACTGCCATGCAGGTGTTATTGTTTCAGTTATCTTCACTCCCTTCCTGTGCAGCATTTTTTGTGGTGCTTCTTGGGGGGCCCTTCTCCCCAATAGTCAATGGAGTGATGGTACTTCATAGTGCTTGAAGTACTTGCTGCTTCCCAGTGGACCAAAGACTCCCACCCTCATGCTCAGAAAGAATAAATCCATTTGTAATCTGCACATCTGTAATTCACATCTGCTATGTGGTAAAAAAAAAATAGTGGCAACATAGGTGGTGTCATTTTGGCACTCAAAAAGTTTGGGAATTTGGGATTTGGGAATTTTCGGATTAGGGATACTCAACACATATTTTATCAATTGTATGGAGATCTGAAAGTTCACAGGGCTCAGCCTTTATATATGCTACTTGATAGTTTGTTCTATAGTCCACTGTAAGAAGAAATACTTGCAAATACTCCCGTGAAATTTACAATTAACCTCTTTCTTTGTTGAAAAACACATTTTAATGTAACAACTGACAAACTCTGTTCATAGTTTTAATAATTTCTATCATTTCCAATTTCTAGTTTCCTTTATAAAAAGACCCTTCAGTCTTTCCTTGTTGCTCATACCCTACAATCCTTAAATGAGTTGGCTGTCATGTCTTTCATGTTAAATTGAGATCAAAATTGCCCATATTATTCCAAAAGTGGCCCCAGAAATGGATTATATAAAGTATAAGTGTAACTTCTCTTTAGTTCTGCTCCAAACAGCACGTTACCATACATGGCCCAGAATCAATTTTAAATTGCCTTTTAATCTGCTCAGTGCTGATTGAGATCAGTGAAGATCCTAGTGGAATGCTTGAGTCTTTTCTTTACTATAATGTGTGCTTTCTAATGGCAGACATCCCATTGTGTAATTATTTCAAAATTTTTAATCTTTATAAGATGTTTATTTACATTACATATCATTTTCCCCCAAATCTACATTTTTGTTCTGGTAGGCACGTTGATAACTAAGCATAGGATATTTCTTAGTTCACCTACTTTACTGCCATACAAACTGCACAGTTAGCCAACATGTTTGTTACATTTGTACCTAAAATCCTCTACCTATATCAAATGCAGCAATAAGTTAAGCTTATTCAGACCACCTTATTTAGAAAAAAAAATATTTGCATGATGACCCATTGTTTGCTGTGTGCAGCCATCTAGAGTACACAACACTCCCTGAATTCCTGCTGCTTATAATTTGATGATAAGCCTGTCATGAGGTTCCTTATCAAAAGCAAAAGGCAAATTGTATCATGTGTTATACTGCTACCCAGCATTTATGTTGTTTTTTTTCCTGAAATCTCCAGCATAATAGGACCTTCTCTGTCCCTGTAACGAAAGTCTGCTGAAAACATATAACTAGGTGGCTTTTTTTGCATTATTCAGTTCAATTTACAGGTGGCAAAAGTTAAAAAAGCTGGGTTGTAGTGACAGTATCAGGGTTGGATCTAACCATCTTTACAATATAATGTCATTCTTTGATTCATTCAACTTCTAACCTGCCTATTTGTTTCAGGAGCATGAAAAGTTGCTTTATAATGGGTAATCTAAAGTATTTTTCATCTTCCAATCCTAAAAATCTCACTGATTGACTTCCATGATTGACATGTTAAAAGTTCATATATATTATACTGCATGTAATTATTCCTTTTGTTGAGGGCTCTAAGATAAATATAGACCAAGCTGTTTTAAAACTTTTGATCTTTGTAGCATATTGCTATCCATAAATTCTAAATTGTTTTATATGATATGAACAAGGCTACTGAAGTCCATAGATTTTGCACACAAAGCCATCGTAGCTTAAGTACTAAAGAGACTGAACAATGGAGCAGACATTGCAGATTAAACATTATGTTAAGAAGTTCAATTTGAAGTCAAAAGCAAGATAGCATAACAAAGAGGAGGAAATGGGCTCATTGGCACAGTAGGTGAAGAGAAGATTGAGAAGATAAACTTTGTTTGATAGATAGATAGATAGTGTGGAACTGGCCCCAGACACAGACAGACGGACATTGTTCGTTCACCCAACACACATTTATTATATACTATACTAGCACAATACCTGCGCTTCGCAGCGGCGAAGTACTGCATTAAAATTTTTATTAAGAAGAAAATTAAATGTTTTTAAACTGAGGGAAAATATACCAATAATTATTTCTTAAGGATCTCTTTGTATACCATGCTGTCAGTTCGGCCCTCTGGTTGTAACATGAACAAGCTGTGCGCTGAGCTTACTCTTGAGCATGAAACGTACAGTTGGCCATGTGAACAGTAATCTTGTTTCAAATCTCACAGCTTGGATTGCTGCTGTCATAATCGGTTTGAGTTTCATGGTTTGTTTCAATTACGACAGTATTTGCAGGATTTGTTGCATTGAAGTGACATTTGGCATCTGTCAAGCGTTGTAAGCACACAACCGGTTTCATCGATAAAATCACATCCAGCTTTTGAGAGTTTAAACATTCATAAACATCAAAGTGTCCACTACTCAAATCGTCACCTGTGAATCTAAGATGTTTAAGAGGCATTGGCGGTTGTTGAAAGGTGTAAAATATTTGGCCATTTCGGTACACTTGAAAGCGACAACCGAACAATTCAGCGGCAGCCATCAACTCACATGCAGAACCATAGGTGAAGGGCTTAAGCATTTCACTCTTCTAGTGCTCCTGTGTAGTATAATTATTTCTTGTACCATCATCAGTCCACACCTTGAACCTGTCCCAGTCATTCAATACATAAGACACAATGTTCCTCCGGATATCAAGAGTGAGTCTGATATGGCCGTGCAATATGTAACAAAGAGAATGGAAAATGTAGGTGCTATCTCCGGGCATGGAAACCACTCGGTAAGTGACAGTTCTTTGATCGATAGTGATCATCTCGATAGACATGGTAATGGGGGTTGGAATGATAAAGGAAATGGGTACCCGAGCAATGTAAAGTAAATGTAAAATACCTATACAATAACTATAATTGTAATAAACAAACAATAAAACAGCGGAGAAGCCATGGATTAAACAAAAAGGCTGTAGTTATCAGTAGGGAGCGTGAATCCCGTGGCGAAGCAAGGAAGGGAATGTAGAGACCGGAGTGACGGACGGTCTTATATAGGCAGGCAGCCAACAACGTGGGAGGCGTTGGGATGGGGGACCCAATGCCACCTCACACAGTGACCGAGGTGCAGGCTATGGACGTATATATGTACGTAAGTAGGATTCAGTTAGCATTGGGAACCCGCGTGTACCAAATTTCTTGAAGATGGGCCCATAAGTAACAAAGACTGTTGAAAAGTTCAATATGGTGGCCGACAGTGGTGTCATACCACCGAAATAAGTACGTACATTGGTTTCGGTTAGCTCAGGGAAGCCACCTATCAAATTTCGTGAAGATGGGGCCGTAAATAAGAAAGTTCAACATGGCGGACGTTGTTGACCATTATGACCGTTACACATAGAATTTCAAAATGAAACCTGCTTAACTGTTGTAAGTAAGCTGTAAGGAACGAGCCTGCCAAATTTCAGCCTTCTACCTACACGGGAAGTTGGAAAATTAGTGACGTTGGAAAGTTCAATATGGTGGCCGACAGTGGTGTCATACCACCGAAATAAGTACGGACATTGGTTTCGGTTAGCTCAGGGAAGCCACATACCAAATTTCGTGAAGATGGGGCCGTAAATAAGAAAGTTCAACATGGCGGACGATGTTGACCATTATGACCGTTACGCGTAGAATTTCGAAATGAAACCTGCTTAACTTTTGTAAGTAAGCTGTAAGGAACGAGCCTGCCAAATTTCAGCCTTCTACCTACACGGGAAGTTGGAGAATTAGTGACGTTGGAAAGTTCAATATGGTGGCCGACAGTGGTGTCATACCAACGAAATAAGTACGGACATTGGTTTCCGTTAAAAGTTCAATATGGCGGCCGACAGTGGCATCATACCACCGAAATAAGTACCAAATTTCAGCCTTCTACCTACATGGGAAGTTGGAAAATTAGTGACGTTGGAAAGTTCAATATGGTGGCCGACAGTGGCGTCATACCATCGAAATAAGTAAGTACATTGGTGTCGGTTAGCGCAGGGAAGCCGCCTATCAAATTTCGTGAAGGTGAGGCCATAAATAAGAAAGTTCAACATGGCGGACGTTGTCGACTGTTATGACCGTTATGTGTAGAATTTCGAAATGAAACCTGCTTAACTTTTGTAAGTAATCTGTAAGGAATGAGCCTGCCAAAGTTCAGCTTTCTACCTACATGGGAAGTTGGAGAATTAGTGATGAGTCAGTCAGTCAGTCAGTCAGTCAGTGAGTCAGTCAGTCAGTGAGGGCTTTGCCTTTTATTATTATAGATTTACAGTAAATGTTCAGTGCATGTTCCAGTGCAATCCCCCAAAGTCCAGGCCTCACAGTCTCTAGATGCCTTTCCTTCTGGCCGCCTCCACTCCACTCCTGAGTTCCGTCCACTTCCACCCGACTCCCGCTGATGACGGAAGGGGGGTGGCCCCTTAAATAGCAACCCGGATGGGCTCCAGCTGCTTTCCTGGCAATCCCCTGCGGACACACCCCCGTGTGGCGGAAGTGCCGGCTGCGCACCTGGAAGCCCTCCGTGTGTCCCCAGGCTTCTTCCGCCCCAGCACTTCCTGGTGTGGCGGAAGTGCTGAAGTCCAGGGTTCTTTAGGCACCGGGGCGCGGCCACGGGCCCCTACAGGTTTGGGCTTCCATGCCCTCTGCCCATGGCCCCCAACACAACCAAAGCGGTCGCCCTCTCATGGTCTGGAGGAGGCACAAGCCCTCCTCCGGTCCCCCTGGGCGTCCCGGCTGGGCATGCGACAATAGATGAACATGCATGCTTTGGTGACAAAAATTCTCCAAGGGAATGCCATCATCCACGGGGTTTATCTCACAACTGTAGCAAGTGGAAAATTATTTGCTGTTTGCACATGTACTGCATGCAACATTCAGACTATATAAAATGAAATTCAGATGCAAACAGGTAAGCAACTCAACAAGCACCAACTCCACTACAGTATATCCATTATGCTGGTACTGTATATTGTTTTCTTGCATGAAATGTGGACATCCAGGGAAAAAGACATTGTATTAAGCAGAATCCAATTAGGGAAGGGCTATGTAATAAACAAGAACAAAAATAACACAATTATAGTCTGTTTTTAAAGCCGTACATGTTCGACTTTCCACTATGTAACAGTGAGCTGGCATTTTCAGAAGTTTACAGCTCTGGAGCGCATTTTCAAAACTTGCTGTTTTTGGTGGGTTAGAAATGCTGTGGTAGTGTGGACGAAATATGAAAATAGAGACTAATGTCTGCATTTTTAAATGAAATTGTAGTAATGTGGACTTAGCCCAAGAGAGGATAATCAACAAGCTGATTAAGACAGCAACACACTCTTGACCTGCTACATGTAGTAGTGGAGCAGGCAATAAAGGCAAAACTGAGTGCCCTTATGATCAATGCTGCACATCCTCTCTCTGAAGCTCTAGCATTAAGTACTTCAAACTAATTATTTAGCAGAAGTGGATCTAGAAGCACTACTTGGGCTCCATCATACCAACAGTAATACACCTTTATAATGACTCACTATGACTGTGACTGCTCTTTTTATATTTAGCCAGAAGTCAGAAATGTATGTTGGTGTATGTTAAATTTCCTCTTTGGAACAAATAAAGGGCTATCTCCCTCTCTCTTTTTCTCTCGAACTTCCAGAATGACACAAAATAGGGGAAAATACAGAGAAAAGAAGACTATTTATACAAAAAATAAATACAAGGGGTTGAGTTCCCTGCAGACATTTCCCGGGAAATTCCACCTTGAGCCACTGCCTCGACTCGAGACACGCCACTTCCGGTCCCGGCCCCGAGGACGACATCACTTCCCTCAGATTTCCTATAAAGCCTCACTCCTTTCCCCTGGAATTCAGTTCTGCTTTGGACTCTGTCTTGTAAACTTGACTTACATTCAAACTTTTACTTTTTGCAGCCAGGAAACAGATTATATGGGTGGCTGCCCCAAGCCTTTGCCATGTCTCGTGTCTCTTTTTGTCACAAGAGGTTGGCTGAAATTAAAAAAAGAAAATGAAAAAAAAAAAAAAACAGACAAGCGAGTCCATGCTGTGGTCCAGCTAGCAGCTTTCAATTTTTGTGACTGGCATAACAAGAATAAACTTTTTGAAAATATTAGGTGGCCAAAAGCAAATGTGAATCATTCCAGACTAAAATAACAACATGGCTTGGATAAAAATTCAAGTGGAAAAAGTGTAGTGAGAGAAACATTTGAAGAAAAGAGAGCCAGGAAGACAATCCAAACAAACTAGTAGGTGGCACAGAAGGAAAAAAATGTGCTTGGACATTACGACAAGGACCATGCCCAGAAACAAACTGAGCATGATGAATTTGTAGTGCAGTATTTCATCTACACTAAGTGCAGCTTTAATGAACAAAGGAAAAAAGTGTCCCTACTAAGCATAATAATATTGTTGGAGAACCTCCCAACAATATGAAACTCCATCATACTGTTCATTAGAAAACATACAGTACTTAATTAACTTGAGGGTCGTAGTAGTGGGCTATCATAGAGACTTTAGGTGCAAGGCATGGACCAACTCTGGATATGTCAGTAGTCCACCACAGAGCACACGTACACACACTCTCACTGTGCACATTTAGAGCTGCCTAACATACTGTATGTGTGTTTGAAATATTGAAGTGATACCAGAGCACAAATAAAAATACTGTCATAACAATGCTGTCATAAAACTATAAAGAGTGATGAGTAATACAGCAGGGTTTCATTTTGAATATAGTTTCATGTGACTGACAGTAAAACTCGCTGGTACTCTAAGGTATTAGCTTCTGTCACCTCCAAAACTCCAAAGGAACACAATAAATTTGTCTTTAAAAGGGCTGTTTGGGTCAATAGAGTAGAGTGGCCATAATAGACTTTGTTCCCAGCGCTGCAAACTACAGCATAACACAATACAATACACTTCTTCTGCCTACAACACAGATCTCTCTCTGCAGCTCAGATTTATGGGTATATAGGGTCAAAACTGTCATGTGTACAGAGTACAGTGAAATTCTTACTTGCATGTGCTAATCACTATGTAATACGAGACGAAGCCAAGCCAGAGGCTCAGTGGCCATGACGGCTGCTGTCTAACCAGGAGAGTTGCCTTTAGCGTAGCGGTAGATCTGACAGCTGCAATCCCAATATTGGGAGTTCACAGCCCACCTTTGCCCTCTGAAATAGAGAATGGAGACTACAATCCCATGAGATTCATTGTCTGTGACACTCTCTGTGTAAATGGTAAGGGCAGCATAGTTTCACAGTAAAGCCAATCTTGCATTACTCTCTGGCTCAACACTATGATCAAACCATTTAATATTTAAATAAAGTAAATTTGCCATGTAACAAATCACACAGTACCCAGAGTTGTTCCTTTTTGAAGTTCAATGCTACCAGGAAAAGCTCCAACACACTGCAAAACTAGTATGTACAACCATTTGTAATCCAGCTAAACTGCATTGTTTTGGTTGGATTTGTCAAATAAAAGCAAAGTGACTATACTCAGTTTTAAAGACATTATTTGAAATCGACTAGCTGGTTATTTGATCATATCATAAATGCTGTCTGACCACCAGTTTGACTAAAGGATTCTGTAGCAGAGCAGCTATCAGCTAATTGTAATTGATCATGCTGAAGAGTGAATTAAAAAATTACATTTATCAGCATGTGAAATGTATCAGCATATGTTTGGAAATACAGCCCTTCATGGAACCACAGAACAAGTAAGAGAATAACATTCCATGTCTGATACTGCTGGGTCTGCATATTTTAGTATGGCAGGAGGGCTGACTTAATAACACAAGAAAAATCCCATATGGGACTCCTCTGTTATATAGAAGAGTGTGTGAGCTGAGGAATCAAGCTCTGCAAGGGATAAGGAAGCTTTATTTGTTTAATACAGGTCATGAAGGGTCTTTACCGTTTCAAAACGAGCTAAGAAATTGAGTTTAGCGATACCATGAAGTACTTGTTCTCCAAAATGACACAGTAATCACTTATAACTTGAGATGTAATGTAATGTTAAGCTCTAAAGAGCAGTATTTCGGGACTACACTATTATTTAAGCTACGTATTCTCTCAAGTATGTATGCATTATTAGTTTAAAAGTCTCTGAACACAAAACAATACATAAGCAAGATTTATAAACTTACCAGAAATGTTAAGATTCAATCCTCCTATATTTTCAGTTGATTAGTATAATACACATGAATTTTTAAGCAATGTGTTCCTTACTTTCATTGTTTTGTCCGCAGGCAGAGTGAAATGAACTCCCTCTGTACACTAATAGTTTTATCTCACCCGATCTTCTGAGTGCAGTTAAGGACTATACCTCGATGAATCATATTCATTTAAATGATGTTTGCCTCTCCACAGAATGGAGGATGTATTTTTTCCATTAGATTGCCTGTGCCTTTTGCCCTTTTGCTATTCATCATTTTTGTGCTGACAAGCTGGTAGGATGATTTTCCCATTGTATGCTAAACTGAGGTCTTCCTCTGTTCACAAGCCAAATGGTGTTTTGAATGCTTGCAGCATTTTAAATTTTAAATAGATTAGGCTGAGAGTTTCACCCCCAGTGCTGGCATATCGTTGAAGTTAAAAATTTTTAATTTAGCCCTTTTTAGACAAACCCTCCTGTTTATCAAGTCCTTATTAATTTCGGTTTCGTGTTTTTAAGAAATTAAATGGACGTAATGTGAGTTGAGTAACTCTTCTGAAGATGTTGTCTGATTTCTTTCTCTGTTTTTGTATATTAACTGCTTGGTGATAGAAAAACAGGCAAATGACCTAGAATTAGATCGTTACTTCTACTTGCTGTTCAAATGCCTTGGTAAGGATTCAGTGGATTCTAGATTATCTGCCAATCCACCTGGTTTGGTATCATTTGCAAACTTAACCAGCTTGTTACTTATATTCCTATCCAAATCATTCGTATATATTAAAAATAGCAGCGGCCCCCAGCATTGACTCTGTGGGACACCACACTTAACATAACCTGATTCTGAGAGGTGTCATGCACTCAGTAACCTCCCTGAGCACTCAAGGACAAATGTTATCTGGTCTTATTATGTGATCTTATGCTGGGTATGTTAGTCTTCCTCACATTGTGAATTTCCCCTTGGGATTAATAAAGTCTATCTATCTATCTATCTATCTATCTATCTATCTATCTATCTATCTATCTATCTATCTATCTATCTATCTATCTATCTATCTATCTATCTATCTATCTATCTATATCCCAAAATACACAAATATTAGGTTAGTTATCCTATGCCAGGTATACTAGTCTTCATCACATATCCCATAATACATGTATGTTAGGTTAGTTGCCGACTCTAAACTGGCCCCATTTGAGTGTGATTGAGGGTAGATGTGTGAGCTGGCACTGCAATGGGCTGTAGGCCAGTCAAGGGTTCACCATAATCATGAATTGGAGGTTATATTATATTACCTATTGGTCTACATTTCTTAGAGTAGTCAAAAACACCCTGTTTGATTTTCCCACTGAACCTTTGTTACAATAGGCTGTGCTTATTAAAATTGTTTGGGACAAAAAATCGAACTCCAAAAGCTTTAGTACTTGACACTAACAAAAAACAACAGCTTGAATAATAGTCAGAAAATGCAGTAAAAGTAGGTATTGCATAAAAATCTATGCGGAAAACGGAAAAAGGCACTGCTTGAGCCTCATCCAAGTGATGTTTTGAGAACTCCACAGTGGTTTCATTAAAAAGAAAACTTTTTATTAATTTATTCTCAATTTCCTTGATCTAGTTTGCCAACAAGTAATAAAACAATGACATATTTAATGCAGATTGTCTATTTATTGATTTGTACCTTTTGTTTTAACTTTTAGTGGAATTGTAAAACAAAATGAAATGCAGTACTTAAAAGAAATAAAGTAGAAAGAAAGAAACACAAAAACAAGAAACTAACCAAAAAGACAAAGACATCAACATACACTTTCTTACCTCAATTTGTCCATTATTGGGTTGGCAGGAGCTGGGGCCTATTGTTATAAAACTGGGCACAAGTGTCTCTAACATTCTTTTTTACTTTCTCATATACAGATTACTGTAGCACACTCGTCTCAGGATTACCCAAAAAAGACATCAATCGTTTGCAACTAATGCAGAATGCAGCTGCTACAATCCTAACTATGAAAAGAAAATCCGAGCACATTTCTCCAGTTTTGATGTCACTACACTGGTTACCTGTGTCTTTCAGAATTGACTTTAAAATTCTGCTTATGGTTTATAAAGCCTTAAATAATCTGCTTCGTCTTATATTTTAGAATGTCAGACACCTTATATCCCAAATCGTAACCTTAGATCTTCAAATGAGTGTCTACTTAGAATTCCAAGAGCTAAACTTAAAAGAAGTGGTGAGGCAGCCTTCTGCTGTTATGCACCTAAAATCTGGAATAGCCTGCCAATAGGAATTCTCCAGGCTAATACAGTGGAGCACTTTAAAACACTGCTGAAAACACATTACTTTAACATTACTTTAGCATAGCTTCATATTAGTTTAATCCTGATGCTCTGTATATTCAATTAATCATCATTATCATTCATGGTGGCTCCAAAATCCGTACTAACCCAAACTTTTTCTTCTGTTCTTTTTCCGGTTTTCTGTGGTGGCAATCTGCACCACCACCACCACCTAATCAAAGCACCGTGATGTCCCTAAATTGATGGATTAAAGGCCAGAAGTCCCCATGACCATCATCATCAAATTCTTCCATGAGAAGCCTGAATACAATGAGGACTGATTGAGGTAATTTATGTTAGGTAGAATACCTAGAAGGGGCTGGGTGGTCTTGCAAAATCAAACAGGAGAGTAATTCCTTGTTAACGCTGACAGACCTGCTTTATGAAAGAAGGAAGATTATAAAAATATGGATACACAGGATGTAGGGTGTTATATATTTTGGAGGTAAAAGGAAAGAAGGAATGTTTGCGTTTATAAATGCTGGTGATCATCAACTCCATACAATAAACATTAAAAGTTCATGCTTGCCATGTGCAACATGGATGAGTAGAAGGGTGGCATAAAGAGTTCTTGTAGGAAATTACTAAATAGTCATCTTAATCTAAATTGTTTTTATTGGCAGATGTCAGGGCATTAAGACTTTTATATAGCGCCTTTAAAAAGTATTTAAACCCTTTCATTTTTTTCACATTTTGTTATGTTGCAGTCATATGCTAAAAAAATCTAAATGAATTTATTCTATCATCAAACAACACTTAACACCCCAGACTGACAAAGCAAAAATGACATTTTAGAAATTTTTGCAAGTTTATTAAAAATTTAAAAACTGGAAAATCACATTGACACAAGTATTCTGGCCCTTCCTGCGACACTTGAAATTTGGCTCAGGTGAATCTCACTCTGTGAGATTGAAAGGCTTCTGCACCTTCTTTGGAGTCCACCTGTGGTCAATTCAATTGATTAGACATAATCAGGAAAGGCACAGACCTGTCTATATGAGGTCCCACAGTTCAGAGCAGAGCAAAACATAGCCATGAAGTTGAATGAACACCCTGCAGAGCTTAGAAACAGTTTTGGTTGGAGGCACAGGTATGTTCAACACTGAATGTTCCTAAGAGCACAGTGTCCTCCACAATTCTAAAATGGAATGATTTTGGAACAACCATGTCACTTCATAGAGTTGGCCACCCAGCCAAACTGTGCAATTGGGGATGAAGGGCCTTGGTAAGAGAGATGACCAAGAATCCAATGTCACTCTGTTCTCTTCAGAGAACCTGTGTAGAGACAAGAGAACCTTTCAGATAGATAGATAGATAGATAGATACTTTATTAATCCCAAGGGGAAATTCACATAATTCATAAGGACGGCTGTCATTACAGTATTAAACTCATTTGGGCTTTATGGAAGGGTGGCCAGCAACATATGAAAGGCCACTTGGAGACTGCAAAAAAGGCATCCATAGGACTCTCAGACCGTGAGATACAAGATTCTCTGATCTAATGAAATAGAGATTGATGCTGAACATGACAAAGGACAGAGACATGCTTAATGGAAACCTGCTCCAGAACAGCTCTAGTACTCAGACTGGGCTGAAGGTTCACCTAACATGGCAATGACCCTAGGTCAACTTTGTGAATGTGCTTGAGTGGTCCTGCCAGACTTGAATCCATTCAAACATCTCTGGAGAGACCTAAAAATGTCTGTTCACCGACGGTCACCATCGAAACTGACAGAGCATGAGAGTATCTGCAGAGAAGAATTGCAGTAAATGCCCAAATTCAGGTGACAGGGCACTAAAACTCTGAAGCTTGTCTTGTCATATCCAAGAAGACTCCAAGCTGTAATTGCTGTCAAAGAAACTTCAACAAAATACAGAGTAAAAGGTTCTTCAAATACCTGTGTCAATTTTCATATTTCAGTTTTTTTTATTTTTAATACATTTGCAAAAATGTCTAAAGCATTGTTTCTACTTTCTCGGTCTTAGGTATTGAGTGTCACTCAATGCAGGAAAAAAACCTAATTTAAATGATTCTTGCATAATCCTGCAAAGTAACAAGATGTGAAAAAAGTGATTAGTTTGAATACTTTCTAAAGGCATTGTAATCATTATGTACTTTTTGTTCTCTGAATTTTCCATTTTTCAAAGCTAGAGGCGACACCTCTATTCTGGGACCCCTGTGTGCATAGGTCAGATAGTTTCAATTGTCCTAAAGCTGGCCCTGGACACGATATCCATCTGTGGATCAACCATACATTTTTTTAATAGATGTTGACAGGCAGATAAAGTGATTGCTTTTTGTTTTTACATAAGTAATACGAAAAGACAGAATAACTGAAATGTTGTAAATCAAAATCGATTATTTTAATGGTATCTCAACTGTTGTGTCTTTTGGCTTTCCTGTAGATCAGCTTCATGCATAAATTCATGATGTCTCCAGTCAGATTGTGATTACGAGGAGATTTAGATGTGCTTTAAATAATAAAAGGCCTGCTTTCACTTAAACATTTGTATAAAAATTAAGGTGAAGGCAATTTACATAGTTTTACCAAAGTTTCTGTACCAACTTCGCATATTTTTCAAATTTTTATATCAACTCATTTGTTTAGTTTTACCATTTCTGTATACCACAGAGCTTTGCATTTTACATCAGACTTTTAAAATCTGGTTTCCAGAAAATACTGCTGATTGAGATGCCACACCTCAGCAATTCTAGCACTGCAAATTTAAAGGCATTACTATTGTGCCAAAGCCAACAAAACTACAGTGCCAAGATATATTTAAATAATGTTGATTTGTGTAATTGTTTTCAAATATAACTTTTTAGTGGATTTAGTTATTTTTACCACTGTTTTTGTGATGTCATTTTCTTTCATTAATCAGACTAGTGTTTTCAAAAATCTATAACATTTCTAAATTGCAATTAAATCTCCAAATGCGTTTGGACAAGTCTTATTCCAAGCATAGATAACAAACAGATGTAGTGTATGTTAATAATTTGGTTTCATATTCAGAAACCTGTTTAAAATCACTCATGTTTTGATTTTCTTGCTCCTGCACAGTTAAATTAACTTGTATACTGTTAAGGTATCCCTGAAAACACAAGTCTTTAGAGGACACTTGTATGGCAAATAGATTAAGAATGCATTTTACATCCATCTTTCTTTCCATTTTTGAGCCTGTTTAATCTATCTCAGCATCATGGGGCCACAAGGGAAGAATTAATACTGGATGAGGAAATTTAGAAACAACGACTAACCTCACACAAATGTCTTTGTGATATCGGAGGAAAACTGGGATTCTTGAGGAAAGAAGAAAAAAGACTAAAACTTTGGATAAAGGTGCAAACTCCACACAGATAGTAACTAGTCCACCATTCAAACTCAGGACTCAACACTCGCATCTACTAGAGTTTATAGTTCTTAACCACATTAGAAATCAGAACAGCACATTGTTGTAGTAAATTATACTATTTGCCAATAGTAATAAGGAAAGTGAATTCATAGTAAAATTCACTGTTTCCTTCACAAAAAAATCACAAATCACGATTTGCCTATTGCAATATTCATTTAATTGACACATGAAGTTGTTTTTTTTTCTGCCTCAAACCGTTTTCATTTATTAATTCTCAATGTATCTGCTAGTCATTCAGTGTTTAAATTAGGATCTCTAGTGAAAAATTCCCATTATGTAAAGGCATTTTTGAGACATCAGGTGTGTGTTGTGTTTTTACTTGTAAGAGGATTCCACCGGTGCAAATTATGATGACAGTCTTGATGACTGCAATCCAAGATACATTGGAGAAAGAAATAAAGAGTGCAAAGACACATCGGCAGGAATCAAGAAACTGGAAAGGGTGGTTGCTAAGCAACAGTGCTGGGGTGCAAGTGGCTTTCTGAATACTGAGTTTATTAGAGTGAAGAACAGCCAGTATTTTGCGTGATGATGTGTTTTGGTTAGTCTTTATGAGGAAAATATGCAGCATGTCACTAGGCTTCTTCATGGTGATGTGCACACGAGGCATAAATAGAATTGTTATAATTTATAAACAAAATTGATATACAGTAGGTACTGCACACTCTGAGCAATTGAGATGATAATTGTCTTTGAATATACAGACAAGGGCAGTGCAGTGGTAGTTTGGCAGAAGGACCTAAACACTACAGAAGCTTCAAAACAACTCTGTAATACAGCTGCCTATCTTCCTCTCATACACAGACTGAACGATGATTACCAGCCAGAGGAAAGTTCTACAATTTCTTTTCACATCAGCAAAATGAAATGGTCTTCCAATGCTCATTGTTGAAAACCCACAGATATCTCAGTTTTACCCTGTCCCCAAAATTCCCAAACCAGACAATCCTGGATGCCCCATTGTTTCTATATGCAGCCATCCCACTACCCATATTTCTTTCTTTCTCCCTTCCCTGGCATACTAAAAACTCTCTACCACTTTCCCAGTTCCTTACACCCCACCACCTCTGCAGCTCTCAGAATGATAGAAGATACCCTTCTCATGTTGTGGACAGGGTCCTCAATCAACCTCGTAACATTCACTCTGAGAGGAGCCAAAATAATGAAACCCACATCATGCTGGCCCTCTCATTGCACCCTAAGACTCAATCCCTCCTTTAGGTCACCTAACAACATTTTCCAGTTTTGTAGACTGATCCTTTTTCAGATGCTTTTTTTCCTAACCTTCCCTTGATTTTCTTTCCATTGACCACCCAATAGCCACAATCAGATCTCCACAGAGCATTTCAGAGTGCAAGTTCAATGCATTAAAACCAAACATTTTACAGATTCTTTAAAAACTCTTCACATCTCTTGGTCATAACCACACCAATCCCTGTGTTTGTGTTCTTTCACGGGACTATAGAGAAAATTTTGAAAGAAAACAAGAAGATACTGAGCTCATTCTGAGCCTGGGATCACATATTTCTGCAGGTTTTAATGACTGGCTGACTTTGTCATTTCTCCCTTCATCTTCTCTTTTTCACCTACTCCTTCCTTTTCTCTGCCATGACTTTGTTCTCCCCTTCTTCTGCTGTATATTTTACTGGCTCTTTCCCTTTCAGTTACACACCTGGGACTTCATGTATAAATGGTGTGTACACAAAAAAAGTTGCATATGCCCATTTCCACACACAATTCTAGATGTATAAAAATGAAACTTTGTGTCAAGCCATGCACATTTTCACAGCAGCCTCAGACCAGGCATACACAAGTTTCTGTTCGGTTTTGCAAACTTGTGGCACCCACCGTCAAAGCAGTGCCACTGTTTCTGTGTCATTTCCCCTCTTTTTCATACTCGCACCCATGACGTGGGATTTATCAAATACACCAAAATTAATTGCAAATCATTTACAAATTTAATTCACTTGATTGTATCATTTTGTAACAATACAATGGTGCAGTGAATAGCCAAACTATTCTAAATACCACGGCTGCGTTAGCTTTGTTGGAAGAAATGGAAGAGTTAGTACAGTGCGATGATTAGGGCCCACGGTTTACCGCGGCAAGAAATCGTAAATTCCACGGCATGTTTTTTTAAACGCCGTCATAAGACTAATTCATAACACAAGCAAAATAAATACAATTTTTCTTATTCTTAATCCTTAATAATAATCAATCATAATTCGTAATACTAATCAAATAGGTATATCAAAGCGTTCACATCCGCACATTTTAATCCACAGACTTGCTTTAGGCAAACGATGCTGAAACATATGTAGGCATAATATTATTCTCAACAAACTATCGAATAATGTTTCTAAAGTTATTTTTTATTTATTGTTGAAGAAAACGCCACTGTAAGCTCGTAGGTTTTCTTGTGAGAGAGAATATCACAGTGGTGACAACACCGATCCATATTTTGAGAACGAAGGTTCCACATCAACAGAAGAGATCGGCAACGGAATGTAAACTTCAATAAGAGCCGCTAAGCGGGGCAGTCTGTCCTCTAAGGCACGCCAAAAAGCAGTGATATCAGCTGGAATTACTTCACGAGATGATATGTCCAGATAAGCTTGCCATTCATCTGCTGCAGCCAGCATTGTTGGCACTGATTGTGCATGATCAGCAAAATTCTTCGATAAGTGTGGTAGCTGTCGCGGATCAAATATTCTCACACATCTGAATAGGTCTGGCTGTTTGGTTCGCATGAAATATTCTTCAAGTTTAGCAGCAGCATTGTGTTTTGCATCTTCACAGCTGCTGGTTGCAATTGGAAATCCGGACGATATCAGGCAAGACAGTAAGACAGACACTTTGTTGCAGACATTGACAGCCATGAATGACTGTGCCTCAAAAGAAGTCAGAGTGTTCATAATTGGCTAGCAATGAACAGATACAAATTCAAGTTCAGCTCTCAGCTCGTTAAGTTTATCAGTACTTTTCACCAACGTCGACAGCTTCTTTAACTGAACTGTAGCTCCACAGTGTTTTATTTCAGTAGCAATGAACGAGATATTAATGAGATGATGCATTAGGCTAAAGAAAGAATTTAAAGAAGTAATCAAAACTAATCATACTGATATCAATATGCCTCAAATGGTGAGATTTCATTCAGATTTGGTATTTTCCGTGGCACTTAGGTTAATTCTGCGGCGTGGCGTTTTACCGCTGCAAAACCCTAAATTCCGCGGGCTGCTGTAAAACGTGGGCCCTAATGATGATGGCTGGCTTCTAAGTTGATTTCAATTTCCAAAAGCTATGCTTTTTGAGCTGTGTGCTGAACTGGCACCGGCTTTACAAAGGCAGACTTTGAGAAATTGTGTTCTGCCCACCCTCAGATCTTTAGCCACAGAAACTTTTCAACATGAACTTGCTGACCAATCAGGTATTTCACAATCATCTCTGTGTCACGACCATACCAGCTGTATTGGATGGTATTATCAGCTCGTCATCCAGATATATATGATATCCTCACACTATTGTTGAAATGAGAAACATCAAAGAGCAATTCACAGGAACATCCAGTTTTCCAAATGTAATCAGAGAGTTCAACTGCACTCACATTGCTATTGCAACAGCACTGGACAAGTTAGTAAGTCACCTCCAAGAGCCATGTAAAGAGCAGAGAATCTATCAGTTGTGGGGGTCGGCACTGAAGCTACACTGTATAGAAGTGCCTTCAGAGAATGAATTTGTTTATGTAAATGAAAAGCATTTCCACTCTATTAATGTGCTGCTCTATAGTCCAAGAAAGTGTGTTGCATTTTGCAAGCATGTAGCATACTGCATAACATGGCACAAAATAGCATGATGAACCTGACCCTGATCCACCAAATGATCAGCCAAAACGGACAGCATTACAACTTCATTTGAATGTAATTAGCAAAATGCAAAAACAGGTAATCAGATGAAGCATTTATTTTTTAACCAATTCATTTAATTTGTGGTCAATATCAAATAGTGCAGCTCTTATATTCCTTAGTTCATTGGCCACATCTCTTAAACATGCACTATTGAATTTTGTGACTCCAGAACAGCATCTGTCAGCACATGGCGAGATGGTCACCCAGTGGTTTACTAGGCAGAGTGGTGTGCACAGCCAACCCCCGAAGGTGTGTCCTCGGCATGGGGGTGAGTGTTTGTAACATTGTCTGAAACAGAATAAACAGACGGTAGTCTGCAACTCCCCTTTTCACGTTGACTTTAATATTTGACCACTTTTTTATTTCGGGCACTGTGAAACTTTCTGAATTTGAACTTTCGAGTGTCTCCACCACTCTGTATCACTTGATCAACTTTCTTCTGTTGCTTATACCACAGCTTGAGCCAATAAATAGTACATTTTCCTTGCCTCCACTTTCCATTCACTGAAATTCTTTTTTTGATAAAATACAGTCTACTTGTCTATAATTAAAAAATATAAAAAAAAATGATTTGTTAACAATGGGACTAATTTAGACTAGGATCCTTGATGTAACAAAAGTATCAAACTATTTGTAGTAATACATTTACAACCACATTCTGAATACAGGCACAGTTTAAGACAAACTTCCTTTCACGTCTTTGCTAAACATGAAGCCCCACATCAGATTCTGAAATCATTTAAAAATGATTTACCGATTTACATTATCTTTGAGCCTGCTACAAGTAATTACCATTTTTGCAGGTTTTACTTCTGCCGTTATTCTGGTTTTTTATATACATATTGTAACGACCTCCGCGTCAGGTTCGAAAAGAAGAAAAAAAACAGATGAAATAAGGATCACAGAACAGTTTACTGGAACAGTAAAGAAAAAAAACACATGGAGTTCGTTTTACTTTTGAAAGAGACATATGTTCATTTGAAGTGTCTGAACAATCTTCTGTGTTTTTGTGCAAATCTGTGACCCAAGCGTGACGATATATAGCCACAACAGTAAATAAAAGAAAGAACACCACAATTTAAAACAACCCTACCCTCAATGTACACATCACAACTGAATTATTTACGTTTAATCTCATGTTTCATGCAGACATAATACAAGCCAATAGTGATCAATGCTGTACAATGGCAAACATTGATAAAAACATTTATGGAAAAAAGAAAAAAAAATAACACTCTATTTGCATCACATAATCCATGTGTCAGTTATCCAGTTGTACACGCAAAACATGCAATAATAGGGAATTTGAGTTTAAGTTTAAATTGCAGAGGTCAAAAGCAGCAGTTCAAACATGTTGATGAATTGTTTTTGTTTAATACAAGTTATCTCGACAGAGGTTACTGAACTGTTTCAGTGACCATAATATTAAAAAGTATTATAATGTTATGGAAAAGCAAGTCTGCATTAAAAATAAAAAAATGGTGAATTACAAGCTGCTCATAAAGCTTCATACAGATAATCTGGGTCAGACTACTAAATGCAGATGTTCAGGAGCGACTTGTGGTAGTGGTTAAATGGAGATTTAAAAACATACTTTATGCTGCCAGGGCTTAGCTGGCATGAAGAGTTATTTGCTGAAAGCACACAATATAACAGCAAAACAAAAGAGCAGTAGTACTAGAATCTATGCTGACAATTACGTTAAATGAATTTGTGTTAATAAATGTATATGTCCATATTATTTTGCTATGGCACTTTATTAAAAGTCTTTTAGTGTAGGATGCAGAATTTTAGGCTTCCTTTCATTTCTTTTGCATGACTTCCTTTTCTCTTTGCGTGAAACCCCCCAGTATAACTTTTCAGTTCATAGGAAAAACTCCAATCCTAAACAATACTGTATTAGAATTAGATAAGTGTAAGAGAAAGTGTAACTATATCTCACTACAGAATTCTTCAGCGTTCCATATTTCTGGGTAATCTGGTTTTCGTTATCATACCTTTGGTGATTAAATCAGAATAAAAATGATAATAAAATGCAGGAGTGTGAGTGTGGCACAGTAAAATGTGGTGCTTTTAGGAAATGTTGTTAGTAGTCTAACATTTATACATGCTGTGCAAGAATGTGTAACATATGCTACCTCCAAATTCACTTTAATTAATAATGCTATTCTAAACTGAGAAATACCCCTTAGCTAAAATGAATCAGGTGTTTTAAGTCTGAAATATAAGCTTCATTAATCACTGTCACATGTGTATATACTATTTGATATGCCTTATTAAAGCCCTTCCAGAATCAGTGAATGTTTTCTTTAAAACTAAGAAGGATCAGCCAGACTTAAATTCAAGACTGTTTTCAATGATTGCTCTCTTTAACACCATTATGATTTCGGGGTTTTGACCCTTTCTGTGCTTATTTTGTACTTTTACATTAGTTTTCTATCTATCTATCTATCTATGTAATATATATTTTTATTTTAATGACATCACTTAATCCTGATTTTGTGTGTTGATTCTGATTGCATTGGTTGCCATTCTGTTTGTTCACATAGCTGTGATGATGATTCTTGTCATCATTTATGTTATCTCTCAGCGTATCACACATGATGTTATCAAGTTGATCCTATTTTATTTAAGACGACAGCATGCTAAGCGTTGTGTCTAAGTTTGTCGATACGATACAGATCTTTTTAGTGTTTAGATTAGGGAGACATCACCGAAGTTGAATGCAAACCAGTTATCTTAAAATGAATAATAATGAATAATGAAAAACTATCTTATTGGATGGGAATATGCTGCCCTTTCTGATGACACCTATCAGAACAAGGTGATGATATTCTTGGGTTCTTTTCTTTCATTTTTCTCCAGCCTTCTGTAGTCTTTTTCATGCAATGTGTACATTGGTTCTGTTTTTTTACTCTGAAGAATTCAAATTTACCACTAATAAAATGTTCTGATTATTCATTGGAAAGTTATATATTTTTTCATGTTGCTCCATGACGCAGTTTTTGCTTTGGTATGGTCGTCACCATCTTGAGGGATTTGCATTCCTTTTACTAGGACGATGCTCCCATCATCAGCATGACAGTATTTAGACCGTCAGAGGGGAGTCCTCTGTATCTGAGATCTGCACTTTAGACATGTTATGTGTGGTTATTTTTGTTAAAGACTTCTTGATTATTGATTGTCTGCTTGTTTTATACATGCTGTGATTTTCTGATGAGCAATTAGGATTGGTGAAAGATTGGCTTGACTTGTCTGGCACATATCTTTGTCCATATCTCATTCTCCCAATACCTTTAAATAAAATGGTCTATATCTTGTGGAGATAAAGAAAATCATCAATTTTCCTTCATTTTTAAATTATTAAATTTTTGAAATTTTGAGTATTTTTTTATTAGATTATGTCTGGAATCCCAGGAGATGTTCATGAATGTTGTCAATGAACATTCAATAGTTAAATCATGAAATTGTTGAGAGCAGGGTTGCCAGGAACTTAAAAAATGTTTAGCTGAAGGACAAGTCAAAAAATCACATAGTGGAGGAAAAAAGTAGTCCAATACCCAACATTGACAAAGTAACATACTGGAAAGAAGAGAGTGGTGGACTAGGTGGATTACATACCAATGCTTATAAGGAGAAGGAGGGAGCTTTAAGAAATAGCCCCAAATACTGCAACCCTTGGAAGTCCAATTTTTGCAGCATACCCTGGCAACACTGCTTGGTAGCCTCAGCACCATTACTCTGAACATTGATGGGACCTTATAGAAGCTTACAGTATAAGCACAAGTACCATGTGTTTTTTGTTTTACCAGCTTCTCACACATTATAAAATGAAATATTTATTTGGAATAAAAATACTGTAGACCTATTGTTGTCCATCCATCCATTATCCAACCCGCTATTTCCTAACTACAGGGTCACGGGGGTCTGCTGGAGCCAATCCCAGGGTGCAAGGCAGGAAACAAAGCCCGGACAGGGCACCAGCCCACCACAGGGCACACACACGCACACACCAGGGACAATTTAGAATTGCCAATGCACCTAACCTGTATGTCTTTGGACTGTGGGAGGAAACCCATGCAGACTCCATGCAAGGAGGACCCGGGAAGCGAACCTGGGTCTCCTAACTGCGAGGCAGCAACGCTACCCACTGTGCCACCGTGCCATCCTTTTGTTGTTCTAATGTGAATTCATTTGCCCTTTATTTATGTACTAGCATAGCAAAATGCCCATTTATCGTAACAGGGTGTGGCACACGGCCAGGGGGCTTGCCCAGTCGGGACGCCCTTTTGAGGAGAAGACTGGGGGAGAGGACATGTCAACAGCAGTACCTCCCGCCTGGGGTGGGCACCTGGACACCTCCAGAGCCTTGGCATGCAGCACTTCTGCCACACCTGGAAGTGCTGCCAGAAGAGGAGCTGGATTCCCATGCAACACTTCCACCACACCTGGAAGTGGTGCCAGAAGTTGATTGGGAAGCTTGTGGGAAAGGAGTGGAGACAGCAGAAAAAAAGGAGAAGAAAAGGAAAAGGACTGAGTCAGTGGACTGGTAAATCGTGCTGTGTGCTAAAAAAAAGAGAATAATAAACATGTGTGCTTTTGGGACTTCTGAGCCTGTGTGCCCTGGTGTCTGTCTGTGATCCAGGCATCTTCTACAAGGGTTAATATTACACTGTGTCTGTTTTGATCGCATCATGCATTAACAAACCTTCGTTCACCTGATAAGCCTTTCTTTGTACATCTTGTTGGCTTTTTTCATCTGACATTCTAGGCCTTACGTCCCTCTTTCTTAGTGCTTCTTGTTGCCTGTGTTCATCGGTCATTCCAGCCCTGTTGTGGACTCCAGATGTTGTGAAGCCTGGACATAGGCCACATGCTTTACTGTCTTATGCTGCCCACTTGGCTATGTTCATTGGACATTCCCATTATCTAGGAATGAACATGGACACCAGACAGATGGATGTCTTATCGCTTTATGATATGTTTTAGTACTTCATGGTTAAGATCTCTGTTTACCCCGACTATGATTTTTGAAAGGGCTTCTACTAATATTAGCCCAACCATCCATTCATTATCCAACCCGCTATATCCTAACTACAGGATCACGGGGGTCTGCTGGAGCCAATCCCAGCCAACACAGGGCACAAGGCAGGACACAAACCCCGGGCAGGGCGCCAGCCCACCTCAGTAATATTAGCCATTGAACTTAATTATTATTACATTATACTTTCTTTTTTTTAGAAACAAATTTACAATCTGCTCAGTAAATTGTGTCCAGTTTCTAAACATTAGCAATTTTTATTTTCCCATTTGAGACATTTTGCCATTTAATGTGTTTTACAGTGAGTGCTGTCATTTAGTGCCTAAGGACACAGCACTTTATTATGCAACATGGTGTGCACCTGTCCAGTGTGTGATTTCATCACAATTGTAGTTAAAAAGAAGGCACCACAAACAGGAATGCATCGGAACATGAAGGTATGCCTGGTGTAATGAAAAATAAAAAATAATAGGGTGGTTCCCTGGTTTTGATTCTTCTTTTTTTCTTTCTGATTGTGAGCTCTGGTTTTCATTTTGGTTTTGATGAAGTATTGTTCTGACATTAGTATGTCTGTCTCTTGCCTGACAAACAGTCATTCTTTGCCTGATCCCTTTGAAACAGATGCTTGTTTGTCTCTGCTGTGTTCTCACTAACCAATCATTCTTAACACCTTTATCTTTTGATCCATGGACAACTAGTGTGACACACGTGCGCATGGGAGGCAGCTAATTGGCTCAAATCAGGGTAATTCCATGCCAGACCTGGGGGTGGTGGAGTGCAGTACAGTAATTCTTTCTCTCTTTCCACTGCAGACCAGTTACAGGAAATTCCATCTGGCCTCGATGATGCCACTTTCAGTTCTGGCCTCGATGATGCCACTTTCAGTTCTGGGCCCGATGATGCCATTTCCGGGCTCAGCCCCGATGACCTCATTTCCTCTGCCTTGCTTTAAAGCCACAATCTTTATCTCAGCCAGTCAGTTCTGTTTTGTACTCCAATCTGTATACAGCTGTACAATCAATTTAACAACTTCTGCAGCCGGGTTCAAATATATGCCCCAGACCTTTTTGTGGCTCTTTTGTCTTTCTTTGACAACTGGCATAGTTGACAGGATGATGGGCTCCAAGCAGGACTTGAAAAACATCTTGGAAGATCCTACCTCAATTAAAATCTAGGTGGGAAAGTACCATACCAGAGTTTCCGAGTGGGGAGTGTGTCCTGTAATTCGGAAAGACAAGGTGCATTCTCCATCCCCAGTACACATAACTGGGCAGACTAGGTACCAGAGGCAGTGTGCAGGAGGGGCTAACCGGACTGGGCTGGTCCAGATGGGGGAGGCAAAAAGGGCTTATTATGCTGTCTCAGATGAGAATGCCACCCTCCTCACCAAGGCAGAGTCCTTGGGTAAAAGTGGGGTTGCCCCAGACTTGCAGGTGAAAATAATAAGACAGTGGAAGTCTGAACCAGAGCGGCCATCCTACAAACAGGCATTTTCAGTATGGGCTAAGGCAGGGCACTGGCTAAGGCTGGAAGAAAACAATGCCCATCATATCGTGGAGCACAAACAGTTAACAATAGCAAAGAACAGCAACCATAGCAAAGAACAGCAATCACAGGCAAGTTAAGCCATCCTGGTTCCTTTACCAAGGCCTATATTGACTTATTCACATTCATCTTTATATTGGAAGAATTCAATCATCCATCCATCCATCCATCCATCCATCTCTTCCGCTTATCCGAGGTGGGTCGCGGGGCAGCAAACATCATCTCAAGGAATTTTCCAAACACAGATATCTTCATAACAGTTTACATACATTTCTTTTTAACAGTTTACATACATTTCTTTATTACATTTTGATCACAGGCAAGTTAAGCGACTTCCTCAAGGTCACATAATGAACTGAACAGGAAAACATCTGGTTCCTTTACCAAGGCCTATATTGACCGGGTGGTTCTTTGTCATTCAGGATATTGTTTCCCAATTAACTATCAAAAGGGTCATAAGCTCAGAACTCTTTTATTCCTCAACTACAAGGTGTTAATGGAATTATACATTTTGTGAAGAATGTCTATGTATGTTTTTTTTCTCAGGATAGCCAAACTGATACTTCAGGAAAGTTACATCCATCAGGCAAGTACACCTTGTAAATTTTAGAATGCATATGATTCTAGAGGAAATATATCACCATTTCACCATATAAGTGGACAAGAAAAGAGATTGGAAGAATTCAATCAATGTAATGTATTTAATGAGCATCTATGTGTTTTATTGTTATTTTTTATTTATTATTTCTCAGATTTATATGTACGTTCTGTTATTTTTGCAATTATCTACTGTCTTTTTAAATGTGTATCTATTCCACGTGTTTTGTGGGTGGAGCCACAGGAGGCAGGGCCTCCCTGAAATCACCACTGCTGAGTCCTCCCTCTGTGGTTGTCTGGGAGCGAGAGATCCTGCCAGTGGTTCATTGGTGTTTGCATTTGGAGTCTTATCATGAGTATTACTGGTTCTTGCTTTATTTGGAGATTTTCAATTAAGAATTGTTTATTGGGACTTGTTTGTTGTGGAATTTTCTATTAGGCAACTGATTTTTTGTATATGTTTGCTCTTTTGAGCAATTTTGCTTTATTTTGTATTTGTTGTTAAGTATTCTACATTTATAAAGATTCTTTGTTGCCCATTTGTTTACAAGCCAGGGGTTTGTAGTTATCCCTTGCTTTGTAGGGCATTTTGTTATATTTTGGGACCTTTCCTTAAATGTGTAACTGGTAGGCCACTTTTCTCCACTGTGGGATTAACTAGGCTGAAGCCTGCAGGTAGTTAATCTAGGGTTAGCTGGACAGGTTGTGCCTCCTCTAGACTGGTTAGTGAAGGTACTGGCCTGATTTGATCAGTTTTTTAGAAGGCCTCACATCATTTTTGTGATGTTTGGGATTCTAAATCACAATAGACAAGAATTTAACCAAAAGAGAAATTACATAACACAGTATTAGGCAAACTGAAATTAGGGAAGCATTTTTCCCAAAAAAGTCAAAATATGGGTTCAATAGTGTGTGCTGAAAATTTGGGAGACCACTGGATAAAATACATATATAACCTGGGCCAAAACTTTGTTAAATTTCAGTCAAATATGTGGTAATAAGTATGTGAGTACATACATTTCTCCTACCCTTAGCAATCATATATATTTTAGCTTAAAATGTAGGCTAGAGAGCCATCTCTTCTGTGTTGTCATGAATGAGCAATATGGTATCCCCGTAGCCTCAGAATTACATTTTAAAATTTTTAATATTAAATTTATAATTACTTAGGTGTTGTTTTACAAATTTCACTAAGGCCTGAATATCTCAAAAATGGCTACGCCCTCACCATTGAAAAAGCATAAGGCATAGAATCTTAAAAGGGAGAAGGAACAGACAAAAACCACAATAAAATTATTATTTCATTTATTAAAATATATAAAAAAGAATCAAATAAAGCAAATGAATTTCAAAAGAGGGGAAGCATGGTGGCCCAGTGGTTGTGCTGAGGCCTTGCAGTAAGGACAGCAGGGTTCACACCTAAGTCCTCCCTACATGAAGTTTGCATATTATCCACATATATGCATGGTTTTTGGACCACAGTCTAAAGATGTGAAGGTTAGGTGAAATGGTGATCCTAAATTGGCCCTAGTGTGTGTGTGTGGTGTGTGAGTGTGTAAAAGTGTTCATTCTGTGATAAACTGGCGTCCTATCTAGGGGATTGTTCCTGCCTTTTTCTCTGTGCTAGCTGGGATAGGCTCCAGCCCCCCATGACCCTGCTCAGGATTAAGCAGGCTTAGAAAATTGCATGGTACATGTATTAACAACATTATTTCAAACTACTTCAAACTTGAACGTGGTACTAGACAAGGATGCCCCTTGTCACCCCTGTTTTTTTGCATTCGACATTTAGCCACTGGCAGTTCACTGTCGAAATGCTTAGCAGATAAAGGGGATTATCAGAGAAGGACTTGAACAGAAAACATCTCTATATGCAGATGATATGGTACTGCATAAATCAGATCCACAAAATACTGTGCCTACAGTCCTAACAGCACTAACAGAATTTCAAAAGATTTCTGGTCTCAGAATTAATTTAAATATAAAAGTGTGCTCTTTCCAGTGAATTCTCAAGCACACAATATTAGACTGGACACCTCCCATTTTATCATCGCAGATCAGTTTAAATACCGAGGGGTAAACACCACAAGTTAACATAAAGGTCTTTATCAACAAAATTTTGCGCTCTGTATAGAAAACATTAAGCAAGACTTGCATAGATAGTCTACCCTTCATTTCACTCTAGCTGGAAGAATTAACACTGTTAAGATGAATATCCTTCCTAAGCTTCTTTTTCTATTTGAAACATTCCAATATACAAGTCAAGTTAAGTTGGGGAGCATGCACTGGTACAGTGCATTGCGGCACCCACTACATGATGAAACTCGGGATTCCGGTTTGCAACCACCCAGGCAGACACGCTTTCCAGTCCCACCCTCTGGAAATGACCCTCTCTCTGCCACAGCCAGGTGTTATGTGGGCGGCCCCTTGGCCTGCTCCAGCCACTTGGGTCCCCAACAATGAGGATCTTACAAGCCAGATCACCCTTGGGGAAATGCACCACATGGCCGTAGTGCCGTAACTGACGCTCCCTTACATTGCAGGTAATGTGCCTCATTCAGGACCCCATGAGCAGGCCTCCACCACAAAGAAATCAGAAAAAGAAACAGAAGAGAGAGTTGGGGTCAGTACGGATTTTAGAGCCACTATGAATAGTTATCATGATGAACTGAACATACAGAGTATCAGGATTAAATTAAGTTAGAGTGAAGTTAGGAGAAAGCCATGTTAAAGTAATGTGTTTTCAGCAGTGTTTTAAAGTGCTCTACTGTATTAGCCTGGCGAATTCCTATTGGCAGGCTATTCCAGATTTTAGGTGCATAACAGCAGAAGGCCGCCTCACCACTTCTTTTAATTTTAGCTTTTGGAATTCTAAGGAGACACTCATTTGAGGATCTAAGGTTACGATTTGGAATATAAGGTGTCAGACATTCCGATATATAAGATGGGGCGAGATTATTTAAGGCTTTATAAACCATAAGCAGAATTTTAAAGTCAATCCTGAATGACACAGGCAACCAGTGTAGTGACATCAAAACTGGAGAAATGTGTTCGGATTTTCTTTTCCTAGTTAGGATTCTAGCAGCTGCATTCTGCACTCGTTGCAAGTGATTTATGTCTTTTTTGGGTAGTCCTGAGAGGAGTGCGTTACAGTAATCTAGTCTACTGAAAACAAAAGCGTGAATTAATTTCTCAGCATCTTTCAATGATATAAGAGGTCTAACTTTTGCTATGTTTCTTAAGTGAAAAAATGCTGTCCTAGTGATCTGATTAATATGCGATTTAAAATTCAGATTACAGTCAACAGTTACCCCTAAGTTTTTTACTTCTGTCTTAACTTTTAATCCTAATGCATCAAGTTTATTTCTGATAACCTCATTGAGTCCATTATTGCCAATTACTAAAATTTCAGTTTTCTCTTTATTTAGTTTGAGAAAATTATTATTCATCCATTCAGAAATACCAGTAAGACATTGTGTTAGTGTTTCGAAAGAGTCTGAGTCATCAGGTGCTATTGATAAGTACAGCAGTGTGTCATCAGCATAGCTGTGGTAGCTCTCGTTGTGCCCTGAGATAATCTGACCTAACGGAAGCATATAGATTGAGAAGAGCAGTGGACCTAGGATAGAGCCTTATGGAACACCATATCGGATATCATGTGTCTTTGAAATTTTGATTACCATAACTCACAAAGCCATGTAGGATTCATACCAATTTAAGACACTGCCAGAGAGGCCCACCCATTGACTAAGGCGATTTCTAAGAATATTGTGATCAATGGTGTCAAATGCGGCACTCAGATCTAAGAGGATGAGAACAGATAAATGGCCTCTGTCTGCATTTATCCGCAAGTCATTTACTACTTTAACGAGTGCAGTTTCTGTGCTGTGATTTGTTCTGAAACCTGACTGAAATTTATCAAGAATAGCATGTTTATTGAGGTGGTCATTTAACTGCATAATGACTGCCTTCTCTAGAATTTTACTTAAGAAGGGCAGGTTAGAGATGGGTCTAAAATTTTCAAAAGCAGAGGGGTCAAGATTATTTTTCTTGAGCAGGGGTTTAACTACAAAAGCACCAGGACTCTAAAGACTTGGACCTTCGTCCTTTTGCATAGATATTGGGAGCACCACACACCCCTTTTCAGCGACCTCATGACCCCCCGTGCTCTCCCAATCCATCTACTGACTTCATAGGAAGAGTCACCAGACACATGGAAGTCACTGCCAAGGTAAGTAAACCTCTCAGCAAGGTCAACACTCTCTCCGCAGACAGACACACTGCTGATGTCTGTGCCCAAGAGGTCATTAAAGGCCTGGATCTTGGTTTTTATCCAGGACACTCACAAGCACAGACACTCAGACTCCTCACTTAGTCTCTCAAGAGCCCCGATCACAGCCTCCATTGACTCTGCGAAGATCACAGCATCGTCAGCAAAGTCAAGATCCGTGAATCTTTCTTCACCAACAGATGCCCCACAGCTGCTGGACCCCACGACCTTGCCCAACACCCATACAAGCTTTGAACAGAGTAGGAGCAAGAACACACCCCTGACAAACCCCAGAAACAACTGGGAAAAACGCAGAGGTCCTTCCTCCACTCTGCACAGCACTCACAGTACCAGTGTACAGGCTGGCCATGATATCCAGCAACCTCGAGGGGATCCCACGAACCCTCAGGATGTCCCACAGGGCAGCTCGATCAACTGAGTCAAACACTTTGCGAAAACCGACAAAGGCTGCAAAGAAACTCTGCCGATATTCGTGTTTGCACTCCATGAGAAACCTCAGTGCCAGGATGCGGTCAATGGTAGACTTCTTAGGCGTAAAACCAGACTGTTCCAGTCGCTGGTTGGTGAGCAAGTGATGACAGATCCTATTGAGGTTGACCCTAGCAAGGACCTTACCCGGCACCGAGAGCAGTGTTATCCCCCTGTAGTTGATGCAATCCAGACGATCACCCTTCCCTTTCCAGATAGGGAAGACAAGTTCCGTTTTCCAGTCAGTTGGGATGGTGCCAGTCTCCCAAATGGAGGCAAAGATTCTTGTAATGCCAGAAGGACAGCCTTACCACCAGCCTGGAGAAGATCACTCCTAAAACCACAGATCCCTGCAGACTCACCCACCCCAAGCTGGTTCACCACCTGTGCAATCCCAGTGAGAATGGGTGGTTCACAGCTAATTGGAGGATCAGCCTCAAGAACCATAGACCCAGAGATATCCAATGATCTAGCTGGAGAACAACTGCTCAAAGTAGCCAGCCCAGCAGGTCACAACTGCAGTGTCATCCGTAAAGACCGTTCCATCAGCTGCCCTGACTGCGACTCTCCAAGGAACAGATTCAGATGTGCATAATGCTATGATTCCTCTGTGAGCAGGATGTGGGTCGCTAGACCACAGAGTGTGTTACTTGCTCGCAGATTCCAATAACAAACGGCTCTTTATCTACCCTCAGAGCCCTTGCAGCCGTCCTTTTCAGTTCCTGGTACAGACCAGAGTTGTCATTGAGCCGTGCAATGCGAATCCTCTTGATGATATCCAGGGTACCCTGTGAGGAAACACCTCCTCCTGGGAACACCAGTAACATCAACACAACCCTCAGCAACCTTCATGGTCTTGTCTTGGAAGGTCTCCCACATTACATTAGGATCGACAGTCGTACCCAAATCTGCAAGTTCCTCACACAGACTGTGTGCAAACTCATTAGAAACAGCCTGGTCTTGGAGTCTGGCCAAGTCCAGGCTTGTTTTCCTAGTAGGTGGTAACCTGCTGGACCTAAGCTGGATCCTAAGAGTAGCAACAACAAGTCTGTGGTCAGAATTCACAAACTGGGCACTTCTGTAGACATGGCAGTTTTGCACAAACCTCCAGCATTTTCCCACGAGGATGTAATCGATCTACTTCACCGCACCATCAAAATTGGAGTACCAAATCCAATGATGCGGTTCAGGCCGCTGGAACCAGGATCCAGCGATTCGCAGCCCCTGACCTTTTGAAAAGTCAAGGAACATGGCACCACTTTCACCACGGTCACCAGTCCCATGGGGACCGAGACAATCCTCATAGCCAGCCCTGTCAGTGCCAGTGGCTGCATTGAAGTCACCCATGACCAGAGGAGTGTCACCACGTGGGCACCCATCAACCACAGAGCGAAGCTGCGACTAAAATGTCTCCCTCACCGAGACATCACTCACCACTGTCGGAGCATACACTGAGACAACAGACAAGGAGTGCCGTAATCTGAGTCTCATAATATGCTCATTGAAAGGACTGACATCGGACACCATCAGAAGAAGCCAATCCACTACAGCAACAGCTACTCCCCGAGTATGACAGCCATCAAACCGACCAGACCAATAAAAGGTGTATCCACCTACAGAGATCTGGCCAGTCCCTGGTCTGTGCACCTCAGAGAGTGCTGCCATCGGAATGCGGAGTTTACGCAGCTCCTCTGTCAGCAGAGGAAGATGATCATCTTGCTGGAGAGACAAGACGTTTCATGCGCCCACCCGTATGGGCCGCCTCAAATTTGGACCCGAGTGCTGCCGTGCAGCAGGCGACGCCTCAGCACCAGACCAGTTCCGATCCTCAACAGACCTGACCCTATTGGCTCTTCAATGGTCTCAACTCTTCCAGGGATGGGGCTCCCGAGGGCTTAAAGGGTGAAAACTTAGAGGTTGAATATATTATATGCCTTCATTTAAATAGCAAAACAACTGATTCACTCATAACAGGAAAGCTAATTATTTACTATTATCTACTACTTATTTTGGGATTGCCATTTTGCTGTTTTCATTAACTAGCAGAATTAAAACCAAAAAAATCTGTTAATGTAGTGTCTACACCGCATGAGGGTAGGAACACCATTCTACAGAGTCCATTATACTTTTAAGTGAAAACATGATGTGCAGCAGAAGTAAATGATTAATAATCTCAGGAGATTAAATATGATGTCAAAATCAAATTATCTTCTACTGCTATGCAATTTGATATGTTTATTGTAGAATTATGGCCAGAAGGCCATTTGCTACTCTGGGGAACTTAGTCAAACAGGTTTTGTATTTTCATTAGATATGCTCTAGATTTTATTTCAGTCCTGTGTATTCTGTTTTTTGGGATATCATTTGTTTGAAACGTGCCTACAGTCTGTATTAATTTTTAGATGCTGTGCTATTTTTTTTTTTAAATGGAATGAGGGACATATTTTTCATATTACCTACTTGTACAATGCTTCAAGACTACCTATTGATATGGGTGCCATAGAAAAAAATGAACATAAATACTGTTTCAGAATTTTTAAATAACATTTTCCATTCCTAAACCTTAGATGAGAAATATGAAATGTATTCAAAATGACAAAGAAAATGTAAGTATTTGCAATTGTAACCTGGACCAAGAACATAAAAAAGCCAGAAATTCATGAGAGGTAACATGACATGGATTCCTTGTTTCCTCACTGCCCCAAGAGACAGAGTGAAGCCCTGAGTCTGGTCAGTGTCCCTCACTGTTAGGTCTACATGTTCTCTCCAGGTGGTATGTGTCATTTTGTCTGGGGACCCAAGTGTCCTCCCACATCCTAAATTTGGACACATTAGGATATATGACAATTTTGAATCGACACTGGTGAGAATTTGTGCACAAGTGTGTACAGTGATGAACAGGCACCCCATGCAGGGTTATTATACTTCTTGCCATGTTCCAATGTTGCCGCATGTCTGTTTTGGACTAAATAGATATAGAAAATGGCTGAGTACTATAACAGAGGAAATGTGAAAGTGTTTATAATCTTGGACAAAGGTTTAGCCATTACTAGGCTCTCAGAGTTGTGAACAATATCTAAAGGAAAATGTGATAAAAGTAAAAATAAAAACACAGCAAAAGCTTGGGTTGCTGCTGGCAGACATGTTGATGAGGCCAGCTGAGGCCACTTACCCTGTGGTCTGAATTTGGATGCCAATGCCCCAGTGCAGTGATGGGAACACTGTGCTGTGAAAATGGTGCCGTCCTTCAGATGAGTATTAAAACCAAGGTCCTTACTGTCTGTGCTTATAAAAGATCCCTGGGCATCCATCATTAAGAGTAGGGAGTATCACAATGCCCAGGCTAAACTGAGCTCCATGGCCTGGTCGTAATGTCCCATAATCAACACTGGTCTCTAACTGGTTACCTCTCTCACCACTTTACCACCTAACTGCTAATGTGAGATGAGCATCCTGGCAGAAACAATGGCTGCCATCGCATCGTCCGGGTGGATGCTACACATTAGTGGTGGTGGAAGTGGCTCCACACTCACTGAAGCATTTTGACTAGTAAGAGAAGTGCTTTATAAATACTGTATAAAGAAATATTATTATTAAAATAGAAACACTTCTGGTTAGACTGAAATTTCAGATTTCATTGATGAAATAACAATGAACTAATGCGAGTAGTAAGAAAATAAAATAGTACAACAAAAACAACAGGAAAACAGTAGCAAGCATGAACGCTAACAGTCATCCAGCAGTCCCACAGTATCTTATGTGACTGCCTCTTGTAGCCACCACAACTTGACACCTCTGCCACACTGAGCTCATGAGCTTTGGAATCTGCAGTTGTTATTTCATTCCTACATATGAGCCTCACCAAGTTGCTGGCAGAGGGTCACGTCTCCGGATATTGCAATCCAGGACATTCCTAAGATGCCCCATGAGGTCAAAGTCAAAGGCAAAAAGGCAGACCAGTGCCGCACCTGCACACCGGCATTCATTCTTCAGGACAGTTAAGACTACAGCAGCTGTGTGTGCCCCGGCACTGCTGCAGAGTCAGAAGGCTAGGAGGTGTGAGCAGAGGTGCCTTGAATTGCCTGCCCATCATTGTTCTGTCACTGAAAGAGACATTTTTGGAATATACACAAAACTAGTTTTAATATTACTTTTGATATTTTAACTTGACTCTTTGTTTACGGAAATACTGGGTGTGTTTAAGGTGGTGCTTGTACGAAACACCAGGGTTGGGGCTCAGATGCACAGCATATAAAATATATTCTACATGAATTGCATAGATTAAATTCTATAGTATAGATGACAGGATAAAAAGACTATATGTGTACTTTCATGCAGTCATGATTTGCAAATCAGTAATTCTTTCATTTGTCCGTTGCTCAATACTCATAGTCAAGTTGTGGGTTGTAGGCAATGGAACCTCTTAAAGGAGCATCAGAAGTAAAACAAAAACTCTGAGGAAAGTGCCATCAGTTTAGGTAATTAAAGAATAAGGTACTCTGAGAATTGCCTTATAATTTATATCAATACAATATATGTTTTCAAGATGTCCCATTTACATCATATTTCCCATAATGCTATTTCCACTTTTTTGACATAAGACTTAGAAGCCTAATGTCAGCCATGTGGGATTAACTAAAACATATTAAATCCAGCCCTGTGGTTTTTGCATTGTTAATGCTAAAATGCTTTCATCTATGGGTCTTCTGTCAAAAACTGATTTAAAACGCAAATCTTTTGAGTAATTGATGTATTACTTGTTATGGAAACTGCACACCTGATAATTGTTTAGGAATTTCGGCCCCAGAAGGTATAATCAGAGGTCATTTTACTCTTAAATTAGACACAGTCGGCCAAAAAATGCCCAGGGTAGAAAAGGGTTACGAAAACTGCAGAGCATGTTTTTGAAGTTGAATTCCCCCCAAAAAAACAGATGAAGAACTACAGTATCAGATGTTATGTACTTCACACTGTAATGCTTAAAAAACAGAGGTTGGATAGGAGCAGAACTGGTGTCCTGGATTTTGAGGGGCTTAAACTAATCCTCATTTTAAACAATCCATGAGTGTGGAAGAAGGATCATGGCCAGGTTTCTCTTTTTGTTTTATTTTATTAGGAAAAAATCAGTCTAAACTACCTCTAAAATAATGTAATAGTCCACCTCATTATTCTGTTGCTTCTCATTCTGCCTTTTTAAAGGAATGTACAAAACTTTGATTTGATGAATTGAAATGCTACTAAAGCAAAAAGGAGAATGACCTCCCTTGCTTAAACTCTCAATTGTTTTATGAATTTGCTTTTAGCATTACAGACTAACATGGAGCTGAGGCCATACTGAGGCAGGACCAGCTGCAACGGGACTCTGGGCAGGTTTACAAGGACCAAACCAACGAATCCAGATGCAGTCATCCCAGGCCAATTTAAATTCAACAAGTTACTGCACATCCATGTAATAACTAGAAGCCCATTGAAAATTCACTCAAATATAAGCACAAGGTTCAAATCGTATATATATGAATGCGGTGATAGATAGATAGATAGATAGATAGATAGATAGATAGATAGATAGATAGATAGATAGATAGATAGATAGATAGATAGATAGATAGATAGTGTGAAAAAATCAGACTCGACACACTCATAAAGGTTTGAGGCAGCCACCCGTGTATTGTCCCTGGCTGAAATGGGTTTTGAAATAGCACAGAAGTGTCTGCGATGGAGTCCACAAACCAACTGAACTGAGTTTGTAAAGATGGCGGTTTTAAATGTAAAGACCTGAAGTGAGGTACGGGAACTGGAAGTGACCTTCTTCTGTTGTCACAACCGGAAGTGACGTTGTCCTAGGCACCAGAACTGGAAGTGACATCGTCCCAGGTGCCGGAGTCGGAAGTGATGTTTTTCCGCGGATGGTCTGCAGAGACAACAGAAGAAGGTGTAGTGCACCCCGCAACCCCCTAGTCTGGCATGGAATTACCCTCACTTGGTCCATACAACGTCCTTCTACTTGCACGTGCATGACAATAGATAGATAGATAGATAGATAGATAGATAGATAGATAGATAGATAGATAGATAGATAGATAGATAGATAGATAGATAGATAGATAGATAGTACTTTATTTGTCCCAAGGTGGGAGCTAAACTGTGGCTTGTAGCACTTTAAAAAGTAACAAAAAATACTACATATTTTAAGATCTCATGTAAATGGGAGTAACATCCAGGACTGCTTCCTGCCTTGGGCCCATTGCTGCTCTGATAGGCACATGATCCTGACCTGGACTAGAAGGGTTACCTTATGTTACATTGTGTTATGTTGGCATGTTATGGAAGGCATATGTAGAACAATAAGATGTCCACCTTAGTACCTCAGAAAACGGACCTTTGAAGCTTGCACCCTTTCATAAAAACATAAAGGAGGTAAGTCTTCCTAAGGAGAGCAAAGAAGTCAATGATGCTAGAAACCAAGTGACCATGTTGATAGTCAGACTGGCAAGCAATGAAAGAGAATAGTCACAATTTAATAGGAGATGGAAATACTTAAATTAATAAAATCTCTGCCAATTAATGTATTAAATTTTATAAAATCCACTTCACATCACCCACTTCAACACTTTTGAAACATATATGCCAACATTTCAGTCGTACTGAGCATAAAGTCTTAAACTTTTAAGTATTTCTTCACACCCCTTGAACTTTTATGAAGAAATTGCTGCATTAGGCGATAGTGTAATGAATGTGTTTGACCTGGCTAGGTTTCATTTAGTGATGTTACATTTTGAGTCAAAGCACAAAATGTGAGCTCAGTAATAATATTTCACTTAAAAGGAAGTACAGCCTTCTCAAAATCTCTAATAATATAGAAAAGCCAAAACCTTTACTTGCATTGAGAGGCAGTATGATTTTGTTTTTCATCTGTGCTTAATTAAAGCAAAAAAAAAAAAATAATAAATAATAAGCCAAAAGACAAATAGACTTCATTTGACTGTAAGTGTACAAAAATCCAACAGGTTAACTTTACTCTGAAAAGTAAGATCCATTTATGCCTTCAGTAAAGGTCAATCTGCCATTTACTGATTGTTCAGCCATTTATAGTGTTTTAGCAATCTTGTAATTATACTAATTACAGTAATTTAGGATATTCCCTGGTTCACTTTCTAATGGTCTAAAAGAAAATACAGATTAGAAGCAAGTGTACTGATGTGTTTTTCTGAATAAAATTAATTTCTGATGACTAAAAAAAATTCCAAAGGGTTCTCTATATGAAAATGTAATATCCCAGTCAAAACAGCTTCTTTTATCAAACTTTTTTTTGTGAAACAAAGGTACCAGTAGTCATTTTTTGCAAATAAAAAAAACAAACAAAAAAAAAACCTTTGTCATGCTTAGCCTCTTCCTTCACCAAACTAGTTTTCAGAACACAATGTTGTACAAGTCACAAGTCAACTCAAAATTAGGTAGCTACCTATGCTTAAGAGCAGAGTGTGACAAGCTTATCTCAGACATACGGGCAGGGTTTACCACGGGACGTGCATGTAGATAACACGTGGTCCCCATTGATCATCTCTCTCTTGCATGTAGATAACACGTGGTCCCCATTGATCATCTCTCTCTTTGCCTTCAGCAAAATATTTCATATTTTCATATTAGAAATTTATCAGGGCTTATTTATTTTCTTAATTAATATTGATATACTGTATAGTACCACTGAATATTGTTATAAAAAAGAATTAAAATTATAAAAAAGTAATAGTTAAAAATCAAGCATTGGGTGTGACAAAACCTCCTTCATATTCTAATCATTCTCATTGGCAGTACATCTACAATTATGTTCAATGGTTCACATTTATAAATAACAAATCAAATGTCAGTACTTAATAGAAATAAACACAATATAAATGGCTGTTAAGTGCAAGAGACCAATAATTCATTACATTTATATAGTGCTTTCCAAGGTACTCAAAGCGCTTTACACAGTGAGCGGGGAGCCTGGAAGATGTGACGGCAGCCATTTTGCACCAGTACACTCTCCACACATTAGCTGTTCGGTAGTGAAGGGGTGGAGACAGTTAAACAATCAGAGACAGGCGATGATTAGTGGGCCGAAACGACCAGGCCATGGTGGATAATTTAGTCAGCACATTGGGATACACCCTACTCTTTATGAAGAATGCCCAGGGATCTTTAATGACCACAGAGAGTAAGGACCTCGGTTTTATGTCTAATCTGAAGGATGGCACAATTTGTACAGCACAGTGTCCCACCACTGCAATGGGGAACTGGGACCAACATTCAGACCACAGGATAGGCACCCCATTGTCGTTCTCAGCAACCCAAGGTTTTTTTTTTTGGTTGATCTCCCATCCAAGTGCTTACTGTATCCAACCATGGCTAGCATCAAGTGGATGACCTGTGCTAAAGTGCATGTGGTATGGCTGCTAGCAAAAAAATGAAAGGAATGAAGGAATAAAAATGAAGGAAAAACTGCCAAACTGACGTGTTAGGCCTTCTCATGGGTAACTTGGTGGTTTTCTTCATTGATTCCAAAGGGCTGAGAAATTCAAAAAGGTTTTCAAATAAAAAGGTGCTTTTATTCAGAATCCACTTTCCTTTAAATAGTGTTGTCTGCAGTAAATAAAAAATACGATGGCACACTGGTAATGATCAGAAACATTAAAAAATCCTCTTACATAAAATTTGCAGACCTTTCAATTTTCTACAACATGTATTTGAGACAATTTTTTTTTTTTTCAAAACGGGTAAAAAAAACAACAACTTTTAGGTCAAAATCACAATAAAATGGAAGTTTCTGGGAATACATTTTGTTCGGAATCAATAAGGTTCTAGCGGTTTAGGAAACAATTTTGGAAAATTCATACCATTGCCGTGCACACATAGTGTAAACTAAATAGTTGGTTTAGAGAAGAGACCATATTTAAGAAAACCTATATGTGTAAATCCATCAAAAACTCAAACTTGAAATTTTTGACCTGTTAGAAGATTTTCAACAATACTGCATGTGGAGAAGGTAACATCACAACAACAAATTGTTACATATTCATATCTATTTTTTCACTCTCAAAAAGGTCTGGCAAAGATTTTTAAAGCTGTTTAAAATAATTTTAAGCCATGTGGGGCAGCGCAGAAAAACAAAATGTTAATCATATTAATTAGGAGCTTTGCACGAGAGCCTTAACTGAATTTTAAACAGTTTAGCTAGAACTGGGGCAAAAAGATATTTGGTTTAATCTTGGAAATCTGCATTAGAAGTTTCTGCCCAGTTATAATTTTCAAATTATTAAGGCAATAGGGTATCTATGAGCAGACGAGTCAGTCAGTAATGATACAGTATGCTGTCTTGTATATTATTACAAATCACAGCCAATTATCTGGGAAGGAATCATACACAGCAGTTCTATTCTTTTCTTTTTTTTTCTCAGAAGGAATTTTAATTTAAAACCACAGGGTTGTTTCTATTTCTATATAGATGACTTTTTCTGAAACCTGCTAAATGTTCTCTGTGTTGAGAACACATGAATTAATGGATCCTTTTGTTTGATAATGTACTTGTATTTTTACTTCTATGACATCACTGGCATCATTTCAAAAGATTTTTTTTTTCCTGGGTGCTACCATTTTGTGTAATGGTCTATATGAGTTTTCTCATTTTACATATCCAATTTCCATATAGCTGTGATGCTATGTGATTGCTAGGCACATGATGCCTATGTCACATGACTGATGACATCATGGTGGCCATGTTGTATAAATTGACTGTAAGGTAAAAACAGTTTTTGGACTTTGTTGTGCAATAAAGAAAATACCTAAAAAAAAGCTTTTTTTATGAGCAAATTATCCTTGTTAAGACTTAATTTTGCTAAGTAACTACGATTTAGTGAGCTCCCATCAATTGAATTATTACAAAGAGCGGTAGTGGTCTAAAAATTCTTTATCATTTTGGGGATTTTCAGAGAAATGGTCAGGTCGTAGCAGACTCTGGTACACGAAACACAGACTTGGATCACTAAAGTTTGAAGGACAACACTCAAAATAAAAAAAACAGAGCTCAATTAATACCAATAAATTAACCCTATGTTTATTGTTTTGAAACACAGGGAACTGGAACTGGAATATCGCACATATATCTCTACCATAGATTAGGCTGTATTTTGACAGTATTTTCAAAGCATTTTTATAGGATGACGTCATGCATCGTGCAGTACTGGCATCACAGGCCTCGCCACATGCAGGAACCTAAAGACACAAAACATTAAGATAGTTCAGCTCACGAAAATAAACACAGTAAATGATGATGACATGACACCACCACCTACTCAAAGCATCAGGATGCACCAACATTGATGGACTGAAAGCCAGAAGTCTATGTCACCATCATCATCAGGTCCTTCCATGAAAACCCTAAATACAAAGAGGACTGTTTGATTTATGTTAGGTAGATTGCCCAGAGGGGACTAGGCGGTCTCGTGGCCTGGAACCCCTACAGATTTTTTGTTTTTTCTGTCCACCCTGGCCATCAGACCTTACTCTTATTCTATGTTAATTAATGTTGACTTATGTTTATTTTTTATTGTGTCTTCTATTTTCCTATTCATTTTGTAAAGCACTTTGAGCTACATTTTTTTTGTATGAATACGTGCTATATAAATAAATGTTGATTGATTGATTGATTGATCATCAAAAATAACAGCAAAAATATCAACAAACTTTAAGAAAAAATGTATTACATTTCTCACACTAATTCTACTGTACAATAGTTTCAGAAGCAAGTTGTAGTGATAGTATGTTAAAAATTGAGTTATTAGTACGCTGATCTACATTGTCTTAAACCTAACATTTAAAATATCAATTAAATTAGAACTGGTGTTGTTTGTTGATGGTAACGTTGCCCGCTGCTGGTCTTTTAATGAACTGATTTATTTTTAATGCTTAGACTTAGCTGAAGAAGAATATCAGTAACAATGTTAATTTGTTTAGTGTAATTTAGAACAGAACATGTTACTTTTGAAATTAATTAGTCTTTCTTGTTGTAGCCAAGACAAAACTGTGGCTTATTTCACAGATAGACTTTTTATAGCCAAAACCCTCGTGATAAACAGATTTGAAAAGGTGGTTATGAAACAGATTGAGGGTTAAACGCTAAACAGACAACTGAATTGGCAGCGCCAATAATCAAAATTATTTTTTTTTTGTTTGGTAGTAATTTATCTAATGGCATGGACATCCAGTGCTCTGTACACTTATCCTAAATAATCTTGATAACACCCTACGTAATGCCATTTTCAAACCTGTGGACAGCAACAAATGTTGTTGCCATCAAAACAACAAGAAAATGGAGGTGCCAGTCATAACAAAGGTAATAAAAATGGCTCCACAATGCTAAAATTATTAACAGTGTGAAAAAAAAAATTCAAAAGATAAAATCAGTATGAGAAAGAGTGATAAAATAATTTCACTTCTATATTTTGCAAAATCTTACAAAGCTGATAAGGGACAGAAGTCATTCCTTGAGGGTGTCAGCTTCCATGGGGTTTCAGTCCAAAACACAAAAAAAAATTGTTAACCAGTACAAATTTTTGTATTATCACTTTTACTACAGTTAAAGACATCAGGAAGCCACCTTTGCTACCTGAGACAGCATGTGGCAGAGAGTGGCTGCTCAGTTATCTTCTAACAGAATGATCACATTTTTAGGCGTCCATACTCCTACCCCCATGGACGTTGAAGAAGCCGATAAGACGGTAAAATAGAGTTGAGTTATTTGTTCCACTTGAAACACAGATAATAATTATAATAAAGTATCTCTGGATTAACCTTTAAGCAAAACAAGTAGGCCTACATGCTTAGGACACCAGAGGAAATGCAGCTCCTCAGAGTTTTTAAAAAAGAAAGAAAAGTTTGAGTATAAATAAAGTAATACTGTAAGTAGACAACATTAAGGTTTACCTTTACTTGTTTTGATGGATGTTAAAATGCTTTATATCCTCTAAGTTACAAAGCAATACAATAGGAGTTGTTTTGTTTCATTCAAATACTAAAAATATCTTTTTTATAGTTTGTGTACCAAGATAAATTTCTTTAGGAACAGCATTTTGAAAATCATTGACAAGTGTGAAAGCTTTCTTTAGTAGACTGTACGTGTTGTACGACTGCTGGTGCAGTCTTCGGTCAGAGTAGATCGACATTTTCTTCGGTTTGTCTTTATATTATCTTTCTTCATATTCGTAAAGATGTTTTGCAGGGCAATATTAAAGTCCAGTTAGGCTTGTTTGTTTCTGTTCAACTGAGAACCAAAACAATCAGAAAGCATAGCCATTTGAAAATGTATTTTTTATTTTTAATCTTGTTTATTTTTTGTTTTTTTAACTGTTTACAGTTTCAAAGATGCTTTGTCTTCGTAATGGTATACATGTTTATTTATTTCTTGGTTATTTCTTATTTTGCAAAATAAAGATATTTCAAAATTAGTTTGATCAGCTGACTCAAATAATTCTTTTAAAAAACATCTTAAAACTCAATTGTTCAGGAAAGCATGTATTTTACCGTGACATTTTAATCCTTCTTTCAGTTTACCTCTTGGCCCAAGTGCTCAGGAAGATTTTCATTTCTGTCTATAGTTTATGCCTACATTTTGTAACATTTACTACTAAAATATGAAAAAGTTTCTGTTTAAACAATGTGTTTACACAGACTACTTTAGAAACGGAATACACATGAAATGCATGTTGTCCAAATAACGATCTATTATTTCCACTCTAAAACTCCACCACTTCACTCCCAGATAATCAATCAAGGCATGAGCTGGGAGAACTTTGTAAACGTTCTGCAGCTGTGGGAGGATGGAATAGCAGGCTGCTTGCTGCTTGTCTTAATCGGCACATTTACAGGACAAAAGACGCTGACAGAGAGGTGTGAACGGATTTAAGGTGGGCCGGATTTATGAGTTTTCTCGTAGGCTCTGGTAATTCTAGTGTTAAATGATGTTATTTGTTCAGGGTTTTCTTGTAATATTGGTATTTTTGTATTATATTGTGGTTTATTGTCTGTAATTCTAATTCAAAGCATTGTGTTTCCTATATGTATTTAGTGTTTTATGCTGATATTATTTTGTATCCAATATTGTGTATTTGATCTTTATTCAGCTTTTTCCTTGTTGTTCATTTTGGAAGTGCTTTCAACATGAGAAAAGTGCTATATAAGTTTATCATTATTATTCAGTTGATTGAGGTGATCCTCATGCAAAGAAACATCACAGCTGTTAACATATAAAATAGTAAATGCACATAGGTTATATTGTGATTGTGATCATTCTTAATTATATTGTGAGATAAAGTTTTGGCCATAACAGCTAAACTTAATGTGAACAGAAAACTCCCAGATATTCAACTATATGTTATAGTTTTACAATATGTGCATCATCACACACGGGTAACTAGACGACAACCTCAGGGCTTGTTTGATGGTAATAACCCTCCAAACTAGGAGATGGCGCTGTCATCTAATGCCTCTGTTGTACCTTCCTCTGCAGAATGAATAACTGATGAGTTGGTCTCTCATGATGTCACTTCTGGTCTCTGGCCTACCGAACCTGCCTCTTCCTCTGTGCCACCTTACTGAGGCAGTCAAGCTCTGACAACTGTCTAAAGAACACCAACTCCATTTCAACATCATAATATATAGAAGCGTTTCAGTGCCTCACATCTTTATGATCTTTTTGTCTTTAATATTTTATAACATTCACACAGCAAAACGTGAACAATTAACATCTTGTAACTCATTATAACGCATCCCATTAATCTGGGTTAAAATGTATTAACATGTTTACCTTAATACATTGGATGTTAAATTTTGTAAGAAAATGGAAAAAATTCTAACTTGTGAATAGTGTTCAAAAAATCTAAATTTTACGTAATTTGTTTTAACCATTTTGCACCTTGGCTATCCTTAACTCCCGTGTTTAGCTTTATGACTGACAGTACAAAGCTGTAGTGTCTTTTCTAATGCTGACAGTATGAGTGCTACTGAAATTTGCAAAAAAATGACTGTTCAATTTGGGAGGTGCTGACTGAACTGATAAACGAGCTACAGCCACAGATTAAAAGTTTAATGAGAGCAGAAATGCACGAATAGATGTTTACCACAACAATTTACTTTGATTTAATTTTTTTCCTTGTAAAAATAATGACTGTGGCTTTTAACATTTTTACAGATTTCACATAATCTCACAGACAAAGGTATATTGTATTCTCTGCTGGCGTTTGTGTCCGTCATCTGTTTACACTCAGCAGGCCCCAAATTGTTGCCCACTTACTTTAAAGATTGTAATCTGAGCCTGTTCTCCAGAGACTTTCCTCTTCAAAGGTGAGCAAGAAGATATTTTCATTGCTACGATATTTAAATCTAGGGGAATTTAAAACAAAATGTCTCTTTGCTTCATGTTAACTACTCAAAAATGAGGAGACATTGTGTATTTTATTTGTATTTTTTTTCCTGTGTTTTGACCTTCAAATGAGTTTCCTTTGTGCAGTTTTTGTAACCATAAAGGGAAACAAGAAGTTTTGCCATCCCCAGCGGGTGTAAGAAGGAAACAACCCTGAATATCATTTTTGAAGCAGTAGACAGCTGACGTGCTGAAGAACTAATCTATATATATAAAAGTCAATGTGTGTGTGTGTGTGTGTGTGTGTGTATGTTCCAGCATCACTTCCGAACGGCTGGAGCGATTTTCATGAAACTTGGTATATGTTTCTCATTGGTCGACTAAAAATACTGTAGGGTGAAATCAACCCTAACACTCCCTGTTCTGGGTAGGGATGGGGGTGATCTTGTGGTCTTATATGCATGTTATTATCCAGTTGACACTCGGAACGACCACCAGAGGGCGAACTGGAGGTTACTGCCAACATTCTTCATGTTTGAGCACCACCGCACCCCTGTTGGTTTTGAAATTAAATAAAGGTGGCCGGTTCCGAGCATCATCTGGATGATAACATACATACAAGACTGCAAGACAAGCACATTAGTGAGTCTTCATTTTATTTTTATTTTTAAAGTTGTGTTTTTTTTTTTATTATATTTATCAGTTAAAAAAAAAAACACTTTATTTTCCTCCCAGGCAACACCGGGTTTTTCAGCTAGTGGCTTATAATAGTGAATGATGTTTAGAGACTCATGATGTGGGGGCACGGAGCTGTTTCGGGCTGAGGTAATCTTGGAAGTCATGCTTTGTCTAGATGGTCTTATGATTGCCCAGTTTCCATAACATTTTCCTGGGCTTTGAATTTTTTTTTTGGCAAACCAGTTAAATTTTGTTTTGAAGCACAGAAAACACAAATATATATTTTTAGTTTCTTTTTAGATTCACTAGGGGGCTTTGCACCCTGCTTGCTTTGCTTGCCAAACCCCGTGTTTGGTTTTCCGGATACACACTTTTAAGATTTTTTTTTCTTTGAATTGCTGCTATTTCATTAGTTTCACTTTTATTCAACTTTTATTTAACTTCTGTAAAAATAATATTTGGAATCTTTCGAGTCCCAATATGCTGAATCTTTTAAATGAGGTCCGTGAGACTTGTGTTTAATGACTTTGTACCATAATTCAGGATAGGTTCCTCTGTTAGGAATTTCAGCACAGACAAAACGATCCACATCATCAGCAGTTAATCATTTTTTTTGCAAAGTAACCAACAAATAAATGCATGTGAGGTAAATCATGTTTTTGAAATTCTCTGACTTAAACTTCAAAGCCTTACAATATTTCCATACTTCTGACATATCACCTATGTCTATATATTCAATCTCAATTTGCCTTTTCGCTATTTCTCCAAGTAATAATTTCTCTTTTTTTTCGCTAATGCGATCTTTACTTTCTTTGTTTTGACACTGTCATTTTTTTCTGCTTTCATATTCTGTATCTTGCTCAGCATGTGTTTCGCGCCTACGTTTTTTTTGAGTCTTTTGAATTCCAGTTTTCTTTATCTCTAACCTGCTCTGCATGTGTTTGCCCCCTTGTTTTTTAACCTCTTAATGATGTTTTACTTTGTTTTCTACTCTTTGTCTTTTAATTCTGACCTTGCTTTGTCCTGCTTTTTTTTTTCAATGACACCTGGTCCATGGTGATTATTTTCCCTTTTTTGAGTAATAATTTCCGTTTGTTTGCGCTACTGCGATCTTTACTTTTTTTTTATACTTTCTTATTTTCCTACTTTCATATTCTTTAACTTTCCTCACATGTGTATCGCGCCAACGTTTTTTTTTTTTTTTGAGCCTTTCGAATTCCACTTCTTTCACTAACCTGCTCTGCATGTGAATAGTGCCAACGTTTGTGAACATCTTTATTAAGTTCTACTTTGTCTTTTACTCTCTGTCTTTTAATTCTGAACCAGATTTTACATGTTTTTTTTCAATTTCACTTGTTCTGGGCTGATAATTACTTTCCTTATTTTCTGAATTTGCACCTAGATTATTCTTTTTTGTCTCTCCAACACTTTTGAGTCTCTTTTCTCTGTGCTGCTTTTTTCTTCGCTTAGTCATCTACGTTTCATTTATAATGTATTGTCCTTATACGCTTTATATGTGCTGAGAGACCTGGATCTGTGTGTGGTCAAAGCCTCCTTTACACGACTGAGTGTTTTGCTGCCTCTGGGCTTATTTGATTTTGGTTGTAAGTAGGGTGTGTCTTGCAAGAATCTTATGTTCTATGTCATCGCGAGACGGTCCTGGGTCAATCTCTTGGCACAAAGTCTCATGTTTAAGGTCCCCTCAAGACGTTCCGTGGCCAATCTCTTATGTCTCACGGGTCTTTTAAGTGTCTTTCATGATCTTAACGTGAAGATCACGTCTCGTCTCCCTAGTGTTTCTCTCCAGGATTTTTCTTATAATAGAGAGATGTTTGAGTCTAGTTGAATTTGCTCACCATTTTGTTTCAAATTTAACTGTGACACCAGTATTTTTAATGGGTGCCTCAATTTTGAGCACTCATTGCTATAACGTAATTTGTCAGGCACCACTGAACAAAGTGCAGACTATATTTTAGAGAAGCACTGGGAAATTAATTGTTCTCAAAATCCAAAGCAAAAATTCAAAACTTTAAAACAAGAATGTCAAACCAAATAGTTGTAGGGAAACGGCCAAGTCAGAGTCAGAGTGAAAATCAGGATAAAAAAAATCAAAATAAAACATGATAAACAAGAGTGTAAGAATCTGGCTCAATATCCTCAGACTCAGATAACATGGACTGCACGTCTCTGTTGTGTCACTGATATCATTGGTGTGACTTCTGGGGATACAATCCCTAAGAAATGCGCCTCGCTTCACAACTGCAGATGATGGCAGGGCCCAGCAAGCAAAATGACATACCAAAAGAATCATACAAATAAAATATTAATGTAGTGAAAATGCATTTTCTAATCTGTATGGTTCCAAAAAAAAATATTTCACTCGGGGAAAAAATATAAAAGGAACAGCTATCATAACAGTGATGAATTTGCTAAGAGCATGTCTCAGCATTTATACTGTATGACTTCATTTATGCCTGTGCTGTATGTAACACTTTGACCAAGTTTGTGAATACTTTTAAAAACTCTTAATGATAGGACTGTTCATTTAGTTTTCTGATTTTCTGACTCTTTGCTTTTGTACTTCTTTCTCTTTATTTTTTGATAATATCTAAAATCTTCCGATCCATCCTTTTCCTACAGTTGGCCTAAAACTTTGATCTGTTGGCCTCAGACCTCAGTCTGTCTCAATAAAGAACAAGATGAGCACGAGGAACAGTTTTTTTATAAAGTTTTTGACTGCTTTATTTCCCCAAAAAAGTGATAGCTAAAATGGGAGCTAAAATGAGTAAAAATTCAGAAAGTTATTTGCCATTTTACTACACATAATATTCCTCCAAACCATTTTACATGGTTCATCATAACTGGGGGAGGCAGCCTATCAAGGCAGTGTTGTGAATGTAACATGCGTTCCATTGTAAGAAAACCAAGTCTGTATAAATGCTCAGGTTACTTCTACTTATTATCATAATCTTATCATTTATTATGTCTCCCATAAAAGTTGGAAAATTTTAAGTAATGGAGGTGACCAGTAGAAGAAATGTCATTAAAAAAAGCAAAAAAGATCATAATGAAGAATCAATCTTATCTGTTGTCAAAGCCTACTCGTAAATCATAAATCAAGGTCAAAACGTGGTCTATAATACTAATTGGGAGCAAAACAACAACCACACAGAGATTTCATTTTGAAATACCTGTAAACTCGGATAAGGAAAGGTTTTCATGGGTGACCTTTTAATCCGTCTCGTGAATGACATCAGCCACTGTGACCTCCGAAGCCACACTCCCTCCTATCAACTGGGCTACTAAAATACAGATGTGTATGAAAATTAGAAACCACCAAAATAAATGCAAAGCAATTCATAAGTCTCTGAAAACAGTATTTTACAGAGAATTCTTTATTTAGAAATACTTGTAAAAAAATAATAAAGAATACAAATCATTAGATCATTGTAATAATGAGAGTCTTAAAAACTAATCCATAATTAAGGACTCTGCCAATTACTTGTATTATTTACCTTATTTACTACTTTGGTATTTCACTTATTTATTCATATACTTATTTACTTTTGGTATTTCACTTATTTATTCATATGCTTATTTATTTCTAATTTATTGTTTTTCTTTTTTATTGCAGCTTTTTTCTTTGACATCTTGTAAAGCACTTTTCGTTGCATCCTTTGTTTGAAAAAGTGCTATAGATATTGTAACAAGAATGAGTCTCCAGACATTGTAAAGGTTTGGGGCAGCCACCTGTATATTATATCCCGGCTGCAAAAGCTTAAAATAATTGAACAGAGATGCTCACAAGTCCAAAACAGACCTAAATATTTGCAGGTAAGATGGCGGTTTTAAGGGCTGGGGAAGGAAATGATGTCATCTATGCCGGAACCGGAAAACAAGTCATCAGACGTGCTGGAGCCGGAAGTGACGTCATTAGAGGTGCCGGAACCTGGCGAGATTTCCATGGAATGGTCTGCAAGAAACTGAGAGAGACAGTCAGCACACTCTGCCACCCCCTGGTCTGGTGTAGTATTACATTTACTCAGGCCCTTTAGTTGTCTCCTTCTCGCACATTTGTGACAATATAAAAATTGTTGTTGTTGTTGTTACTTCTACAAGAACTGGGCATCATTCTGCCCTAAAGCAATGGCTATCTTTGGATCTCTCCAGGCAGTTTATGAACCCTTTTTTAGTTATTACAGATGCAGGGGGACCTTTCTGGGCAGTAATCAGGGTAAAGCAGATGCTCACACTCACTCAATGCAGTTCCATTTCCAGTCGCTATTTAATTTAAACCTCACATCTCCTGAGGCATGCAATGAAACTCATATGGATAGGATTAGAAGTGGCAAACTCTACACAAATAATGTCCAAGAACTCTGGAACTGTGTCCATACCCTATAGAAGAACAGATAATATTTTTCATGTATTGGAAGAAGTAAAATCAACATTAGACTTAAAAAGTGTATTAAAAGGACTGCAAACATAAAGCATTAGTTACTTGGCAAAAGAAGGAAACTGAGAAAAGTTCATGTTAGGACAGACAGATTACTAATGTTTGTGATTGTGTGGTCCAAAATGTCAAAGGGTTTGGGTTAGAAAAATATTTGTACATGTTTAAAATGTATTTGCTATTAATTTACCATTTCACTACCAGTTGCATTTTCTTGTTACAAACAATTGTTTTAGATTATTCCTACATCCTTCTGTTCATGTATTGTAAAAAGATCACAGTTCATTTTACATCCCATATTTTCCTAGCATAGTCTGCAAGTTATTTTTTGGCTTTTTTACAAATGTAAAAATTATGTTCTATTGTAAACTCTTTAATTCTTTAAATGGCATAATTAACCTGTTAATACAGGTTTAAGAATCACTGGAGCACAAACCACAACTGTATGCACATTTGTATTATTAATTCATTACAAAAGGCTGTGTCTTAAGTAAACATCTTGGAAGTAATCTGTCCTGACATGTGTTTAATTTTTTATTGGATGTTGGCATCACATCATGATGTTCTTTATGTACTTTCTCCTTTTTGATAATTTATAAGTGAAGTTGGTAGTGGCACAGGGGTTTACAAAGTAACGTCTATATTGTTACCCTACTGTAGTGTTTTTAACACCTTGTTTACTGTACTGCCCCATTTTAAAGGAAGTAATATCTAAATCAAACATGTGGGTTACAGATATAAACAACAAAATTAAAAAAAACACATGGTTCATATGACAGTATGAAATAAATCATTTAAATATGATCCGGCCCCCGAAAACCACACCAACCAAGATAACCTACCTACAACATCAGATAAAGTTTCTGTCATCAAAGTGACACAAGTAATGACCTGGATGACTTTTCCAAATTTGATATTCAGGTTGTATTTGTTGTGTTCATTCAGTGCCACCATTAGGTTTTCTTCTTTTGTCCACTCCTAATGGTGCTTTTAAGCAGTCCTTATTACTTAGAATCATGAGACTAATAGGTTGTCAGGGGTCATTCCATTGCTTCTGAATATAATGTACGGAGCAGCTTATTTTTCATTTCTAATGTCTTCACCATTTGAACTCCAGTTATTCGACTGCTTGAAGGTAAGTTAATAATTATTTACACTTCTGTTATCATTTTGTTTGGGTTGGCTATACAGCATTCCCTGCACCCATGGTGTGTCTATGATTAGGTCAGGTCAGGTTGGGGATCATGCACTGATACAGCACATTGATGCAGCTCAGGATCCTGGTTGGCAACCCCCAGGCAGACATGTGGTCCACTCTCACCCTCCAGAAATGACTATCTGCTGCAGTCAGGTTTAATGTGGTTGTCCCCTTGGCCTGGTCCAGTCACTCAAATCCTCAACAATGAGAATCCTGCGAGTTAGATCACCCTCTGTGAATTATACCACATGGCCATAGTGCCATAACTGATGCTTCATCAAATGCAGGTAATGTGCCTCACATAAAATGTCAAAGTTTGACATTATTCTCCAAAGAGACACAGTACCAAAGGATTCCAATGTTCGTCTCAGGCCACTGGATAGCGTCCATGTCTCACAACCATATAGCAAAACAGGAAGCACCAGGACTCTAAAGACTTGGACCTTCATCCTTTTGCAAAGATATCGGGAGTGCCACACATTCCTTTCCAGTGACCTCATGATCCTACTGACTTCACAAGAAGAGACACCACAGACATGAATGTCACTGCTGAGGTAAGTAAACTCCTCCATGCAGTCACTCTCTACACAAACAGACACGCAGCTGCTGATGGCTATGCCCAAGAGGTCATTAAAGGCCTGGATCAGAGCATCCATTGACTATGGGAAGATTGCAACATCGTCAGCAAAGTCAAGATCTTTCTTCACCACAGATGCCCACAGTGACTGGACCTCACGACCCTGCCCAACACCCAGTACATGCAAGCATTGAACAGGCAGGAGCAAGAACACACCCCTGACGAACCCCAAAATCACCTGGGGAAAATGAAGAGGTTCTGCCTCCACTCTGCACAGCACTCACTGTACCAGTGTATAGGCTGGCTATGATATACAGCAACCTTAAGGGGATCCCGTGAAGTCTCAGGATGTCACACAGGGCAGCTCAATCACAACAGTCAAACACTTTATGAAAATCGACAAATGCTGCAAAGAAACTCTACTGATATTCACATTTACACTTGAAGCCTCAATACCAAGATGTGGATAATAGACTTCTTAGGTGTAAAAGCAGACTGCTTCGGTTACTGGTAGGTGACCAAGTTCTCATGGATTCTATTGAGGATGACCCTAGCAAGGACCATACCTGGCATTGAGAGTAATATTATCCCCTTGTAGTCACAGCAATCCAGACAATCACCCCATTTGCCAGTCAGTTGGGATGATGCCTGTTTCCCAAATGGAAGCAAAGATTGCTTGCAATGCCAGGAGGACAGCTTGGAGAAGTTCACCCCGGAAACCACAGATACCTGCAGCCTTCCCTACCCTCAGATGATTCACCACCTGTGCAATCTCAATGAATTAGTGTAGTTCACAGCTAATTGGATGATCAGCCGCAGGAAAAGTGGATCCAGAGATGTCCAGCGTCCTAGCCAGAGGATTGACATTAAACAACTACTTAAAGTAGTCAGCCAAGCATTTCACAGCTGCAGCATGATCCATAAGGACCATTCCAACACCCGCTCTATTGCGAATCACAGAGGAAGAGATTCAGATTTGTGTAATGCTTCAATTCCTCTGTAACTAGGACATGGGTCACTAGAACACAGAGAGTATATCACTTGCTCACAGATTCCTTTAACAAATGCTTCCTTTTCAGTCCTCAGTGCCATTGCAGCCATCCCTCTCAGTTCCCAGTACAGACTGGAGTTGCCATCAAGCCGTGCTCTGCAACTCCTCTCGATAATATCCAGGATGCAAGATGAAAACACCTCCTTCAGGGAACACCAACACAATCCTTAGCAATCTTCGGAGATCTCCCACGTAGCATTAGGATCAACAGATGTACCCATGTCTTCAAGTCCTTCACACAAAGTGCTTGCAAACTCATTAGAAACAGCCTGATCTTGGAGACTGGAGTCCTAACCAGGATAGAACTGCTTCTTTGCCAAAAGGGGAGGTTGTAATGGAAGGACGAGAATAGACTGGCTCCCCAACAGAGGTGGCTGCTTCCCACGGCAATGTTTTTCCCCCATGCACATGATGGCAGCATCCCACTGGAGTAACTGCCATATGGATACCTGCAGGGCCAGCTAGGCATTGCAGTCCCACAATAAAGCCATTTCGGGGTTCTTGGGTGCCACCAGGGGAGAATTATACCTTCTTTGAAGGGCTTCCACCTAACCTGGTAGTGCTTCCGAAATGCAAGGCTGTGGCACTGAAAGTACTCACATAAAAGAAGCAGGTTTTCCTGCACCAGTAGTGCAAGTCAGTAGGAAATGGATGAGAATACTTTGGGGGTGTCAAAGGAGAAAGAAAACCCTGTTTTTGTATTGGGTTGCCTTGGCAAGAGGAATTGAAAGCCCGTTGAGGTATTGTGTAAATAAAAGAACTGTGCCATCTAGTTGTGTCTCTGAGTTTGGTGGTATATAATTAAAACCCTAGCAAATGTTATTTTATAACCCGTGTATTGTTTATGGTTGTATTGAGATAAGTTTAACAAAATAGTTTTATTGGTAGACCATTGAATCATTTATAGAAATTGGACTGAATATATTACTAGCTTAGTTTAATATTTTTTTTTGTATCAGTATACTACTGCTGGATTATGTGAATTTCTCCTTGGGATTAATAAAGTATCTATCTATCTATCTATCTATCTATCTATCTATCTATCTATCTATCTATCTATCTATCTATCTATCTATCTATCTATCTATCTATCTATCTAGCAGAAAGAGAGCAAAACATACTTTATGGTCTTGAATATAGATTTGGGCAATTTAAATTTGCTGCTTGTAGCCGTTTTGTTGGAATTTTAAAAGTTTTCATCGGGAACATGTATTTTAAAGGTAGCATAAATGAAAGTTATAAGGAAAAAGAAACAAGATTGCTTTTTGATATTTAAATCAAATCTTATGGTTCATCCATTCATTTTCTTAACTCTTTCAGGCCAGATTGGAATTAAAATAAAAGCTCTATAAAGTAAATGTATTAATATTTTCACAACTTGAACTCTTAAGATGTAAATATGATTGTAATAAATGAATCACAATTTGTTCAGCTGCATTTCTCCTTATAGTTTTTATTTGGATAAAGTGGGCCATTTGGTGGACTGCTGCCTTATAAATGAAGTGTCAACAAAACACAGAAAGACAGCCTGAAAAGAAGTCATAGGGTTGTGACAGTCAGCTAAGTGCTACACTCAACATCAAGAGAATGACTGCTTTGTATTTTAGTGACTTAAAGGGGCCTGTATAGCCTGCATATTTATATGCAGTATTTATGTGTAGAAGTCTACAACGTGTTCATCACCTCTTGTCATGTCATTGCTAGTGTGGAAGTGCAAATCTAGCACTATATCTTCTTATTTAATATGCTACTGTGGCTGTCCGATTGTCTGTCCAGGGTTTTAAATCACCTGTAGCTCGCAAACCGTTTGAACTATTGACCTGAAATTTGGTGCACATATACTACGTTATGTCTACTGTTCAATTCAAGGTTATTCCTCTTTTTATTTTTATTTAATTTTATTGTCGAATCAACTCTCAGCAGAGGCCAGCAGGGCGGCCATGCAGCGCATGCATACAGGCGCCGTTCTCATCCCTACCACCTTTACCGTCACTTCCCCTACCTCTTCATATCTTAAATCATTCTTGAGACAGCTCGAAGACCTGTGCCAGCATAAGTGGAAAATTTAAGAAAATGTACTAAGTAATTGCAACACAAACACTGACTTAGTCAGTTTTAATGTGAAAAGATGCCGATGAAAGAAGAGAAGAAGCGGGCTGCTATGGAGGAGAAAAGAAAAGCCGCTCAGAAAGCAGCAAGCACATCAACCTCTGAGCAAACGAATGCTAAACGTACAGAGGAAGAGGATGAAAACGAGGAATGCTCAAGTCAAGTGTATTCACTGCACGTTATCGTGCAGTGTGACGTTACTGGTATTGTATAAAGATTGAAGCACACAGGGAAAAGCTTAGTAAGAGGTTGTGTGTTACAACACAGTAGCCCTGACCACTGTAGCTTGATTACTGCAGACTGAAGAGTAACAGCATAACGATAATTCAATCGTAAGCATACATTTAGTTTCAGTTTCCGGTATTACCTACTTAGAATAATGGACAGTTATTTAGCATTATCCCATTTAATATGTTTCTCCAAGAGAACAGCAATACACTGTATATGTCAGTTTGAATACGTTTAGATTTAAAGTAAGTTATCCTTTTAGTATGGTATTCATAAAATAAGAGAAAACACACTGTAACGTAAACCCATTTCTCAAGAGACAAGCAACAGTAGCACAAATCAGCTGTTTTACTTCTTCCCATGGATAATTTATAGCTGAATGGCAGTCCCAGGTGGTTAGGTAAACGCTCAGTATGGTGGCATTTTTTTTCCTTGATGGAACACACAGGAGGACACCAAATCTCTTGGCTCTTTTAACAAAAGGTCAGGTAAACAGAATTCTCTTAGCCTGCTGATCTGCTAATTACCCAGGACAGCTGCAAGTCTCAGCTATTACTAGGCAAATTTGTAAGATTTCTTCTGTTAAACTGCATTAAGTGCAGAGCACTAAATAGGTTTAAGGTCATAACTATGGCAACCTGAGCTTCATTTTGTGAAGCAGAGCACCTTCTCAATGTACGCTGCTGACGTCTAAGAGCTGAAGTGTGTGGCACTCACTAAAGCGAGGCTCAAGAGGCACACAGAGGTCTTTGTCTTTGTTATTGGGATAGCAGGGCATCCAATATTTCTGTTTCTAACAAAAGGCTGTTCATTTTCGTCTTCAGACCTGTAATTTTTTACATTACTGCGGGAATGGATTGTTTTGAAGATGTTTTAGTTTCTAGGACAGCTGTATGAATTACAGTAAAACTCAAAATTCTGCTAACTGTCTGCATGTAAACATGTAAGTCCCTCATATTCATGTTCATTGTATTCAAAATGTTAATTCATGAAAATGAGTATCCTGAGTCCACACAGGTAGAAAACCTAACTGAAGGTCTCTTGAGTAGTGAAGTGATTTTACTAACAAGTTTGCCATTATGCAGCCTATGTCCAATGTTTATCTATTATAGAATTTATGAATTAGCTGTAACAGATACAATATTTGTACATTGTTTGAAATACTACAAAGGAAGAATTATAAAACAGTGCATTTTTTTCAATGCACCCACTAAAATATGCTTTTCTGTTAATAGGAAGCTGTGATTGTGATAATTAAGGGTTAAGCAGTTCGGTTTAACATGCACTGCAGTTAACAAAAAAAAAACACAGAAAATGTAAATGCTTGTGTGATGCAGATGCAGGAATACAACAGCAGGCATTTTATATAAATCTTCTATAAATTAAAAACCCAATTAATCCAGATAAGGTTTGCAGGACTGCAGCCTTTCCCAAGACAAGAACCAACCTGTGATAAGGTGGCACTCTGTATAATTAATACTGTCAGATCAACCCAGAAAACATATTGCCATAATGCTGGATTTGTGCCAGTTAACTGTAATGTCAAAAGCATTTACGTTATGTTCATTTTTAAATGTTGCACCCATAAAGAGAGTTTGATGATAGTAAACTTTTCATTTCTGAGCAGGCTCCTGTCTTTAATGGAGAATCCACTGCATCCACTGAACAGGATCATCTCCAGACAGAGGAGCAGCTTCAGCGACAGACTATCTATCTATCTATCTATCTATCTATCTATCTATCTATCTATATATTCCTTTCATATCTATCTATCTATCTATCTATCTATCTATCTATCTATCTAATATTGTTCCTTTCATATCTATCTATCTATCTGTCATTTTTTCAGAGACAGAATTATTTTCAAAGAGTTAGGGTTAACAATCGAGTCCACAATCCAACTAATCAACACCCAGAAATAAAAAGCAAAAGTTCTAAAAGAAAGAGAGGGAGATAGAGGTGAAAAAAGTCAAGAAAAAAGTTAAATCAGAAGGGGAATCCAAGCATGGGGGAGCCAAACAACAACACACAAGAGTCAAATCTTCCATACTAATGCTGAGATTTCTATCCATTTTTCTTGGGCCCATGTGGTGGCACTAAAGTTGCAGAGTCAGGAGGTCCCACCCTGCACAGGCCCAACACACAAACAATAAGTAGTATAAGTAAATATATTGACAATATAAAAAAATTCCAAGAAAAATTCAAAATGATTGAAAAATAGGAAAAAAACACTTAACAATAAATAATTAAATACCAAAGAAGAGACATTAATAAAAAGATTTATACTGTAAAATAGTCCAAAATACATTGCAAAAAATGGAAAGGTAAATAAAGATAAAAGAAAATGAAGCCAGGGAGGGAACCCTGACCAACTTATGACAGCCATGAGGTCACCAGTCATTTAGCAGGAGCATCAAACGCCTATCAGCCTGCTGGTATCTAGGCGACCAGACACACAAAATGCAGGGACACATAGAAACAGAATAAGACGTATATAAATGAATGCACAAAATTACAGCATCAATCAAAAAATAGCCTTATGTTTTGCTGCAGATGGACATGTTGCCATTATTAAGATAAAATTCTAAGCAAATGACAAAAAAAATGAAAAATGATTTGTGCTCCCGAAAATAGAGTATGCAAGAGAATCTTTATGTTAGTCCAAGTGATCCCACTTGCTTTTATTTACTACAGTACATGATAAATTTCTAAGACAAACATAACAAAAATATACAAGTAAAGAAGCAAAGTAAAAAGTGGAAAGTTCCAAGCAACTTTCACTGAGTTTGTCCCTACATTAAAAGTATTATTAGTTTATCATTACAATATAGGCATTCAAATTGCGGAGGGTATATCTGAACAGTTTTAGACACAAAGCAGCCCTGGAATAAGCACCAGTCCATACAGAGTACACGCAATGCCTATGCACACACTCATTCCTAAGAATTTCAGACACAGACATGAGAAGAACATGCAGGATTAAATTATAAAGTGCTCAATATGTAAAAAAAAAATATCACAAGCCTTTATAATGTATAATGGTGCAATTTGACTCATCTCACAGCCTGCTATAGAATTTTTATTTTCCTTTAATGTTTTTCGTTTAATTTCAATCATATGTGTGCTTGCAAAATTGATTTTTTTCAATGCATCCACTAAAAATGACTGTTTTTCTAGTATGAGGAAGCTGTGCTGTGATAAAGAATATTGTCTCTTTAAATGTTCTGATATTCCATGTGCTTTGTGGGTGGAGCCCCCGGAGGCGGGGCCATCCTGACATCACCACTGATGAGCCCTCCCTTTAGCTATTTAAGCCAGGGCAGAGAAGGCTCAAAAGTAGGAGAATATTGTATTTGTGGACGATGCTTGTGAGTTTTGCTGGTTTTTTTGGGGTTTTTTTTTCTGACTTTTCTAGACTAATTTTGCTTCTGCCGTTGGATTTTTGTCATTTTACCAGCTCCCCATGTTTAAGGCCTGATAAGCTGGAAGCCAGCTGTTAGAAGAGAGGAGCAGCTGCATTTGGGGCAAGTGTACTCGGGCAGGTTGGTGAGGTACTTGGCCTGCCTTCACGGTCGTTTTAGGAGGGCCTACACCCATTTCGTCATTTTTGAGGTTCCACATCATAACCAGTTTGAAGTTGGAAACAGTTATTTTATCTCTTTACATGTTTCCATTTAAAGGGAAGAGTAATTCACAACCAAAATGCATGTATTACATTTTATTTGCATGCCAATAGCACCTGCAGTTAAAAATAAAAGTATTTAATATTTCTTTAATAATGTGATTTGTTTGATTTTTTTGTAAAGTAAAACATTACATGAGTGAAATTTATTTAGTAAATGCTGAAAAAAATCAATGGATGGTAATTCTGCAATTTGTTGTTTAATTTAACCATTTTGTTGTTTATCAAATATTATTTTGCATATTATGTTAATTTGTTTCAGGGACATGACTGAAAACCAAACTCCAAACGCAATACACACTGCCTTTTATTTAACAAAATGCCTTTAATAGGTTCTGTACCTCTTACATAATATGGCAAATAATCAACTTTTCTTCTTTTGTACCTCCACTTCTCCTAGGCAAATTTTGCACTCCTTCTCTCAGACTCAGACTACTCATGTGAAATTGAGTGCCTCTTTTTCAACCTAACCCAGAAGTCCTTCTGGTGTCTAAACCTCATCTTCAGAAAGCATTATAAACCCTCACATTTTGCTAGCTCTCCCTGGTGGCCCCCAAGGAACACAAAATGGCAGGTTTATGTGACCACAATTCCAAAGCTGCCCTACGGGTGACAATAGCAGGGCTCACCATAATGGATTCTGCAACCCAACGTATGGAGGAATAACCAGTACATGTGAGGCAGACTCCCATTGTTGCATATGTATGTCCTTCCAAACAGAAAAGAAACTATTATTTATCCTGATTGAGATGCTTCACTCATTTTGTCCACCCACTGTACCGCTCTACTGCCTGATTGATGATGTTGGCCAGATAAGGGAAAATAATCCATCCCGGCTGAGATGCCAGTCTGTCCATTACAGTATCTTAGCTATGCTACCCATCTAAGCTGCTATAAAATAATCAATGTAGACCTCAGAATGGGCTGAAACATAATGTCCCAGAGGTGTTCTATTGGAGTTAGGTCAGGCGAGTGGGGGCCAGTCAATGATATCAATTCCTTCATCCTCCAGGAACTGCCTGCATACTCTCGCCACATGAAGTCGGGCATTGTCGTGCACCAGGAGGAAACCAGGACTCACTGCACCAGCATAGTTTCTCGCAATGGTTCCAAGGATTTTATCCTGAAACCTAATGGCAGTCAAGGTGCCGTTGTCTAGCCTGTAGAGTTCTGTGCGTTCCCCCATGGATATGCCTCCCCTGACCATCACTGACCCACCACCACAATGTTACAGGCAGCATAACATTCTCCATGGCTTCTCCAGACCCTTTCACATCTGTCACATGTGCTCAGGGTGAATCTGTTCTCATGTGTGAAAAGCACAGGGCGCCAGTGGTGGACCTTCCAATTCTGGTATTCTATGCCAAATGCCAATCAAGCTCCACGGTGCTGGACAGTGAGAACAGGGCCCAGTAGAGGACATCGGGCCCTCAGGCCACCCTCATGAAATCTGTTTGGTCAGTGACATCCACATCAGTGGCCTGGTGGAGGTCATTTTGTAGGGCTCTGGCAGTGCTTAGCCTGTTCCTCCTTGCCCAAAGGAGCAGATACCGGTCCTGCTGATGGGTTAAGGACCTTCTATGGTCCTGTCCACCTCTCCTAGAGTAACTGCCTGTGTCCTGGAATCTCCTTCATGCCCTTGGCACATATTGATGTGCCATCCTGGAGAAGTTGGACAACCTGTGCAACCTCTGTAGGGTCCAGGTATCGCCTCATGCTACCAGTAATGACAATGACCGTAGCCAAATGCAAAACTAGTGAAAAAATAGTCAGAAAAGATGAGGAGGGAAAAATGTCAGTGGCCTCCACCTGTTAAATCATTCCTGATTTGGGGGTCGTCTCACTGTTGCCCCTCTAGTGCACCTGTTGTTAATTTCATTAACACCACAGCAGCTGAAACTGATTAACAACCCCCTGTGCTACTTAACTGACCAGATTAATATCCCAGACGTTTCATTGACTTGATGCTATACTCTAATTAAAAAGTGTTCCTTTAATTTTTTTGAGCAGTATATATATAAACTGGGGCGGCACGGTGGCGCAGTGGGTAGCGATGCTGCCTCGCAGTTAGGAGACCTGGATTTACATCCCGGGTCCTCCCTGCGTGGAGTTTGCATGTTCTCCCCATTTCTTCGTGGGTTTCTTCCGGGTGCTCCGGTTTCCTCCCACAGTCCAAAGACATGCAGATTAGGTGCATTGCCGATCCTAAATTGTCCCAAGTGTGTGCCTGGTGTGTGGGTGTGTGTGCCCTGCGGTGGGCTGGCACCCTGCCTGGGGTTTGTTCCTGCCTTGCACTGTGTGTTGTCTGGGATTGGCTCCAGCCGACCCCCGTGACCCTGTAGTTAGGATATAGCAGGTTGGATGATGGATGGAGATATATAAATTGTATATATTGTGAGGGACGACACTTAAGTATTGATGTCCCAGCTGAAGTTGACTTGGGAACCTTACCTAGCAGGGGAACCAGTAATATGGAAGAATGAGGGACAGCAATATATTCAGGTTATTGTGCCCCCAAACTCCCCCTCCCAATTATGACAGCAGCCCTGTTTCTCCAGGACACCTTCATCTCACAAGGCATTTGTTACAATATGTTCATCTTTGGTGTTGGAGAAATTATTAAAGGTTCATTAATCAGAATACATTCATATTATTAACATTGTCCATCCCTTCTTTTACTGCTTATTTCATCAGATACAAGTGTTATTACTTACAGTATATGTTGAGTAAGTGTTTAGTCTTCTGGATAATATAACAGAATTTATTTAGTGAACATTTTACCTGAAGCAGTTGTAGACATTTGTAATCAGGAAGTCAAAGAAGCAAGGTCAAATTAGAAATATTTTGGCTAGCTGCCTCTATCAAAACTGGGTGAAAGAGAGACCTAAACTAAATTCCACAAAGTCTGGCAAAAAATGAAAACCTGTTTTCCTGTTAAATGGCGAAATACATGATTTTAGATAGAAAGTTCAGTGGATGCAGTGGTTCTCCATGATTGACAGAAGCCTGCTCAGCACCCGTCACTCCGCCACAGATATCAGATTGTCCAGCTCTGTGCCTACAATAAAGCCTGCCTTCTTCAGCAGTTTGTGTAGGCGTGAGGCATCTTTCTTCTTTATACTGCTTCCCCAGCACACCATCACGTAGAAGAGGGCGCTCGCCACAACCATCTGATAGAACATCTACAGCATCTTATTGCAGATGCTGAAGAACGACAGCCTTCTAAAGAAGTATAGTTGGCTCTTTCACTCTTGCACAGAGCATCAGTTTTGGCAGTCCAGTCCAATTTATCGATCAGCTGCACTCCCAGGTATTTATAGGTCTGCACCCTCTGCACACAGTCACTTCTGATAATCACAGGGTCCATGAGGGGCCTGGGCCTCCTAAAATCCACCACCAGCTCCTTGGTTTTGCTGGTGTTCAGGTGTAGATGGTTTGAGTCACACCATTTAACAAAGTCATTGATTAGGTTCCAATACTCCTCCTCCTGCCCACTCCTGATGCAGCCCATGATAGTAGTGTCGTTAGTGAACTTTTGCACGTGGCAGGACTCTGAGTCATATTGGAAGTCTGATGTATATAGGCTGAACAAGACCGGAGAAAGTACAGTCCCCTGTGGCGCTCCTGTGCTGCTGACCACAATGTCAGACCTGCAGTTCCCGAGACGCACATACTGAGGTCTGTTTGTAAGATAGTCCACAATCCATGACACCAGGTATGAATCTACTCCCATCTCTGTCAGCTTGTCCCTAAAGAGCCGAGGTTGGATGGTGTTGAAGGCGCTAGAGAAGTCCAGTAACATAATTCTTACAACACCACTGCCTCTGCCAAGTTGGAGAGGGATCGGTGTAGCATGTAGATGATGGCATCCTCCGCTCCCACCTTCTCCTGGTATGTGAACTGCAGAGGGTCGATGATGTGGCGGACCTGTGGCCTTTAGGTGGTGAAGCAGCAGCCGCTCCATGGTCTTCATCACATGTGACGTCAGAGTGACAGGTCAGAAGTCATTCAGCTCACCAGGACGTGATACTTTTAGGACACCTTTTAAATGGTGATTCCTATTTGAATTGCATGTTTTTGCAGTTATGTTGACCTAGTAACTTGCAAATAATGCACATTCACATATTATAATATACTAGGCTTTTAAGGCGTCCGACTTTTAAGCTGACCACTTCTTAAGGCAATTCAATATGTAGATCAATTTGATATTTTATACAAACTCATTAATTTGGTTATATTGCATTTGAGCGGTATTACTTTAATACTTGTAGTTTCTGTTATTTTTGTGATGAAATGTAAACTTTTTTTATATATTGAGGTCGCCTGATATTTATTACTCGGTGAGGCATTTGTACTCCATCAACATTAATTATTTCCAGAGACATAATTTTGTCTATTTTTCCAGCGCATCGCGCACAAAAGCAAGGGAACGATGGGAGCACCAGAACTCTGCTCACATCATGTCGCTTCGTACCGCAAGCTGCAAGTAGTAAGTCTGTGATAAGCAGAATACCGCTACGCTTTCCACTCACGGGACGGGAGGACAATCCCGACCGCTTTTATATAGTAAGAAAGAAGAAGAATATATCGCACAGTCTGGAGTAGAAAATCATCTTTTACCTGGAAAAACAAAACTACAAATCCCATCGTGCATTGCAAAATGGATGGGGCATGTGTGAAACTCCGCGCCTGCGTAGCACTCACGGGATGGAAGGACACCCGACCGCTTTTATATAGAAGGATGCTGGTATCACTGAGGGAAAACTATCATTGTTTCTTCTCAAGCAAATTTTTTGAGGTTAAATAAACAATGGCTATGCAACAAATAAAACCAGTCTTTCCAGTTATCAAAGTTTTATATCTATACTTACAAGGTGCCTAATGTGTACATCTCAAGGCCGTGTTACACAGAAATATGAACAAGTAACTCTACAGGGTGCTTACATTAACTGTGCACCCCTTCCAAGTTAATACTTAAGTACTCTAGAGGCTTGACTCTAACTTTCAGCATTTTCTTGCATATCTTTTGCATTTTTGAAAGGCTGTTAAAACAAAGAGGAATTACTTTGATATGTTTTACAACCTTGGATATTTTCTCAACAGCAAAGCTACAATCAGTTGATCATGTGTGACAACATTTTTACCTTTGTTACATTTCAACAATGGACCTGTGTCCTTCATTGTCAGTGAACTTTGCTCTCCTAAGTAACTGACACATAGAAGGAGGATCTCACTGATTAAGTGAGTTCTTTAGTGACAGCACAGTCATGTTTCAAACTAAAACAGACAACATGTCATTTCATAGTACTATGCTTTTTTCTGTTTTTTTGATTTTTTTTTGTTTTATTTTAATACATGCTTCAAGAAGTCACAAGATGAAGTTAACTGGTGAGATCCCACTGTTCATCAACAAGCGTTGGTTAACAACAAAGCAGAGCTTATAAAGACATCATCTGAGTGCCAGTTGTATAAATATAAAGCTGCAGCCTTTGTAGAAAAAAATGGCTAACAAACTTTAGACTTGCTGAATTAACAGTAACTGTTTGAATAGTAAAATCAATTGTTTACTTAGTTGTAATATTTGGATTTGTAAGCTATACTTTCAAAAAAAGTTAAACAAATTATTTTTTTTAATCTGCTGTGCAAAGGAGCATATCACATGCTGGACATGACAGATGGATTTAGAGCATATTTAATCAAATTGTACACCAGAATCATTTCATGAATAATCAAATAACAGCTAAAATAACCTGTTAAAATCAATAAAAGGAAGGGTCTTCTGATGTGTAATTAAAAGGAGCAAGATAAACATACAGGGGAGCAGAAAAATCTATTGGTGGTCTCCAGTATAATAATACTAGTCGTGATAAATTTCATAAGACATTCAGCCTCTGTTATAGTGCCGTTAGTTAATCAAGTGTAAAAAGATACTAAATGCTTTTCTGTATACATTTTTTAACCTGACGTTATTAGCAGGTAGTGCGGTGTAGTAGTTAAGGCTTTGGCCCTAGGGCTTCAAATCCTGGGATTGTGGGTTTGAATCCTGCCACTGACACTATGTGCCCATGAGCATGTCACTTCACCTCTTTGGGCTGTAACTGGAAAAATAAAAGAACTCAAACTATTTGTATCTCAAATGTTCTACATTCCTGTTGATAAAGCATCATTTAAAATAACAATAAGATTATTAGGTCACTTGAGCTGCCTACTCTTAAACTCACACAGTCACTCATGAGCAAAACATTCCTGCTTTTTCCAGTGTTCTTGGTTTTTGTTGATGCTCATTGCAAAATACAGTTTCACAGGAAAGTGTATTATTTTTAACTGAAATGAGTAATCACTTGCTTTTCCATTAAGATGGGCAGGTGAGTGGCTGTTCACCTTTTTTCTAGGTGCTGTGTAGCACTTTTAAACTGCCACACATAACTTTCACTCTTTGGTAATGCACTCCACACCTCTTCAGGTAAGCCCCCCAACCACCCTCCCCTAATTCATCAGTCATGTGAGAGTACTGCATGACACTCGATACTTCACAGGGGTCCATATCCCCAAAACTCATCTCACTCGTCATTCATGTAGGAGTGCTTCATGGCTCTTGATACTTCATATCTGGAGGTCAACAGTGCAGAACGTATAACCAAAATGAGAGCTGCTACGCAACTAAGAGTACTGGTAGTCAACAGCAAAAAATGACGCTTGCTACCCTTTGAGCTTTGCACCTTCCTTGAGCTTTGCCAAAGTTTTTCTTTCCATTTCACAACTTGGTCATGTCTCTTTTTTCCTGTCCAGGACACATCTTCATCCACCCTATTTGTTAGTGCTGCTGTTCGCATGGCTTGTCAATCGCTTCTACTGAGTGCTTCTTTTGCATAAAGCCCCATGTCAGAGTGGTGCAGAACAGTAAATACTGATAAATAAGAAATTTATTGACAATTAAAAAACATGTGTTGGCTAATTTTCATTTTTCTAAAATGGCACCAAATTTCAATCATATCAGTTTTTTTGAGATTTTGGGGTACTGTATTTAGTTTTTCTATTGTGTGGGGAGTTTACTCCTAAACATTAAAATGTCCTTTGTTAGTGGTTACCTACTGGTCTAGATGTGCCATATTGGCAACTTTTTTAACTAAATGGGAAAGAGTGTTTCTGTTGTTAACTTTGCTCTCTCTCTCCCTGTCTCTCTCTCTATATATATATAACTATATAATAGGGCTGGGAATCAATTAAAAAATGAACTAATTAATCACATAATAACTACTGGGTCACTGGGGTATGCTGGAGCCAATCCCAGTGCGCAAGGCAGGGAACAAACCCCAGGCAGGGGGCCAGCCCACCGCAGGACACACACACTAGGGACAATTTAGGATTGCCAATGCACCTAACCTGCATGTCTTTGGGAGGAAACCCACGCAGACATGGGGAGAACATGCAAACTCCATGCATGGAGGACCCGGGAAGCAAACCTGGGTCTCCTAACTGCGAGGCAGCAGCACTACCCACTGTGCCACCTTAACATTAAAACATGCAATCATAAAATAAATACATAAATTATGAAGTAAATATACACTGAATCACAAAATTAATGTAGAATTAGCACAAAGGATTTTTTAAAAATTTAATGGCATAGCTTAAACTTAAACAATGACCTAAAACATTACCTTTTAACAAAATACTTCTTGAGCAAGTACAACATGAATTTGATTGCCTTCCTAAAAGGCAAGTTGAAAAGAAAGCAATAAGAAAATGAGGTCAATGTATTAATTGTCAGATTGTGATGGCATGTGAGGCACAGACATGTCAATGTGAAATTAAACGACTGAAATGACTGTAGACTTTGAAGGCACCGCTAAAGACTGACTTAATTGAAATAAGCAACTCTTAAATGGGCATACTGTACATTAAATCCTGTGTTAAAACTCCACAAATGCCATCCTCAATTGTTAATCACCATCAATGACTTGATCACTATACTCTACACAAGTGTTTTTCAACTGGTGCACTGTGGAAATAAGAGTGTAGTGCATGTAGGTCCTGACGGTAGAGAGAGACATGCCCCTCAGGTGGTTGAGACCTGTCTGAGGAGAACAGAATTACCTGAAGAAGCTGACATAAAAGCAGCTGTGCGATCGCCATTTTGCAGATGTAACACTTAGAGAGCACTTTAGCTCTCTGCCTGGGTGCGTATATGCCAGTGACTCTCACAGAGCTGAGGGACAGTGGGCATATGAGTTGCTTCTGACCCCGGGTCATTAGAGTGATCCAGAGAGTGGGCTGACCTGTATGAGCGGGCAAAAGGACAAAGTAGCTGGAAAATGCATCCAAAGTGCACACTAAGTTCTGTGTCTGCAAACAGCAATCTCGAGCTGCTTTGTTTTTGTTTTTCTGCCAGGGTCTCTGATGGTCCCACCCTTTCAGACAGTTTAGCAAGTGTATAGAGTTAATGCTTTCGTGCTTGGTGGAATCATGGTGTGCCTTGGGATTTTTTGGGTTACAAATGTTAAACATTTAAATGAAAATTTTATTTAATAACATTTTTAAAGGCAGTATATAAATACAGTGCTGGATGTGTATGTAACTCTTTAGGTACACACTTAACTTATTTGCAGTATTGTTTTGTAATAAAAAAAAAATTACATGAAAATTTTGCCCTGACCAAAGCATTGTGTGAGGGATTTGCCTCATGGCCAGCTCTAGATGCAACATTTTTTAACGTGTTAAACAGGCAACATTAATTGCAAACACATAATAAGGCATATCCAAGGGTTAGTTCTGTCTATTGGAGGTCCACTTCATTTTCTAATATGTCATTTGCTGCCTGTTTATTTTGAGCATTGTATTTTAGACCATTTCTTTCTCTAATTTTTTTTTTTCACAGTCGTGGCTCCATAATTACAAATCACTCTTTAAAAAGAGATCCTCCCAAAATTCACATGACTTTACCAGTTGCATGTCTTTAATATTATATAAGCAATTAAATGCATACAAAATTCAATTTTAGAATAATTCATATGACCTACTTAGAATACCATGTGAGGGTTTATAACAAGCCAGATGATCGAAATGGTTTAAAGGTATCTTTAGGTGTTAGTGGGCCTTTCGACAAAGACCACCCCATGATCATAGAATACCAAAAACCAAGAAAAGTAACAAATGGACAATTGTTTTTGCAGTCTTTAGGATATGTATTTAGCTTTTGGTGTAAAGGGGATGCACATGTGGATACCAGATGGAGCTTTTGTAAAGAAATAGAAATATAAGTTTCAGGTCAAGGCAGGAGTTTTACATACCACAGATATTATAATGGTCAAGGTCATGACACGTCACCCACACTGTTTGAAAAGTTTGGTGTTTGTTTCTCACACTATTTAAAAGGAAAGGAATACTCCACCCAAAAACTTAACTTTTTATATGTTACCTTATGTAGTTTATAGTGATGGCCGATAAAAATATTTTATGATTTCATGCAGAACAGAGATAACAAAGATTATAATATAATACGGAGCTATGATGACCAACACTAAACATTCATCAAACATTATGAAAAACATTATGAAAAAATGTGACATTACCTGATCCACATGTCAAGTCATGGAGTCGTATGTTAAAAACGCCCCAAACACCTGTATTTTTATTAAAATATTGTTATATAAACAACCTCTGAAAACATCGTGAATGAAAGTGGAATGCACTCTCAAGCAAATAATGTTTGAGTGGAGTATACATATACAAATTACAAAAAAAACCACCAGTGCTTGAGTTGGCCCTGTGAGCCACCAATCACTAATAAAAGATTCACAGATAGGAATCACTATAATGGATTTATATACTTCAATCTGGACTTGCAAAATCAATGAAAACCTCCCTGATTGGATATAACTATAATCATATTTTTCATGAATTGTTTTAAAAGATAGTTGAAAGAAAGTGCATTATTGATTACAAAACCCAGTACAGAGTTTGTTTTCTGAACATGAAACATTTCCAGTAAAGTGTTTTTGTATGCTTTCATCATTCCTCATAGTAAGAATGGTTTATCACCCCTATTCATCCATAAATAAATTTTGAATAAAGAGTCAGCCTGAAGCCTGTCTACGTAGCAATAGATACACTGCAGGAACCAGCCTTTGATGAGATTCTAGTCTGACTCACTCCACAGCAGTTCAGAGTTATTAATTCACCTGACAACACATGCCTTTATGTTGGCATAATTGTAATATTTTTGCACATTGTTGTTTTTCACGTGATATTGCAGCATTTTTTTGTTTTTGACTTTGTGATACATTTTTTTATAATTTTTCTGGCTATTTCTGTGTTAATTTTACATGGCAAGATCCGTGTTGTTTACGGTTACTATGTTTGTTGCTAGTCATGTGGCATGGGGATCCCTTAATGAATTGTATCATCGTACTCACCCTATATACGATGGTATGTAGCTTTTCTCAGCATCCTGGATTTGGATAAAGACCCTTACAAATCTATTTCTGATGGTGATTAGTTTAGAGTTAGGTTTAGGTTATAGTCTAGGGACACAGTTTTGCTCTTTTGACTCTTGGTTCTTGGCTAACATTTTTTTCTTGTCTTTTTGATACCTGACCTCCGTGTTTTTCTTGACTACTCATTATTTAGCCCTTTAGATAATGTCTTAATTTCCTGGTCCATTCTTTTTTCGGAATCATAGTCTCTCTTTAAGTTAGATAGATAGATAGATAGATAGATAGATAGATAGATA